>NW_006782267.1:3035538-3044712 GCF_000442215.2 Lipotes vexillifer | reverse complement strand
ATAGTCTGAAGTCAGGGAGTCTGATTCCTCCAGCTCCATTTTCTTCCCTCAAGACTGCTTTGGGTATTCGGGATCTTTTGTGTCTCCATACAAATTTTAAGATGATTTGTTCTAGTTCCATAAAAAATGCCATTGGTAGTTTGATAGGGATTGCATTGAATCTGTAGATTGCTTAGGGTAGTATAGTCACATTCACAGTATTGATTCTTCCAATTCAAGAACATGGTATATCTCTCCATCTGTTGGTATCTTTAATTTCTTTCATCAGTGTCTTATAGTTTTCTGCATACAGGTCTTTTGTCTCCCTAGGTAGGTTTATTCCTAGGTATTTTATTCTTTTTGTTGCAGTGGTAAATGGGAGTGTTTCCTTAATTTCTCTTTCAGATTTTTCATCATTAGTATATAGGAATGCAAGAGATTTCTGTGCATTAATTTTGTATCCTGCAACTTTACCAAATTCATTGATTAGCTCTAGTAGTTTTCTGGTGGCATCTTTAGGATTCTCTATGTATAGTATCATGTCATCTGCAAACAGTGACAGTTTTACTTCTTCTTTTCCAATTTGTATTCCTTTTATTTCTTTTTCTTCTCTGCCAGGGCTAGGACTTCCAAAACTATGTTGAATAATAGTGGTGAGAGTGGACATCCTTGTCTCGTTCCTGATCTTAGAGGAAATGCTTTCAGTATTTCACCATTGAGAATGATGTTTGCTGTGGGTTTGTCGTGTATGGCCTTTATTATGTTGAGGTAGGTTCCCTCTATGCCCACTTTCTGGAGAGTTTTATCATAAATGGGCATTGAGTTTTGTCAAAAGCTTTTTCTGCATCTATTGAGATGATCATATGGTTTTTATTCTTCAATTTGTTAATATGGTGGATCACATTGATTGACTTGCGTATGTTGAAGAATCCTTGCATCCCTGGGATAACTCCCACTTGATCATGGTGTATGATCCTTTTAATGTGTTGTTGGATTCTGTTTGCTAGTATTTTGTTGAGGATTTTTGTATCTATATTCATCAGTGATATTGGCCTCTAATTTGCTTGTTTTGTAGTATCTTTGTCTGGTTTTGGTATCAGGGTGATGGTGGCCTCATAGAATGAGTTTGGGAGTGTTCCTTTCTCTGCAATTTTTTGGAAGAGTTTGAGAAGGATGGGTGTTAGCTCTTCTCTAAATGTTTGACAGAATTCACCTGTGAAGCCATCTGGTCCCAAACTTTTGTTTGTTGGAAGATTTTTTTTTTTTTTTTTTGCGGTACGCGGGCCTCTCACTGTTGCGGCCTCTCCCGTTGCGGAGCACGGGCTCCGGACGCACAGGCTCAGCAGCCATGGCTCACGGGCCTAGCCGCTCCGTGGCATGTGGGGTCTTCCCAGACCGGGCCACGAACCCGTGTCCCCTGCATCAGCAGGCAGACTCTCAACCACTGTGCCACCAGGGAAGCCCTTGTTGGAAGATTTTTAATCACAATTTCAATGTCATTACTTGTGATTGGTATGTTCATATTTTCTATTTCTTCCTGGTTCAGTCTTGGAAGGTTATACCTTTCTAAGAATTTGTCCATTTCTTTCAGGTTTTCCATTTTTCTGGCAGAGTTGCTTTTAGTAGTCTCTTAGGATACTTTGTATTTCTTTGGTGTCTGTTATAACTTCTCCTTTTTCATTTCTAAATTTATTGATTTGAGTCCTCTCCCTCTTTTTCTTGATGAGTCTGGCTAATGGTTTATCAATTTTGTTTATCTTCTCAAAGAACCAGCTTTTAGTTTTATTGATCTTTGCTGTTGTTTTCTTTGTTTCTATTTCATTTATTTCTGCTCTGATCTTTATGATTTCTTTCATTCTGCTAACTTTGGGTTTTGTTTGTTCTTCTTTCTCTAGTTTCTTTAGGTTTAAGGTTAGATTGTTTGAGTTTTTTCTTGTTTCTTGAGGTAGGCTTGTAAAGCTATAAACTTCCCTCTTAGAACTTCTTTTGCTGCATCCCATAGGTGTTGGATCGTCGTGTTTTCATTGTCATTTGTCTCTAGGTATTTTTTGATCTCCTCTTTGATTTCTTCAGTGATCTCTTGGTTATTTAGTAACGTCTTGTTTAGCCTCCATGTGTTTGTGTTTTTTATGTTTTTTTCCCTGTAATTCATTTCTAATCTCATAGCCTTGTGGTCAGAAAAGATGCTTGATATGATTTCAGTTTTCTTAAATTTACTGAGGCTTGATTTGTTACCCAAGATGTGACCTATCCTGGAGAATGTTCCGTGCGCCCTTGAGAAGAAAGTGTAATCTGCTGTTTTGGGATGGAATGTCCTATAAATATCAATTAAATCTATCTGGTCTATTGTGTCATTTAAAGCTTGTGTTTATCTGGTCTATTGTGTCATTTAAAGCTTCTGTTTCCTTATTTATTTTCATTTTGGATGAGATGTCCATTGGTGTAAGTGAGGTGTTAAAGTCCCCCACTATTATTGTGTTACTGTCGATTTCCTCTTTTATAGCTGTTAGCAGTTGCCTTATGTATTGAGGTGCTCCTATGTTGGGTGCATATATATTTATAATTGTTATATCTTCTTCTTGGATTGATCCCTTGATCATTATGTAGTGTCCTTCCTTGTCTCTTGTAACATTCTTTATTTTAAAGTCTATTTTATCTGATATGAGTGTTCCTACTCCAGCTTTCTTTTGATTTCCATTGGCATGGAATATCTTTTTCCATCCCCTCACTTTCAGTCTAGGTCTGAAGTGGGTCTCCTGTAGACAGCAAATATATGGGTCTTGTTTTTCTATCCATTCCGCGAGCCTGTGTCTTTTGGTTGAAGCATTTAATCCATTCAAATTTAAGGTAGTTATTGATATATATGTTCCTATTACCATTTTCTTAACTGTTTTGGTTTGTTTTCATAGGTCCTTTTCTTCTCTTTTGTTTCCGACTTAGACAAGTTCCTTTAGCATTTTTTGTAGATGGTTTGGTGGTGCTGAATCCTGTTAGCTTTCGCTTGTCTGTAAGGCTTTTAATTTCTTCGTCGAATTTGAATGAGATCCTTGCTGGGTAGAGTAATCTTGGTTGTAGGTTCTTCCCTTTCGTCACTTTATCATCCCACTCCCTTCTGGCTTGTAGAGTTTCTGCTGAGAAATCAGCTGTTAACCTTATGGAAGTTCCCTTGTATGTTATTTTTCCTTTTTCCCTTACTGCTTTCAATAATTTTTCTTTGTCTTTAATTTTTGCCAGTTTGATTACTGTGTGTCTCAGTGTGTTTCTGCTTGGATTTATCCTGTTTGGGACTCGGTGCGCTTCCTGGAGTTGGGTGGCTATTTCCTTTACCATGTTAGGGAAGTTTCAACTATAATCTCTTCAAAGATTTTCTCTGGTCCTTTCTCTCTCTCTTCTCCTTCTAGGACCCCTATAATGCGAATGTTGTTGCGTTTGATGTTGTCCCAGAGGTCTCTTAGGCTGTCTTCATTTCTTTTCATTCTTTTTTCTTTATTCTGTTCCGCAGCAGTGAATTCCACCTTTCTGTCTTCCAGGTCACATATCCGTTCTCCTGCCTCATTTATTCTGCTACTGATTCCCTCTAGTGTATTTTTCATTTTAGTTATTGTATTGTTCATCTCTGTTTGTTCTTTAATTCTTCTAGGTCTTTGTTAAACATTTCTTGCATCTTGTCGATGTTTGCCTCCATTCTTTGTCCGAGGCCCTGGATCATCTTCACTGTCATTATTCTGAATTATTTTTCTGGAAGGTTGCCTATCTCCACTTCATATAGTTGTTTTTCTGGGGTTTTATCTTGTTCTTTCATCTGGTACATAGCCCTCTGCCTTTTCATCTTGTCTATCTTTCTGTGAATGTCTAGAACATTTTCATCGCCCCCGGAGAATCCTTGTATGGAACGGCAGTCACTCCCGATTTCCCCCCAAGTCTGCCAGCCCTAGGCAACCACGAATCTACTTTCTTCTGTCTGCAGATTTCCCTGTTTTGGACATTTCATGTAAATGGAATCATACAATCCGTGGACTTTTTTTTTTTGTGCTGTACGTGGGTGTCTCACTGTTGTGGCCTCTCCCGTTGGGGAGCACAGGCTCCAGACGCGCAGGCTTAGTGGCCATGGCTCACGGGCCCAGCCGCTCCGCGGCACGTGGGATCTTCCCAGACCGGGGCACAAACCCGCATCCCCTACATCAGCAGGCGGACTCTCAACCACTGCGCCACCAGGGAAGCCCCTGTGGATTTTTGTGTCCGGCTTCATTCACTTAGTGTAACGCCTTCCAGGTTCGTTCATGTTGTAGCATAGATTGGTACTTTACTCCTTTTCATGGCCAAATAACATTCCATTGTCTGGATAGAGCACATTTCATTTCTCCACTCATCAGCTGAGTAACACAGGTTGCTTCCACTTTTGGGCTATTATGAATGATTTTGCTTTGAACGTTTGTCTACAGGTTTTTGTGTGGCAATATGTTTCCATTTCTTTTGGGTAAATACCTAGGAGGGGAATTGCTGGATCACATGGCAACTCTATATTTAACCTTTTGAGGAGCTGCCAGACTCTCTTGCAGAGTGGCTGCACCACTTGAGACTCCAGCAGCAGTGTATGTGGGTTCCAGTTTCCCCACATCCTCACCAACCCCAGTTGTTATCTGGTTTGGATTATAGCCCTCCTAACAGGTGTGAAGTGCTGTCTCATTGTGGATTAAGTTAACATCTTTCAATGCACCTTAGGAGCACGTTACAGAGGATGTTTGTGGGCCTTCTGTGATGGGAATATCCCAGGCCCAGGGGATGTAGCAGTGAAGCACAGACCTGTTGCTTGCCTTCATGGCACTCCAAGCTTCAGATCCACATACACATCTTAGCTGGGGAAAAGGGTTAATTTCTAACCGAATTCAGTGGTTACCACAATGGCTGTGGGTCATCGACAGATCAGAAGCCCAGGTGAGGGGGAGTTAGGTTGGAACGATTCACATTAGGGGCAATGTGAGGACCATTCAAGCTAGAAGTGTTCTTGGAAGATAGATGTGATCCCTTTATTCTCCTCTTCCCTCTCCCGCTCTCTTGCCCAACTGACTTAATGCAGCTGAAGACATTTGGAATAATGCACTTTGCTATTTGCTAAACCTCTTTCTCAGTGCAGTTGAAAATTAATTCCTTCAGATCTCAGAAGTAGACCGGGATCTTGAAATCTCACACATTCTCAGTGCTCTCCATTACTTCCAAAAATAAATTCTCTACTTGAGTTGATGGAGGTGGGCAGGCAGAATTGGCTGGGCGCCATGTTTGATTTCTTCTCTCCTACTTTGGGGGGAAATATGGCCGTCTAGCTTTTTAAACATTTCTAAGATTTATACTTTGATTCAAAGAATTACTGTTAGTAAGGGTGAGACGTTATTTTTAGTCTCAAAAAGGTCCATTTTTCACTAGGTGAAATGTATTCCTTTGTCTGATTTCTCACCACATAGGGTGTGAATATCTGTGATTGTTAAGGCTAGAGCCATCTCCTGGAGCGTGTTTTTGCATTTTACAGGCACACGTGTAGCCGTGCCCACAGCCTGGCTTGTAGGTGCCCTCACTTTCCCTCTCCCATCACGTGCGGCATCCAGATGGTGGCAAGAAGCTGAGGCCTGGAGAATTGTGGTCTCTGCCCACAGACCAGGTCCTCAGCCTCAAAGACCCCAGACTGTGTGTTTGGTTCAGAAAGTGTTCCTCGCACATCAGATAATTTGAAATATTGGGGCGCTGCCTGAGACTCTGCCTTTCCAGCCCATGCCCAGGTCCAGGGACCACATCTGGGTAGCAGTATTCTAAAATGCAGTTCCCACACTTCCTCATTGGCAGGGCAGCTGCGTGCTGTGGCACGGATGTGGCCTTCATGAAAGCAAAGAGGCTGATCGACCAAACACGAGACCAAACAAACCTTCCCGGGGCTCGAAGGCAGAATTTTCTCTTACACCTTTCATTAACTTGAGGGCCCGGAGCGATTAAAACCAAGCCTCATTCACAGTTTCTATGACTGCTGAGACCTCACCTGGTGGAAGGTGTGTGTACACAGCTCCCAGAGAAGCAGCCGGCGCTGTGTGTGTGAACCGACTGTAGCAATAGCAGCAGCTGATAAAGCCAACCCTGCCTCTTCGCTGACACAGGACCCAGAGAGAAGCTGCCTGGCGGAGGGGCAGGCGCGTCGCCCGGCTCTGCGGTGGCTCACGTGTTCTTTCTTGTTCTGTGTCTTGTTTAGGGTGCCAGCGCTTACATTCTGAATTACCTAATGTACATCCTATGGGCGTTGCTGTTTGCGTTTTTGGCCGTCTCCCTGGTACGAGTATTTGCGCCGTACGCCTGTGGCTCTGGTATACCCGAGGTGAGTGGGGGCTGAATGAATTTCTTTTGTGCCAATAAGAATAGCAAATGTTTACGTGGCACTTCCGTGCTAAGCACGGTTCCAAGCATTGGACAGGACATCTATTCATTCATTTAGTCCTCACAGGGAGCCTATGAGGTAGGTACTGTTATTCTTCATTTGGCGGTTGGGGAAACTGAAGCACAGAGAGGTTAAGTAACTTGCCCAAGGTCACTAAGCCGGTGAGCTGGGAGTCGAATCCAGCTGTTTGGCTTTATGCTGTGTTGCTTCTCAGATGCTTAAATTCTTGTCTTTACAAACCAGGCATAACTCTTAAAGCCTGTGGAGTCAGAGTCCATTAACCACACACACAAACGTGGCACTCTAGTAACTCTTAAGTGCGTCTGTGATGGAACGTGAAAGAGGACAACAGTGGAGGTTTACTGCTCAGAAAGCTTACTGATGAGTAAACTGCCTCGCCACGTTTTGCTCTTCTGGTGACAGGGTAATAGCAATCTTTAAAAAATGAATTCCACGTTCAGTACATGCGCCGTGAATGCACCCTTGTGAGTTTAGAGTTCTTATAAATATTTTTCAGCACGTTCTTGTAACCAGAGTATGAGGGAAGTGACCTCATCGATCAGGAGGAATGCCCAAGACCAAATTTCAGACCAAGGAGATCTGCTGGGTTAGAATAATGATACTTGAGCAAATTCCCAAAAAGCCCAGACAGTAAAACTTTTAGCCAGAAATCATTTTAAAAGCACTTAGATGATCATTCTAATCATTGCTGTTCCATTCTCCTTCAAGTTGGTGCTTCAGCAGCGACCGCAGACGGCGGAGATGCCGAGTTGATAAAGATGTGAGCGGTCATGGCAGTGCACCCACACTCTTTGGCGGTGTCACCAGCACCGCCGCTGGTCTGGGCAGTTCATGCAAAGGGCTGGGGTAATTAAAGGATCATCGAAAGGAAAGTTCAACATTGTCTTGATCCAGGAAAAGATATTAAAAAAAAAGAAAGACTATTTCATGCTGAACTTTGGATGGTTTATATGAACATGTTGCTGCAGGAGCCTGAAAAATAAGCTGCAATACCATCCTGTTTCCTCGGTACAGCCACTGCTGCTCTAAGGCACCATATGCATTCCTAAAAATCACAAAACTGCATCATCAAAACCACAGAGCTTGTGGGGAAGATGGGGCTAGGGGCACAGCACTCAGAAACTTCACTGGTGACACATGAAAAAGACGGGAACCTCATAAAAGCAGTAGCAGAGTTAGACACACGTTAAATGGTTAAGAAATGTATGAATACTCCCCTAGTGCATGCGTGAGCTGGGAGTCGTCTGAGACGTGTGCCTGTGTGCATTTTGTGTATCCCTGCACGGCTCGATTCGCAGCTGCAGTTTTCCACCTTGTGTTTCTCCCAGATGAAATTGTGCAGAAACAGATGCGAAATTGGCATTATGCTCAAGTTCTGCCCTGACGCATGAATCACACTGGAACAAATTTGGGTTTTCCAAACAAGTGTTCAGGCAGAACTGACTGCGTTTTATTGGATATCGAAGACAAAAGAACAGATTACTGTTGGCATCTCGGTTTCTGATCGCAGTGCCCAACAGCAGGCGCTTTTGGACTCCAGCCGCCTATCAAAATAAGGAGATGGCCAGTGGGGAACTGGTGGGAAATTTAAAGTAGCAATAAAAGATGTGGGGGCAATCCCATCTTCCCCTTCCAAGAACCAGAGATGCGTGGCTCAGCTCGTAGACAGACAGGGAACTCTATCTGGGAGGGGCTGGCTGGACCCGGTCTTCATCCAAAGTGGGCATCTTTATTTGTGACAGCTGAACTCAAAAGGAATAAACTACTGAGTTGAGCATTGCTTCCCGTGTGACAAAGTGCAAGGAACACACTGATGTGGATAAAACTCAAAAAAGCGGTGTCAAGTGAAAGAAGTAAGTTGCAGAAGAATATCTAAATAAAGTATGAATCTATTTCTGTAGAGTCCCTAAAACAGCCAAAATGAGACAAGCATACTGTTTAGTGATACACATATGTGCTAAAGCTATAAAGAAAGGCAAGGGAATGATGGGGGGGGAGGTTCCACTGAGAAAGCAAACACAGGGCTTTCAAAGGTACCTGCTCTTCTGTCCTAAACTTGGTACTGGGTACATGGTAGTGGGTACATGAATATGCTTTCAGCCGTATATAATATGTAACAGGTTCCTGTCTCTATTTATAAGAGTTCACAATAATCTTTTCAAGTATCAGGAGCCCAATGGAGATTTTATAATTAAGCTTTGGTTATTATGACTCAGTAGTAGAAAATTTTCCCTGTTATTATAGTAGAGCTTGAAATTCCTAACCTAAGGGTGCAATACCTAGCCCGGTTCTTGGAGGAGAGGGGCAGAGTGAAAAGTAAGTGCACATAAGTAGTTCCTGGATATAAAGAATGTCCTTCCAGTTAAAACCCAACAGACCATGCAAACAGCTCTACTCAGTTTGCGATACAGCGCTATTCTTCACTTCAGGGAATATACTAAATGAGATCTTTAGAAAATACACTTCCCATCGTAGGAGGTGATCGGCAGTGTTGGAACAAACTTTGAATGCAGTGCACTTCCGAACAGTTTAAAAATCACTCATCCGGGCTTCCCTGGTGGCGCAGCGGTTGAGAGTCCGCCTGCCGATGCGGGGGACGCGGGTTCGTGCCCCGGTCCGGGAGGATCCCACGTGCCGCGGAGCGGCTGGGCCCGTGAGCCGTGGCCGCTGGGCCTGTGCGTCCGGAGCCTGTGCTCCGCGACGGGAGAGGCCGCAACAGCGAGAGGCCCGCGTACCGCAAAAAAAAAAAAAAAAAGGGG
>NW_006782267.1:3027589-3035355 GCF_000442215.2 Lipotes vexillifer | reverse complement strand
AAAAAAAAAAAAAAAAATCACTCATCCTTTATAATGTTTGCTTCTGAAACATTTAGATTACTTTGGATGACAATGTTACTGACCAGGGTTCTTGACCTCCTTAATCAATAGAAAGTGATCAGAGGCCAGGCAAGAAATTCAGGCAAGGCTTTATTGGCGCCTGAGCTGCAGCAGTGGGGGAGGGAGAACAAGTACAGGTGCCCTTGCTGTGGCCTACTTGCTGGGGGGCAGGGCGAGCCGGTTCCTGATATGCGGTGAGGGGAGGGGTGTGTCCAGGGGTCCGGCCGGAGGGGAGGCTTAGGGGGTCTGCCCACCCCTTTGGTGGTGTTGAGTGCAGGGGGCTTGTGCAGTGCCCTGCTTTTGCTCCCGGCTCTTCAGAAATGGCAGTGGGGCTTTTTGGTCTCTTTGTACCTTGTTGTCCAGAATTTGCCCCAACGGGGCATGCATGCAGTTACTTTTAGTCCCTTATACTTTCTTTGTATTTTGTTGCTAGGTGTTTGTCCAGGTGCAAGCATTGCAGCACTGCAGCAAAGGGTCCCAGGTCCCAGCCAGTGTCAAAAACTCCTTTGAAACATTAAAAGAAATACAAATTTAGAGACCATTTCTGTGTAATAAATGCTCTTGTATTAGCTCTACAAAGCACATTTAAAAGTGCACACTAGTTCTTGGGCTTCAGAACTTAGAGCGAACTGGGCAAGGATGACTCTACTATACTAGCTGCTTCATTCATAGAACCACTGTGGACCGTATAAGAAATCATGTCCTCCTAGGGATTTGCCTGGTGGTGCAGTGGTTAAGAATCTACCTGCCAATTGAAGGGACACGGGTTCGAGCCCTGGTCCGGGAAGATCCTACATGCCGTGGAGCAACTAAGCCCGTGCGCCACAACTACTGAGCCTGCGCTCTAGCCCTCATGAGCCGCAACTACTGATCCCACGTGAGACAACCAGTGAAGACTGCATGCCTGGAGTCCATGCTCCACAAGAAGAGAAGCCACTGCAATGAGGAGCCCGCGCACCGCAACGAAGAGTAGCCCCCATTCACCGCAACTAGAGAAAGTCCATGCACAGCAATGAAGACCCAACGCAGCCAAATAAATAAAATAAATTAAAGGAAAAAAAAGTAATCACGTCTCCTAGAACTTACTTTGAGTTGATGTTTCAGTTCTATACAATGTGAACTCTCTCACAAATATTTATTTGCCAGGGAGGTTTTAAAGTTACCACCGTCAAGTCACAAATGTGCTGCAATACATCGCCCTAAAGCCCTGCTTGATTCAGTCTCTGTTGATCCAAATTAAAGCAAGCGATTGGATTTTGGCATCTACTGGGAATGAATTTGCCTTCTTCAGTCCCTAATTTGATCATGACGATTTTATAAAGTCATTTTAGAGAATTACAAAATACCTCTTACATTGTTCAAGTCACCACATGTCATGGCTGGCAAAGGCTCAGGTAATTTAGATGCTTGTAATTTTCTAAATGGTATTACGCTCTTCAACTGTACCCTGGGGTCCAAATCCACATTAACTAACTGACAAAAAATTATAGATAATTTTATTCTAGGCAACACAAAAGGGCAGGATTGTGGCAGGCATACTAAAACGTCCCTTAAGTAAAGGGATCTGAGATCCCCAGAGCACAGGCTCAAATAGGCCCACTAGCACTAGTTAAAGACCAGTTTAACCACCGCTAGTTTGTCTGCCTTTAGTTAAAGGCTAGTTCAAGAAATACCATCTGATTGTAGAGCTGGAAGCCCTCACTCGTGTTCTCTAGGAAGGATCTTAGTGAGTTCTTTCGAACGGATGCCCACACGCTCGCTCACTGTTGGTCTTTCTCCTTGAGTTAAGAAACAGATCTCTATCAAGAATTCCTGAGATGAAAATGGTCCAGTCACACCCCTGTAAAATTGCTAGGATTAGTTCACTTCACGACCCTCTCCAAATCATCACGGGTGACATGATGCCAAAGAGTGTTTCAGGGCCGCCCTTAAATACTGAGTAATCAGGAATACCTGCACTTCTCTTCTCAGGACTAGAGCAGTGCTTCTCTACCTGGACTGCAGTTTAGAATCACCTGGGGAGGCTGTAAACCTCCTATGCCCAGGATACACCTCAGACCAGTTACACCAGATCTCGGGGTGGGGGGATAACTCGTCCTCACTGGTGCCTAGTTCTCCAGGTGATGCCGCGGAGCGCCGGTGGAGAAGGGCTGTAATAGCTATTTGAGAAACTGATTTCTTGGCGCCCACTAGGAGGCTCTTTGACGTTATGTAAACATCCTCATGGTGACAAGAGCTGAGACTGTCCCATTATGTATTATACAATGCGAAAACGGATACTGACCATGAATTTCATCAGCTGACTCACTCAGTGTCTAATAAATCTCTGATTACAGGCTCGTAAATTGCTAGCCGGGCAGTAAACATTCACTCCATTTCAGCCAGTCTCGGGAGAGGTTGAAGGTAAAATGTTTCTTACCCATTGGTGATGCTTCCGTATCCAGAAGAACCCTGTTTTGGGGGAAGAGGACTCCAGTAGATGAAGTTAATCACTGAGACTGGCACCCCGTTGAATTCTAAAAGCGTTAATTCACGTGCACCCTTAGGGAGAAAGCCATTATTGGGCATTTACAAAATGTCGCAGGTCTGAAAGTGGAGCATGAGGCAGCTCTACCTGTAGTCAAAGTACTTTTCAGTACAAGGGGGCAAGATTCAACGGAAGGGAAGGGGTTGCCATGGATTCAGATACCCCTACATCCCCCAGAGGTGCGTTATTAGAATGTCGAGCATCTTCTTTTTCCAATATTGTATTAAGAATATTTTCAAACATACAGGAAAGTCGAAAGAATTGAACACCCATATACCCCTGGCCTGCATCAGGGGCTGGCAGACTTTTCCGATAAAGGGCAGAGAGTCGCTATTTTGGGCTTTGTGAGTCAAGAGGCAAAATTGAGGAGCTATTCTCACTAAAAGGCTGGTAGTCTTGTTTACATATTACATTTAAAGACATTAAAATCCCTGTTAGCTCTTGTGTCACACAACAGGCCGTCAGCTGGATTTGGCCCATGGGCCATAGTTTGCTGACCCTGATCTAAAGTTCAATTGATATTTTGTTGTATTTGCTTTGTCACATAGCCAGCCAGATGTCCCTTTATCTTGGCCATCTTTCAGCAGTGAAAAATTAACAGTTAAAATCAATAGATACACGTATCTTTTCAACACAACAGAGGGTAAAATGCACAGGATAGATGCCATAAATAAAATGAGACTGATAATTACTTATTCGGTCCTCCTTACGATCTCTCATTACTCTCGGACTTACTAAGACTTACTATGCATTGAAATTGTTTCAGGGTTCCATTAATGTATCAAATTAGGCGTTAATATAACTTCTCAGTATAAAATTATAGCTAAATTAACAACTAAAGCAGCCTGTCCTCCATATGATTTAGTGAATCTCCGTTTGAAAGATGCTTCTCAGAGGAGGGAGAGGTTACTTTCCTAGCCCTGGCGCTGAAGCGGCTCACTCCCCGTCGCTCTCCATCCTGTGTTTCAGATAAAGACCATCTTGAGCGGCTTCATTATCAGGGGCTACTTGGGCAAGTGGACCCTGCTGATCAAGACTGTCACCCTGGTGCTGGTGGTGTCCTCGGGCCTGAGCCTCGGCAAGGAAGGGCCGCTGGTGCACGTGGCATGCTGCTGTGGCAACTTCTTCAGCAGCCTCTTCTCCAAGTACAGCAAGAACGAGGGCAAGAGGCGCGAGGTGAGCGGGTGCAGGATGAAGCGCCCTCCCACCCTCTGCAGGCTCACCAGTACCCGCTGCTTTGCCGGAAAGGCCTCGGGCTGACGGGGAGCTCTTTGCTTCGCAGGTGCTGTCAGCTGCGGCCGCTGCTGGGGTCTCTGTCGCCTTTGGTGCTCCGATCGGGGGTGTGCTTTTCAGTCTGGAAGAGGTGAGCGTGGGCTCTGGAGGGCCCCGTGGTTCTGAGCGCCGAGGAACACATGGGGGGTCGGGGTGGCAGGAGGCTTCCCTCTCTAGCCCTCCGAGGACTAGATGCGAAGGAGGATTGAGAGATTCCTGCAGCTCATTAAGGAGCCGCAGTGTTCACCATGAAATATGTGTTTTCGAGTCCTGTTGAAAAATTGGCAGTGTGATTTCTTGGGGGGGGGGAGATTTGCAGTCTCCTCTCTCTTTTTCATAAACAACACAATGAAGCGTTTTTATGTTTTGCAACGCAAATGGATCTAGTCCAGCAGTTGGCCCACGTTGTCTGTAAAGGGCCAGGTAGCAAATATTTTAGGCTTTGCGGGTCTCAGGGCTCGGTCGCAACCACTGGGCTCTGCCCTTGTAGCGTGGAGGGCGCCGCAGACAACACGCACGTGCGCGGCGTGGCTGCCTTCCGACGAGACCTTCCCTATGGATGCTGAAGTTTGAATTTTATATCATTACTACTTGTCACTAAGTCTTGTTCTTTTGAATATTTCACATGTCACAAAATAATTCTCTCTTCCCCCACCCATTTAAAAATGTACAAACCATTCTTTTTTTTTTTTTTTTTTTTTTTTTTGTGGTCCTCGGGCCTCTCACTGTTGTGGCCTCTCCCGTTGCGGAGCACAGGCTCCGGACGCGCAGGCTCAGCGGCCCAGCCGCTCCGCGGCACGTGGGATCTTCCCGGACCAGGGCACGAACCCGCGTCCCCTGCATCGGCAGGTGGACTGTCAACCACTGCGCCACCAGGGAAGCCCTTTTTTTTTTTTTTTTTTTTTCCAAACCATTCTTAACTCATGTGCCCTCCAGATACATTTGCTGGGCCAGGGGTTTCAACCCATGATCTGTTGTCTGGAGAATCAAATCGGAGGTTTCTTTTCTTTTAGGAGGGTCTCTGTGCCATAAACAGAATTATGATAAAGTGTTCTCATTTCTCTTAAAAAATAGCTCAAACACACCTTGACTGGTATCCGTTCCAATTTTAGACAGAGTCCTTTAAATATCTTTGTTAGTGCATTTGGGCCATACTCACACCTAGGCTGAGGAAGTGCCCATCTTTGGTCTTGAGTGTGACTCTGTGGCCTGTGCCAGCAGGTGGCTGCTGATCAGGGGCTGGGGCTCTGGGCAGCTCTTTCTTCCGCCAGTCTCTGATTTTCCACCTGTTCGTTGGGTCGCAGGTCAGCTACTACTTTCCCTTGAAGACCTTGTGGCGGTCCTTTTTTGCGGCCCTGGTGGCAGCCTTCACGCTGCGATCCATCAATCCCTTTGGGAACAGCCGCCTCGTCCTCTTCTACGTGGAGTATCACACGCCCTGGTACATGGCCGAGCTCTTCCCCTTCATCCTGCTTGGGGTCTTCGGGGGCTTGTGGGGAACCCTCTTCATCCGCTGCAACATCGCCTGGTGCAGGAGGCGCAAAACCACCAAGCTGGGGAAGTACCCGGTGCTGGAGGTCATTGCGGTGACCGCCATCACTGCCATCGTCGCCTACCCCAACCCCTACACGCGCCGCAGCACGAGCGAGCTCATATCCGAGCTCTTCAATGACTGCGGGGCCCTCGAGTCCTCCCAGCTCTGTGACTACATCAATGACCCCAACATGACGCGGCCCGTGGACGACATCCCCGACCGCCCGGCCGGGGTCGGGGTTTACACGGCCATGTGGCAGCTGGCCCTGGCGCTGATCTTCAAAATCGTCATTACCATATTTACCTTCGGCATGAAGGTAAGTGAAGGGGAGGGAAGGTGTCAGGGGAGGGAGGCAACCTCTGTCCTTCTGGGGATAGCACCCTAGTCCCCAGAATAGGATTGTGACGAGGGGAAAAGGGGAGGTGACCTTATTGAACGTTCTCATGCGCAGGGCACTTGACATTCTTTTAATCAACAAGAAACAAGGCTTTTGATAAACAGCAAGCCTATGGAATAGAGATTTATAGCCCCATTTTACAAGTGAAGCTAAGGCTTGCAGTATATCATTCATATGGAGACGTGTACAGCTTGGTGAATTCTCACAAAACATACACACTTGTGTGACCAGCACCCAGGGCCAGGAGCAGAATGCTGGGAACCCTCCAGAACCCCCTTGTATTCCATGACTGTTGCTTTTTGTGGTATTCTTCTGAATTAAAAGAAAAAAAAAAGTCTAGGGACTTCCCTGGTGGTCCAGTGGTTGAGAATCCGCCTTCCAATGCAGGCGACGCAGGTTCAATCCCTAGTGGTAACTAAGATCCCACATGCCGAGGGGCAGCTAAGCCCTCCTGCCACAGACTACAGAGCCCACGCGATCTGGAGCCCCCATGCCACAACTAGAGAGAAGCCTGCACACAGCAGCGGAAGATCCCGTGTACCACAGCTGAGACCTGACACAGCCAAAAAAATAAATAAATAAATAAAAATGAATATTTTTTAAAAGTCTGAGAAGCTGTGCACTTGGGTGCAGTGGTCAAACACAAACCTGAATTTTTGCCTTAAGAACAAGGAAGGACGAACGTTATTAAATAGGTGACTGTCTGATGCAAAGGGATTTATTTTCTTCTGGTGCCTGCTGGGAGAAGTCTGCTATGAAGTTACAGGGGATTAAATGACGGGGGGATAAGGGGTGCTCAGAAAGGAACAATTTCCTCAGGAATGTCTCACACTCTGGAAATCACACCCGAGAATCCAAACTTAACGTGAATTTGGGTAAATATCCACTTGCATCCTCAGATTGATGACAGCTGGGGGCCGGGGGTGGGGTAGGGGTGACATAAATGCAGCTCCCGGTCAGGATCGGCGGTCACATGTAGTCTCCACGAACAGAGTCAAGTCTGTTTTGTAGCACATGTCTGATCACTAGAGAAATGAACGTGTTTTTCATAGAGCAAAATATAAAATACGCTATTACGAAGGCCTTTCAGTTTCCATGGTCTGTTTCTTTGCTGCATCTAGCCTGGCTTGAAAATATTCAGAATACTTTTCGGAAAATGGACTTTGTTAGGAAGACGGATCTGCCCCCCATCTCTCTCTGACAGGTGTTTGGCCACTGTACATACAAGAGGGCAGTAAGCCCGTGCCAAGGTTTTTGGAAGATGCAGGGCAGCTGCACTGATGCTTTTAGCTTCTTTCTTTGACCTGTGAACAGTTGAAGGCCTTGCTTTTCCATTTTCATGCTGTGGCTTGACATTTAATTTTAAAAGCTAATCTGAATGACACGTGAAGGGAGAGAGAAAGTGGTGAGTATCTCAAGTGACAGATGTGCAGTTTGAGTGTTATTTGCAGTGGGGCTTATCATTCTTTTATCCACAGCAGGCAAACCAGGCCAGCTTTTGAAAGCGAGGAAATGAAAGCATAAAATTGCATTTTTTCCAAGTCACAGTAGATACGACCAAGCAGGTGAAATCACTGGTCCCGTGGTTTCCCAGGTGACCCATGTTTTGAAGCGTTGCCCCTCCTTTGAAGACCGAAGCAAAATGCAAGCTTGTCGAGGGGGGCCTGAGTTTCCCGGCGGCGGGGCGGCGGGAACGGGGCCCCCTTCCCTCATGCTTCTTTCCCCTGCGCTCCCCGCAGATCCCGTCCGGTCTCTTCATCCCCAGCATGGCTGTGGGGGCCATGGCAGGCAGGATGGTGGGAATTGGCGTGGAGCAACTGGCTTACCATCACCACGACTGGATCATCTTTAGGAATTGGTGCAGGCCCGGAGCAGACTGCGTCACCCCAGGGCTTTATGCCATGGTGGGAGCTGCCGCCTGCCTAGGTACCGTGTGTGTGTGTGTGTGTGTGTGTGTGTGTGTGTGTGTGTGTGTG
>NW_006782267.1:3021955-3027173 GCF_000442215.2 Lipotes vexillifer | reverse complement strand
TGGCGGGTGTGTGTCTGTGTGTGTGTGTGTGTGTGTGTGTGTGTGTGTGTGTGTGTGTGTGTGTGTGTGTGTGTGTAATGTGAGTAGCAGAGGGCTTTTCTCTGCTCAGTCATCCAGGGACCCAGGCTGATGGGGTCTCCACCGTCTTGCGGCTGTACCATCTACAATAGTGGATAGTCTCTGCAATTTTCCAGCTCGAGGGGTTATGGTAGAGAGCGATGCTTGCTGAGTCAGAAACCTGCAAAGCCCAAGTAGGCTCCACTCACCAAAAAGCAAGGCGTGTGGTCCTGGGTGAATAGACAACTCGCTGTCCCTCATGGGAGAAAAGCCCCTCAGGGAGATGTGACTTACAGCTCCTGATGCAAGGCTGTGTTTACCGAGCCTGGCCTCTGGCCCAGAGGTCCGAGCCTGGGCGCCGTGTAGGACTGTCAGTAGAACAGGTGCCGGGAGGGTAGAGCCGGCTTGTCAGTTTAAACAGTTCATGTCCTCTTGCGGGTGTGGAGTCGAGTCCTGCAATTTCATTCCTCCCTTTGGTTGCAGGTGGAGTTACCAGGATGACGGTGTCGTTGGTGGTCATCATGTTTGAATTGACGGGTGGTCTCGAGTACATCGTGCCCCTGATGGCGGCAGCCGTGACCAGCAAGTGGGTGGCTGATGCCTTTGGGAAGGAAGGCATCTACGAGGCCCACATCCACTTAAATGGGTACCCGTTCCTGGACGTGAAGGACGAGTTCACCCACCGCACGCTGGCCACCGACGTCATGCGGCCAAGGCGGGGGGAGCCGCCGCTGTCCGTGCTCACCCAGGGCAGCATGACCGTCGAGGACGTGGAGACGCTCATCAAGGAGACCGACTACAACGGCTTCCCGGTGGTCGTCTCCAGGGACTCGGAGCGCCTCATCGGGTTCGCCCAGAGGAGGGAGCTGATTCCTGCCATAAGTGAGTAAAGCAGGGAGGCTCACGTTTCACGGAGATGAATGGCACCTCTGTGCCCCGACATTCTCAAAGAGGTTCGAGAGAGTGGACGAGGGTCGGAGGGCTTCAGCCCAGGGTCTCTCACACTTTAATGCTTATTCGTTTCACCTGGGCGTCTGGCCAGAATGCCGTAGGTCTGGGGTAGGACCCGAGACTCTGCATTTCTCCCGAGCTCCCTCTCAATGCTGCTGCTGCTGCCCCCAAGTCACACCGTGAGGGACAGTGTCTTGTCGGAGGCATTCTTGGCTGGACACCGACCACTACGTTTGCAAGCAGCCCCCTGGGCCCCTCCCGCTAGGACACACACGCTCCGCCTTTTAGGGACTTACTGGGCGAAGCTTAGCAGGAAGCGGTGGGAGAGCTTGGGCTGGCCGGGCCAGCTGCTCGCAGAGACGGACCTTCAGGCAGGCTGACCGACTCAGATGCTGAGCCCTTTGCCTCAGATGCCTCCCTTGGCGCCGCTCAAGCCCTTCACTTCGCCACGATGTCCGGTGCCATCAGTTAGATACTCACGTGGGTCCAGTCAGTTCCGTGGGATGCTTTTCCTCCTCGTGCGCTAACTGGATCAGCTGGGCTGAGGGGCAGGCTGCTGAGTTGGGAGAGCAGAGGAGATGATGCCCAGCTGGATGTTCCCGACACGGCGGCTCAGAGAAGCCCGGGGCTCCCGGTGACCCAGGGATGAGCGCCTTGGAAGGGGAGCAGGACGTAGGAGGATTCCACAGGCAGAGGCCCGGGTGTGAGTCTTTGGAGGCCCAGGAGGGAGGGGCAGCAGGCCTTAGCGGGGCGCCCCCAGGGTGGTCCCTCCGGACTTCCTGATGCAGTGGGGGCAGGGAGCCGCAGAGCATATCTGCGGCGCATGGTAAACACTGATGCGCTCCGGCTCAGCACCCCTGCATCTCACGGTACACCGGGGCCCACGACATGGCTCACGTGTGCCCTTGAGGACTGTACTTCCATGACATTTGTGAAGTTTGCCAGGGGGGCTTTTTCAGGTATGATGGTAGAACGCCCCACCGGGAACACACCTTAGCTTATCCCTGCCCTTTGTTAACTATTTCTCAGGCTGTCCCTTTGAATTTCTAAAACCTCTTCGCTATGTTAAGTAGCTTGTAAGATGTTTTTAAAGTATCTTCATCAAAGGCTTTATAAAAATAAGTTTAAATAAGCTATATAGCCTCTAATTTTAGCTTGTTGCTCAAACATATTTCCCTCCCCCAAAGCAACAGTTGATTTTATGTTTTAGACACGAAAGTACATTTGTGCTTTAAGTGCTCCATGATGCTTCTCTTTATTATACGTCCTGTCGCTTAACAGGTAGGTGCCTTTAGGCATGACCATTGCCTTATAAATAATGAGATTTGTTTTTAAAAAAAGCTGTATAGTACGGTTGGGTTTGTTTTAAATTAATGTAATCAGCAGGCTTTAAAAATTTATTCAGTCCTTAAAATCTTTTAAGCAAAGTTTGAAATTTAAACACTCTAGTAATAAATGTCACGGAATCCATTACCTATTGTGTAGCTCCAGGCACACCTGCTAAGAGAGAGCTTACTAATTTTGCTGAAACCCATTACTGTAATCAAGTGGGAAACAGTAATTGTCATCAGCCGGTTAGAGAAGAAATTTAAGCTTGCCAACCCAGTGCCCTCCTAGAAGCTATGTTTGGAATGTCTGAAGAGGCAACACGCGGTGTAAATAATACCTTTATGCTTTCCATCAGACCGATAAGAGTGTGGAAGCTGCCATTTACATGGTTTGCAGGAAAGCAAGGAGTGTTTCGCTGTGAGCAGTGAGAAAAGCTGTTTTCCTGCTCCGTGGATATAGAAAAGTCCTGTACTCCGGTGGAGAAATTCATTACCTGTATTTGCAGACTTAGACGCCCCTTTGCGAATATAGAAATAGGATGTAAGCATTTAGCTAGTAACGATCCCATGCCAATTTCCCTTTCAGGGGACTCAGGAGCAGAGACTTTATATAGATCCAAGATGAGAAAAGAGTAGTAAGTGAGGCAAAGATCTTTTTCTCACGTGTCATGTTATAAAGGTATCAGTTGCTCCCGTGAAGCTGAAAATGTCTTTTCAGTCTATCTCTGGAATGCCAAACCATAGCTGTTGTCTTTGCTGGAGAGCCATTAGTCGCAGCACCTCGGAAACGTGGCCCTCTCGCCATCACGTACTCACACGTAGGGCCATATGTGGCCCTTGTTCAAGTTCCTGGTAGATGGGACTTTACCTCTTGGTGCTCTCTGCAAACATGAGGCTCTTTCTGTGCTCAGCAGGCTCAGGCTCTTCTAGTCTTGAGTTCCGCAGTTAAGTGAGGCTGGATCCAGAGAGGACTCAGTGGGAAGCCGCAAAGATGATTAAAGGGATGGAAAGTTAGAGTCATGGGCCAGAGTTAAGGGAACTCTCATTTTTTTCGCCTGGTGGATGATTTGATGGTGATTCTCCAGCATGTGGAAGAGGCCCACTTGCAGAAAGGGATCCATGTCCAGAACTGAACAACAAGATGCGTGTCAGATCTGTTGGACGGGTTCTTTAGGGATGAAGAGGTTTCTTCCTGGGAGAGCTGTTTGTTAATGATTGGGATAGGCCGTGGAGAACAGTGGTGTCATCTGCTTCTTTCTGCTAGGGATGAAAAAATACATGCAGAGGGACTTTTCCATGCCTTATAAACTCTAACTTGTCAGAAAATCATCTGCTTTTTCTTCTAAATAGTTTTTACTTTTTTACCACATCACCTTTGTACTGACCACCACTATAGTTGCTTCTAATTTTCCATTTTAACCTTTCTTGTCAATTACGTCTGTTTTTATGGAAGCATGTTTTTAACCTTTGATGTCTGGCATCTGCCTAAGCTTTTTTAAAATTAAAAAAGATTTTTTTTTATTTTGATTTTTTTTACTGAAGTAGAGTGGATTTACAATGTTGTACAGCAAATTTCTGCTGTACAGTAAAGTGATTCAGTTATGCATATAGATATATTCATTCTTTTTTATATTCTTTTCCGTTATGGTTTATCACAGGCTATTGAATATAGTTCCCTGTGCTATACAGTAGGACCGTGTTGTTTATCTATGGAAGCATTTTTTTTCTTATTTTTTTAAAAATTAATTAATTTATTTTTGGCTGTGTTGGGTCTTCGTTGCTGCGCGCGGGCTTTCTCTGGTTGAGATGAGCGGGGGCTACTCTTCGTTGCGGTGCGCTGGCTTCTCATTGCGGTGGTTTCTCTCGTTGTGGAGCATGGGCTCTAGGCACGCAGGCTCAGTAGTTGTGGCACGTGGGCTCAGTAGCTGTGGCTCGCGGGCTCTAGAGCGCAGGCTCAGCTGTGTGGTGCATGGGCTCAGTTGCTCCACGGCATGTGGGATCTTCCCGGACCAGGGCTCGAACCCTTGTCCCCTGCATTGGCAGGTAGATTCTCAACCACTGCGCCACCAGGGAAGTCCCTATGGAAGCATTTTTAACGAACAGGATGATAGCGTATTACCTCCCTAAAAACATGATTAGAGTTTCTCAACCTTAACGCCATTAACATTGGGGCTGGATCATTCTTTGTTGATAGGGGCTGTCGTGTGCACTGTAGGATCATCCCTGGTCTCTACCCACTAGAGGCCAGTAGCAACCCGATCCCCCCAGTTATGAGACCCCAAAATGTCTCCGGATATTGCCAGATGTCCCCTGAGGGTGGAGGCAGAATTACTCGCAGTTGAGAACCATTGCTCTAAAGCCATTGTAATCACTTACTGGATATGTGATTATTTCCAGTCTTTTAAAATTTCTTGACCTATCATAGTTTGTGGAATTCACTTTATCAACACTTTCCTCATTACCCTCCCTGCACCTGGCATTATGATCGTACTGCTGCTAGCAAGTGGAATGTCAGGTTGAATGACCTTAACCGGCGCTCGTAAAAGGTACATCATTTTTCAGGAGCCGCAGCCACTGATAGTAGTTGTGGTAGAATAGAACAGCAGACCACCAATACTAACAACAATTTTAAAAAGTCTAGGGGCTAACAAAAGTTTAGACGTAACAAAAATGATCTTTACAACAAAAATGAAGTTTATTACATTTTTTAAAGTAAAAGTAATATTCAGAATGTCGGGGAAATCAGAAGCAAAGAGAAAATTAAAAAGGTGCCCACATTTTCCACACCGTAGAAGGCTCTGGTTAATATTTAGTGTTTTTCTTATCTCTTAGGCCTTTTACACATGTAATGTTGGGCTATCTTTTTTTTTTTTTTTTTTTTT
>NW_006782267.1:3006971-3021905 GCF_000442215.2 Lipotes vexillifer | reverse complement strand
TTTTTTTTTTTTTTTTTTTTTTTTGGCTTCTTTTCTAACACAGGTTCCCATGAGTCCCTGGGGTCTGGGAGCCTATACTCTCATAGCACTGGATCATGTGCTGGGTGAGGGCTTGGTTTACCCTTTCGTACAGGAAATATTTCGTGTAGCATCCACCATGTGCTGGTGCTGTCCCGGGAGCTGGGAGCACAGCGATGACAGCAGCCAGGCTCTGCCCTCTGTGAACTTTCATGCTGGAGTTTGTTGCAGGCATTTTGGTGACAGATGATTTCTTGTTCAAAGTGGGAGTAGATGGTTCCCCCAGTAGAGAGATGAGGAGAGCTTTCTTGCTGATTCTTCCATTCACCAGCTTTTGGCTGTGCGTCGTACCTCCACGCCCAAAGTTCAATCAAGGCTTTAAGATAGGTCTTTATAATAGAGCTCCAAAGTGGCCTCACAGAGAGCCCTTCTGGAGAGAGCCACAGCTGCTACTCTTGGAGTACCAAGGAGCGCTGCTCAGGTCTCCAGCTCCGACCCCAGCTGTTGCCTTTGATTCTTGTTTGGCAGTGGATAGCTCAGAGCTTTCCTTCCTAATGCCTCCTTTGTGAGATAGGCTCCGTTCTACATGACAGGCAGAGCCAAGGACACCGACATTCAGTAGACCTACCCACTCGTTCATCCACTTGTTGGTTGACTGACGCATGTGTGCACTTGGCAAATACCTGTCTTGTGTCTGCTGTATTCTCGGCATTGTGCAGGCACTGGGAATGCAGTGCTGAGCAAGAATTCACGGAGCTAGGTGCTGTTCGAATCAGGGCTTCTAACCCAATCGGTAGATTCAGAGGCAATAGAAACTTGTTATTCGTTTCACCAAGTGAATTGACAGTTGGCTAGGTTGTATTTGGTTTTATGAGGGGGCTCAGCAAATCCATGTGATCAGTTCTTGATTGGGTTTTGTGGCTTGATCCAATCCTGATGTTCAACTGGATTGTTGAAATAGATGGGATTCCTGTTACATGGGACTTTTAGAGAATCAGTCGGTCTATGAAAATGAGCGATAAGTGTGTGTTGACTGTTTGCCGCCCGCCTTAGCATTTCAGGACAGAGCCATCTCGATTTAGGAGAGAAATGCACAGTGTGTATTGTGTGGCATCTATGGCTGAAAACATGTTGTGCATCAGTGTCATCTGGTATTTGTGGTTGAATTGTACTCCATCTGATGTAACTCGATTGAACCTGACCCACATACTGTGCAGGCATTTGCCCAGCGGGCCCTCTGTTCCCCTTTTAAACAGAGACCCTTTTTCAAACTCAGTCTGACCCCGAATGCTGCCAATTTACCATTAGAGTACTCTGTTGCAATAAATCGGTTTAGAGCCAGCAGTTAGAATTTTATTTTTCAAAGAACAATATAGGTGAATAGTAGTCTTTGAGAAGGCAAAAAAAAAAATGTATTATAGAAAGCAGGATCCATTTTAAGGCAAGCCTTGCTGTACATTTTCCCTAACCTTTTCCCATGAAGCAAAAGAAAGATTAAAATTCCAACAGAAGGAAAATCGCCTTGGAGAAATATCTTGAGACCCGTGGATTTATTTCATGTGTGACTTAAAATAGCCTAGGTTTCTAGTACTGCATAAAGCTGTATTTCTAATGAGTTCCTGTTACCCTACTTTTCTTCAGCTTTCTTTCACGTGGGCCCGCCTACAGATAGAAATAGGCTAATTGTTACCATAACAGTTTTACTATCTTTCTTTGAGAAATCCACCAAATGGCCCATATTTAAGAGAGGCGTGGGGGGAATGCAGCT
The DNA here is from genome assembly GCF_000442215.2 of Lipotes vexillifer. Classification (NCBI taxonomy): domain Eukaryota; kingdom Metazoa; phylum Chordata; class Mammalia; order Artiodactyla; family Lipotidae; genus Lipotes; species Lipotes vexillifer. The sequence goes on along the minus strand of NW_006782267.1, from coordinate 3,020,119 downwards.
TTTCTAGGGTTATTTCTTTGGTCCCAAGGGTCATAGTTAGACTGAACTGCGTTTCTGGGCTGTGAGCCTAGGATGGTCCTCTTGGTTTCTTGTTCCTTTCAGGATTTATAATGCCATCTGGGCCAGTTATACGTTAGTTTGTTTTAAAAAAACCAAGGTCATTGAGCAGCTAAGTGAGGTTTCTTTTCACGTCAAACCTCAGCCCCTGATGAGGTGAAGGTGTGTCAGGAAAGCAAGGGCGGCAGGCCCTGGGCCAGCTGGGTGCCCTGGCCTCCAGGCAGAAGCAGGGCGTTTCGCTAGAGGAAGTAGCCTGGTCGGGCCCGCGTTGCAGGACTTTGGCAGTGAATGATCAGGTCGCAGCAGGGGGGTCTCGCACAGCGTTAGCTTGAGAGAGAGAGATGCCAGTTTCACAGATGTTTGGCTGAAGCTCCTCGTTAAGAATGTAGAGTCTGCCTTCTGCGCCCCTCCTCTGTGGGATTCTAGGCTGCTGGGGGAGGGAAGTCGCGTGTTGCTGTGGCTTGGGCTGGGCTGGGCTGGGCGAAGGGACTCCGCAAGGGAGTCTCGTGAGGCTCACCGTCCTGCTCGCCCATTCCAGAGAACGCCAGACAGAGGCAGGAGGGCATCGTGAGCGACTCGGTCATGTACTTCACCGAGGAGCCCCCTGAGCTGCCAGCCAACAGCCCGCAGCCCCTGAAGCTGCGGCGCGTCCTGAACCTCAGCCCTTTCACCGTCACGGACCACACCCCCATGGAGACGGTGGTGGACATCTTCCGGAAGCTGGGGCTCCGCCAGTGCCTGGTGACGCGGAGCGGGTGAGTGGCGGGACCCTGGGGGGAACAAGATGAAGGGGACGCGGGCTCAGCCCTCGGGGGACTGGCGGGGACCGGGGCAGGGGGGTGGGTGGCAGTGCTCGGAAGAGATGTCAGTAGGTGAGCCCAGGAGGAGGAGTTGCCAGCGAGCTTGGGACTCAGGCTTCCAGGTGGGGCTGCTGTGTCTGTCCGGAGGTTGAAGGTGGAGTCCCAAGGGGAGGAGCCCACGGGGAGGGGCTGGGGCTCCGCCGCCACCCGCAGTGGTCCTGGCTCTGGGAGAAGGTTCGGTCTGTCCTGCTGTGACGTTGCGATGTGACGACACATTCCTCCACATCACGGCGCTCTGCAGAAACGAGCAGCAAGGATCTCAGGGCTGATGAGAAAAATAGGGTTAGGCGCACAACGCTCGAACACTTCGTCAGTGACAGATCAAAAAAGACAGAGGTGGGAATCTCATAAAAGCAGTCAGACATTTGCACACATTAAATGGTTGAGAAGTGTATCAAAAAGGCCGTTTATTGTCCCTTCACCTTGAGAAAGCCCCGCAGTTGGCTTGTGGAAGCGGGCATCGCGAGGGCTGCGGCTGAGTATTCCCATGCCCCCGGGTGCTCCCGGCCGGGGCATTTTTCTCTGTCCTCCTGGACTTTCCTGTGGATGAAATCACCCATAAGCAAACGTGAGGTTCACAGTTTGCTCAAATTACTCCCTAATACATCGGTCGGTTCGAAACAACTTCACGTGTTCAAACGTTATCGCAGAGCCGAGGGATTTGGTGGCCCATGGCATCGTCTCCGCCGCAGCAATATTGCTTTCGCTCTGTGTTATCACGAACCAGGAAACCAGCACTGCAGACATCAAAGGTTCGTGATGATGTGAGAGGTGCAGTGCTCCGTGGGCCGTGCTTTGGCCTCAGGGGCTCTCCCTAAATTCCAGGGCCTCAGAAGCTTGGGTGGAGCAAGAGATTGGCTGGGTCCAGGTTGCCTGGAACCTAGGATTCCTTTATGGGCTGGGGTGTGGGAGGTGGGGTATGGGCTGTGGAGACATCGGTGCCAGGCTTTCTTCCTGCCGCCCTGCAAGGAGCTGAATTTGCACTTGACCCGGAGAACTCTCGGCCGATGGGACGAGTGTCCTTCTTAGCTCTGACTGCAGCTGGGGTATGCCTTGCACATGGAGAGGGGCAATCAATAAGGAACAAATAAATAAGTGTTTGAGGCTAGAGGTCATTTCTGCTGGTGGTTTTTAAAGGAACTCAGTGGTTCTCAAAACTTGAGCAGGCGTCAGAATCCCCCGGAGGAGTAAACCTCTAGGTTAAACCCAGAGTGCCGGGCCCCCCTGCAGCTACTGACCCCTCCGACCTGGGAGGGGGCCCGAGAATGTGTATTTCTAACCAGCTCCCGGGGGTTGCTGCTGGTTGCGGTCCCCACTTTGCAAACTGCTGAAGCCCACCGATGAACCTGAATTTCCAGCGCTTGGCAGAAATAGCACTGTGATCACCCGTGTCGTCTCAAGTGTATAGCAGTTTCTCTTTTCCTTTAAAATAATAATCCAATGTCAGTTATCATTGGAATCTCCAGTTCTGGCAGGCAATGCTGCGCTCAACGCCCGCTCACACCTCACGGAGCCCCGTGAGGTTTTCCTGTGAAGATCTGGGTGTCGAAATTGGCTCCGAATGTTCTGCGAGAAAACAATCGCACCCTCTCTCTCGCTCTACGTATTTTAAACAAACGCAGATGCTGATACATTAGTGCTGGCAAGAGATCCTTGTTTGCGGGGCCTTTCATCTTCTCGGGCTTTGAGCCAGGGCAGGCACGGCTCAAGCCAGCTCACGTTTTTGATGTATTCCGTCGCCATGTGCCTTCCCTGCTCTAGGCCGAGCACTTGAGCTCGTACCCTTGACTCGCGTTGTCTGCAGGATTTCTCAGGGCCTGGGCTCCCAGGTGATCGTGAAAGCAGACCAGGAGCCAGGGAAGTCTTTGTCTCCCTAAGGCCAGAGTCCAGGGCAGGCAGGAAGTCCAGGAAGCCTCCAGTGGCCAAGAGTGAATTTGGGATTTTCTCCACAGAGGATCTAGAAAGAAAAAGCGAGCGGGGGAGACGGTGTCAGCTTCCGCCAAGCCCTGCTAGGTGGGCCTTGGGGCGTGGCCTTCTCCCAAGAGCCCAGCTGCTCTAATCTGAATTATGTTCATGGTCATAGATGGACTGTTTATCATTCCCCAGGTTCACTTGAACTGCCACCCAAAGGGACTGGAAGTTTAAACACTTGATTTATATCAAGTAGGACATTTCATACCACTAACAAACCCCGCTGGATTTAATGCTGCCTCCTTTTGGGAGGATGTTCAACTTTCTTCTTTTCTGATACTTATTGTCGCAGGCCAGGCACAATTTATGCCAGAACCCAAGGCAGCTTCTGAATTCATGTTTCCCCAGAGCCATTATAACCAGCTTGACTTTCAGACATAGTTACCAAGCTTTGAGATGGGGTTGTCAGGAGTGCATGTGCCTGACCTTTTGATATTATGTCCAGGATGACTGTAAGGGAACAAAACCCAGGCTTTATAGATATGGGAGGGGTGTCTGTGTGTGTTAACAAGTCATTTTTTCTCAAAGCGGCATTGGTTTCATCAGCGTCTTACTGAGCACCTATGTGAGGGAGAACCGGAGGAGGCTCAAAAAGCATTTAAAAAAAAAAAAAAATCAAGGAGCTTGTCATCTACCGAGGAACATGGACGTCATCCACTTTGAGTGGTGTTCCCCAGGTGTTCTGGGGGGCAGTGTCCTCAGCCAGGCTTTCAAGTAGAAAAGAAATGTCCACAAGAACAAAAGAGCCTTTTAAGCTGAGGGAGTGTCTGCCAGTTGGTGGCCGCCAGCCACGGAACTCCTCCCACCAGGGATGAGAAGGTGTTTCACCTTTTCACGTGCTGCCACTTCTCTGATGATCGCAGCTTTCTTAGTGGTGTATTATAGGCGTAAGCTGCTTGCCTTCTAACTATTCCTTTTTGATTTTAAAGGGAGTTGAAGGACCGTTGTGGACTGAACTGTGTCCCCCCGGCCCCGTCCCCGAATTCATATGTTGAAGCTCCAGCCTCCAATATGACTGTCTTTGGAGATGGGGTATTTAAGGAGGTAGTTAAGGTTAAATGAGGTCATAAAAGTGGGGCCCTAATCTGATAGGACTGGTGTCCTTAAAAGAAGAGGAGGGGCTCCCCTGGTGGCGCAGTGGTTGAGAGTCCGCCTGCCGATGCAGGGGACAGATTTTGATAGGAATTGCATTAAACCTTATTATGGACTGAATTGTGTCCCCCTCCCCCCCAAAATTTATATTTTGAAGCCTTAACCCCCAATGTGACTGTATTTTGGGGTAAGGTATTAAGGAGGTAACTATGGTTAGATGAGGTCATAAGGGTGGGTCCTAATCCGGTAGAACCCGTCTCCTTATAAGAAGAGGAAGAGGGACTTCCCTGGTGGTCCAGTGGTTAAGACTCCGGCTCCCAATGCAGGGGGCCTGGGTTCAATCCCTGGTCAGGGAGCTAGATCCCACATGCTGCAACTAAGATCCTGTGTGCCATGCAACTAGGACCTGGTGCAGTCAAATAAATAAATATTTAAAAAAAAAAAAAAAAAGAGGAGACACCAGGGATGCTTACACAGAGAAAAAGGCTGTGTGAGGACACAGCAAAAGGGTGGTGTCTGCAAGCCCAGGAGAGAGGCCTCTGGAGAAACCAAACCTGCCAGCACCTTGATCTTGGCCTTCCAGCCTCCAGAACTGGGAGAACATACATTTCAGTTGTTAAGCCACCTACCTAGTGTATGGTGCTTTGTTACAGCAGACCAAGCTAACTCTGTCAGGACACAGACTCAGCTTGGCAGGTTTAGTATAACAGCATCTTGGTTTATGGGGCATCTTTGATTTTACTGTATTGTTATAAAATTTAGAAATGTGTTTAAAGTGATCTGTGAGCACTGTTAAAGTCAAGTAGCTCTAAACAGCTGGAAGGAACAATTCCTGGCTCTGTCCTCCTTCGCCACCCACCCCCTTTCAGGCAACCACTTTCTTCCCCCTAAGAATTTTGTGTTCTTGAATTAATAGACTTTATTTTTCAAGGAGTTTAAGGTTTACAGCATAATTGAGCAGAATGTACAGAGTTCCCTCTCTGGTCCTCTCTCTGTTGCCCTTACTGTCAAGTCTTGCATTTGTGTGTTATATTTGTTGCCGTTGATGAGCCAGTATTGAGATGTTATTAATAACTACGATCTATTGTTTACATTAGGATTCGCTCTTGGTGTTGTACGTCCTGTGGGTTTGGACAAATGTATAATGACATGTATCCACCATTGTAGTATCATCCGGAACAGTTTCACAGCCCTTAGAGTCCTCTGTGCTCTGCCTATTCGTCCCTCCCTCCCCTCACCTCCTGGCAATCACTGATCCTCTTACTGTCTCCATCATTTTGCCTTTTCTAGAATGTCTTAGAGTTGGAATCACGCAGTGTGTAGCCTTCTCAGATGACTACACTTTTCACTTAGTGACGTGCATTTCAGGTTCCTCCATGCCTTTTCCTGGCCTGATGGCTCATTTCTTTTTAGAGCTGAGTAATGTTCCATTGTCTGGATGGACCAGTTTGTATATTTACTCACCTACTGAAGGACATCTTGGTTGCTTCCAGGTTTTGCCAATTATGTATGACTGCGTACATCTTCTAAGACTAAGGACATTCTTTTACATAACCACTGAGGCATAATTACACAAAATTAATGGTAACTCAGTATGTCACTTAATACCTAGTTCATATCAAATTTCAGTCCAGAGTTCCTTCAAGGTTCAGACATCGCATTTGGTTGTTTTGCCTCTTTTGTTTTTTATCTAGAACGGCTCCCTGCCTTTTTTGTTTGATATTTATGACATAGATTTTTCTTTTTTTTTTTTTTTTTAAGAATCCAGACCAGTAGTCCCACACTCTGAATTTGATTGATTGCTTCCTCATGGTTTGATTTGGTTTAAGTAGTTGCGAGTTTTGGGCAGTGTTCCAATGTAGATGATGTCATAATGCCAGCTTTTCTGACTTTGTTGGTGATAAGCTCCATCCCTGGGATGAGGTGGGGATGGCCAGAAACCTCTGTAGTAAAGGGACATGTTTTTCTTTGTACGTAATCTGTGGAGGGATACTTTGAGACCATGTGAATTTTCTGTTTTCCAGCAACCATTTACCTGATGGTTTTGGAATCCATCAATAATTATTGGCTAAGCTAATTATTACATTGGGCGTTGCAAAATGTTGATTTTCTAATTCTTTTGTGCTTGCTACATTTTTTCCCCATCTTTTTTTTTTTTTTTGATTATCATGTTAGTCATGGTGCTTTCTTTCAGTGTTTTGTCATCTGTATTGTCATTATTCTTTTTGTTTAGCATGCTTTTAAAGGCCCTTTTTGCTATTTTCCTATTACCTGAAGATGTTCCTATAGATGGAGGGGCAGAGGTAGTATCTGCTGTCTCCCCCGGTGTGATAGATGGGGAAACTAACACAAGAAATCAATCGCTCTTTCAAGGTTAAGGTCCAGCGTGGTCAGGGGCAAGGAAGTGAGAATTCTGGCTGACAGTTTCACTAACCAGTGTCCCTCTCACCAGCTGTCACTGACTGGAGTACTGCTCCAGGTACTTGCGGCCCCTCTTCATGTTCACTTCCTATTACTAAGAGATGAGTTTCATAGTTTGGCTTCAGTTAAATGAATGACGGTGTATTACAGTTGTGTTTTCTGATTTTTTTTGGTATATCATCATTTTGCCCAGATACAGAGTAGAAGCCTGTCATTTCAATAGCCGTACAGTATTCCAGAGAGCGTCTGCCGTCCTTTACTTCTCTATTCTCCTCTTCTTGGGGGAAGACAAGAGACATGGTGACGTGGGGAGACATGGAGACATGGCGAGCAGCAATTTTGCAAACTAATTTGGCAGTGGAACTTCTTTTCTGTGAAGAACTTGTGTACATCCCCTTCTTTCAAACCTTTCACTTTCCCCGGGGGGCATGATTTGACCCCAGCGGGTGGTTATTTAAGTATTTAATAAAATCCAGAGTGAGGCATGATCCAGGGGCACTGTTTACGTTGTCGAGTTTGTCAATGGTGCTCCCTGGAGTTGGGCAGTATACAGTATAGGTGGCTCTATACCAGGGTCCCTGAGAAGTGGCATCATTTTTGTAAGTTGAAAGCCATAGAATTTTGGAAGAGCAGGTAATTTACATATATGGTCAGAGGTGAATGTCAAACTTTACCCTTCCAGTAAGATAGATTTAAAATAGAACCAATTATTATCTTATACTTAAAATTTCTTATGCTTAAAATGCCTCACACTTGGAATTTCTGCGCTGTCATCAAGTTTTGACAATGGCTTTTGTAAGCCCTTTTTAGTTGATTATAGTTTTGAAATTTAGGGGAGCATATTAGTCATCGTAGGCTTACTGCTGTAATAAACAAGCCTGCAATCTCAGTGGCCAAACACGATAAAGGTTAATTTTTCTCCCACGTCACTCACATCCAGTGTGAGTTGCAGCAGGTGTGGGCTTTGCACCACACAGCCATTCCAGAACCCAGGTCTTTGAATCTGGTGACTCCTGATTGAGTCCTCTGTGACCTCAGAGTCATTCACTGGCTCTTCTGTCTTGGGCTGGCAGATGAGGAGAGAGAGGAAATGTGCAGGTGACTCGGGAGGGGTATCTCTCACCTCCACCCACACGCCATTGGCCAGAGCTCACTCAGTTAGACCCACCCATCCGCAAGGGAGGCTGGGAAATGTCTCTCCGTGTGCCTGGGTGGAAAGGGCGCTGGGGATTAGGGACAGGCCTGAGTCGGTATTGCGAGGCTGACCTCTTTTCCCTATTTTGTTTCTTCTCCAGGAGACTTCTTGGCATCATCACGAAAAAGGACGTTCTGAGGCATATGGCCCAGATGGCAAACCAGGACCCTGAATCCATCATGTTTAATTAGAAACAAGATGGCAGTTTCTTTGAGAAAAATACAACTGTGTCGTTTGAAAAGAAATAAACAAATGATATGTCATCCTAATGAATGGTCGTACACTGGGGGCAGCGGAAACAAAAGCTTTGTTTAAAAGGAAGGGAAGAAGAATGAAACTTAGAAAAAATACATTGGCGAGTAGGCATTTTATAGCTTTAACCCCTTATGAGTTTCAAGCTGTGTTATGAGTTTAGTAACTACTGTGGGGGCATGTGGATGGGTGTAAACGACATGGTTTGTACAAGGACATGGAACACCATTGCTGAGTCAAGAAACATTTGCCCCTTCAGTTGAAGGCTGGTGTTGGTGAAGCTTTGAGTCTGAAAGGCCAAGGGGTATTGGCGTGTCAGCGTCCTTATTTATTGGTGCCTGAGGTTTGGCTGCTATGTTACTGAATCAGATTAAAGATATTTGCACTTACTTTGTTGGAAAAGAAAAATTAAATGTGAACATAGTGAAACCTGCAAGTATGCTAGTGGGTTCACTCGTGACCAGCCATTGCTGGCTCCTGTATTCAGCCTGTTCTTTTGCTTATCCATTGCTTTCTGAACCAACATTGGGTTACCTGCCACGTTGAGTATGAAGAAATCATTTCTCTGTGCAAGACCAGTGTCTTGGGACTGCGCGATGAACTGTCGAGCATTTAGTGCTGCACTGTTTCCTGCCACGAAAAGGGATTCGTGCTTATTTTGAGGGTATACGTAGCCATCATTGATTTGCATCCCCATCGCATTTGCTTCATTTATTTGTTGCTGTTGCCTGTGCATTCTTAAATATTCTTAAATATCTAGCGCTTTCCAAGGGCCATGTCCTATATTCTGCCAGCTTGCTGTAGTGGCTGAATTTCCAAATAGCATATACGAGAGTCAAAACAGGCTATCCAGTGTTACTACTTTTTCCTCTCAGATCCTATTAAATATGGCTGCCGAGAGGGTGAGGCAGACGAGTTCTCTGTGGGAACTCCTCCAAATGGGTTGCAAGAGAAATGCTAAATTGATTCTAAATCTGTTCCATTCTCTTCTCTGTAGGATGCAGAACGTCCAGCTTTAATGTGTAAGCATGCACTTTCATATTAGCAGTCAAAGCGCAGAAGGACAGAGTAAAATTCGAGACGGCCAATTTGAGCATTGGGTGTCTTTGAACTGAACGTTATGATACATCTGTTCTTTTAGTCAGGACTTCTGTCTTGTCCGTGGGCAAGAAGTTGTGTTTCTTAGGTCCACTGGGTGATCTCTGTAAGACTGATCCCCCTTGCCCTTTCACTTTCATCTTTGTTCTTCCCTTTTCACCGAGTCATCTTCATCCTTTTCATTCTCATCATTGGATATTGATGTATCAGGTGTGCATTTGGCTGCAAGTAATAGAAAACTGAACACACAACGAAGAGCTGCATAAAAAACCTGGAGGTGGGCACTCAGGACTGTCTCCGTAGTATCGTCGACGACTCACAGTCTTTGGTAGTTTTTTCCTACCATCCTTACCCTTTCTCCTTTGGGTGACTGCCTTGTAGTCACAAGATGCTCACTGAACCTCCAGGTCCGGTATCTGCTTTCTAAGCAGAAAGAGGGAGGAAGAGGCAAATGACAAGGCGCAGTGTCCGTGTCGGGAAGGCAAAGCTTTCCCCGAGATGCTCGGCTTTCCTCCACTGGCTAGACTTCTGTTGCGTGGCGCCCCCAGCTGCGTGTGAGTCTGGGAAGGAAAATATTTAGCTACGTAGGCATATTACGCTGAATGAGATTGAGATTCTCTGAGTAAGGAAGGGGAGGGGGGTGTTGTCTGTTGGGAGGGGGATGTTGTCTGCTCTGTTGGATGCTGTCTTCGTGTCCCTGTCATTGTCCTTCTCTTTCTCACTGACCCCCTCCAAACACTCTCCTGTGACCTTATAGTCCCCCACCCCTCCTCTTGGCTTTGACGTAGAACTCCCAGTCAGATGCCATCGTTTCTTAGCCCTAATAAAAATGTTCATTCTGGATAAAAACCTAGCTATAAGAGGGCTTCTGTGAAACTTCTGGTGTATACAAGAAAATAAACGGATATGTTTAACCTGACTGAAAACTTAAAGGAGTTTAAGTCAGATCACGCTGACAAATTATGGAAAATATGTTTCTGTAATTAATTGGCCTCCTCCCAAATAATATCAGATAGCCGCTTTGGTGTGGAAAGTTCAGTCTATACTAGAGAATGTAGTCTTTGGTCCTATAAGAGAATGAAATTTGTTGTCTCACTCACAGCACCTAAGTACTGAGTAACGGATCCTAACATTTTGTTGCTATTGAGGTTTCCACGGAACACTGCGGGTGAAGCTGGATTCTCCTGGACTTTCAATCCTAAAAAGTCTTAATGTACTTCCCTTCTTAACTCCCATGTAGGCTCTCGAAAGAGTCTTAGTCGTAGCCTGGATTTTTATAATCCAGGACACCCTGTTAGCCGAAACAAGGAGCTTCAGAAGGGAACACGCAACAGTGAACAGACAGCCAAAGGTCAGTAAAACCACAGAATTCCCCCTCCTCCAGCTGAGGCCTGGGAAGGGGAGGGGAGAGTTGGCTCTGGGCCGAGGTCACCCACGGGGCTTGTGTCCTCTCCCCAGTGCTTAGCATGGAGACGTCCGTGGGGTTCAGAGGGCCAGCATCAGGCGGGCAGGTCGAGGCCGGCATGGGGGGCTTGCGGCGGCTCTGCCAGAGCCAATTGCCAGCCTTCGCTGGAGCCCTGACCTGTAGCCACCGGCCCGGGCCTCAGACATACTCGTGGGGAACGCACTGCTGGGCCCTTTGTGACACTTTCTCATAGAAGTACATGGGTGGGGATTCTGAAGGTGTTGGCTGTATTCAAATGTAGAACTTCATCCACTTTACCTGGTGATCTGATGAACGAGCTGAGTAGATCTGGAATGTGGACGTGAAACCAACATTTCTTAGAATACTGATTTTGTTTCAATTTCCAGAACCAAAGGCTGTAGACATTTGTTGAACCTTCTGGATTCTTTCTGAATTGTTTTTTTAATGTAAATATAAGTACATAATGGAAAAGGAGTTCTGTGATGAGGTACATCAACCTACTTCTTGCTCTTTTTCTATCACTAAGGGAATGTGTTGTAGAAGGACAGATGGCAAATAAAAAGCATCCCGAATGTGACATGTGGATTTCTTGTGTTTTTCAGTGCATCCCCTGGGAATGCAGATGTGCATGTGGCTTTTACGGAAAAGCAAGTGTGCTAGAAGCAAATCTGTATTCAGTGTTTGCTGTTCCTTAGAACCAGTCAGTCTTAAAGTTCTCTCTTTGACATTTCCCGACGACTTGATAAAGGAGAAGGCATGTCAATACATATTTTTTTGGCCCTAATAAGTCACAGAAACTAAAAGATTTCCAGCCGTTTGTTTCACTTAGGTGAGAATTGGTTCCTTTAAATTATCAACACATGCGAAACCTGTTCAGTGTTCATTGTATTTATTATTCAGATGCTGAGCTGGAGCAGGTGAGAAACCCAAGGAGGGGAACTATTGAATTTCAAGTAATTGTATTATGTCTTCATTTCCGTTTCGCGTGGGCAGTGTTTCACCAGACTCAGCTTGTAACCTTTGAAATGGTTGACCTGAGCGGGGAGCCTGTCTATCTAAGTTGGGAAACATGAACCAGCCTCCATTTTCACCGGCGCAGCCCTAACTATTTATTTGCCATCCTAGCTGTGCTGGGAAAAAGATATATTCGCATTTGGTGTTGGAATGATGACATAGCAATGCGGTTTTGTTTTGTTTTGTTTTGTTTTTTTTAACGGTACGCGGGCCTCTCACCGTTGTGGCCTCTCCCGTCGCGGAGCGCAGGCTCAGCGGCCATGGCTCACGGGCCCAGCCGCTCCGCGGCACGTGGGATCTTCCCGGACCGGGGCACGAGCCCGCGTCCCCTGCCTCGGCAGGCGGACTCTCAACCACTGCGCCACCAGGGAAGCCCAATGCGGGTTTTTTTTTTTCAATTTATTGTAACACTCTGTGTAAACGTTGGCACCTTACTAAACATTACATGTTTGAACTCTGTTTTTTTTTAAAGGAACTATTTATTTTATTGGAGCATAATTGATTTACAATGTGTTAATTTCAGGTGTACAGCAACGTGATTCAGTTATACATGTATTCACTTTTTCAGATTCTTTACCCATATAGGTTATTACAGAATACTGAGTAGAAGAGATCCCTGTGCTATATAGCAGGTGCTTGTTGGTTATCTATTTTATATATAGTAGGGTGTGTATGCTAATCCCAAACTCCTAATTTATCCCTCCCCCCACCTTTCCCCTTTGGTAACTGTAAGTTTGTTTTCGAAATCTGTGAGTCTGTTTCTGTTCTGTAAATATGTTCGTTTGTATCATTTTCTTAAGTTAGATTCCACCTATGCGTGATATCATATATTTGTCTTTGTCTGACTTACTTCACTTAGTAAGATCGTTTCTAGGTCCGTCCATGTTGCTGCAAATGGCATTATTTTCTTTTTTTTATGGCTAATATTCCATTGTATATATGTGCCACATCTTCTTTATCCATTCCTCTGTCAGTGGACATTTAGGCTGCTTCCACGCCCTGGCTTTTGTAAATAGTGCTTCAGTGAACTTTGGGGTGCATGTGTATTTTCAAAGTATGGTGTTCTCAGGGTATGTGCCCAGGAGTGGGATCGCTGGGTCATATGGCAGCTCTATTCTTAGTTTTTTAAGGAGCCTCTATACTCTTCTCCATAGTGGTTGTACCAATTTACATTCCCACTGACAGTGTAGGAGGGTTTGAACTCTATTTTTTTAAGTATAAATTTATTTTACTTATTTTTTATCTTTGGCTGCGCTGGGTCTTGGTTGCTGCATGCGGGCTTTTCTCTAGTTGCGGCGAGCGCGGGCTACTCTTTGTTGCGGTGCGGGGGCTCCTCATTTCGGTGGCTTCTCTTGTTGCAGAGCACGGGCTCTAGGTGCGCGGGCTTCAGTAGTCGTGGCACGTGGGCTCAGTAGTTGTGGCTCGCGGGCTCTACAGCGCAGGCTCAGTAGTTGTGGCGCACGGGCTTAGTTGCTCCGCAGCATGTGGGATCTTTCCGGACCAGGGCCCGAACCCATGTCCCCTGCATTGGCAGGTGGATTCTTAAACACTGTGCCATCGGGGAAGTCCCAGAACGCTATTTTTAAAAATGAAACAAGCACAGAGTCCTCAAGAAGCATGTTGTAAATTGGAAGAGAGACCGATTTCCCAGCCTGTTGCTACCCCGTGGAACCTTTGAAATCTGATTCTGGTGACTGGGAGGTACTTGTCATGTGAGATTGGGGCTTCTGTTTGGCTCACCTTTTTTTTTTTTTTTTTTTTT
>NW_006782267.1:2995749-3006961 GCF_000442215.2 Lipotes vexillifer | reverse complement strand
ATTAATTTATTTAATTTATTTATTTTTTGGCTGCGTTGGGTCTTCGTTGCTGCATGCGGGCTTTCTCTAGTTGCGGCGAGCAGTGCGCGGGCTTCTCATTGCAGCGGCCTCTCCCATTGCAGAGCACGGGCTCTAGGTGCCCAGGCTTCAGGAGTTGTGGCTCGTGGGCTCTGGAGCGCAGGCTCAGCAGCCACGGTGCACGGACTTAGTTGCTCCGCGACATGTGGGATCTTCCCGAACCAGGGCTTGAACCCGTGTCCCCTGCATTGGGAGGCGGATTCTTAACCACTGCGCCACCAGGGAAGCCCTGGCTCAACTTTTAAATACCTTGTTCTTAGCCTGGTGGGTTTGAATTATGTCCTTCCTCACCAGTTTTGTAGTTTGAAATTGTCAACTTTACAGAAAATTTGAAAAAAACCCCCCAAATAACAGCACAAAGAATGCTCACATATCTTTGACCTAGAAGAGGCAGTGAGGGGAGTCCCCTCCGACAGGGGAGGGAGCCAGCCCCGGGGACAGCAGAGGGGCCTGCAAGAGTAACTGTCCTGTGGGGAAGCAGGCTTGGGGTGAAGCTGGGGGCCACGGGGGGTGAGTGCCTGCAGGCTGTGTGGTGCCTGGGGAAGGAGTGGGGGGTTTGAAGTTGGTTTCCTTTTTCCTGTACGGGAAGGGGAGACACAAGGAGGCGCTTCCGGGTCATGGAGGGCCAGGTACAGATACAGAATTCAGAGGAAGGACATGATTTGATTTGCATGGTACACGAACCATTCTGGCTGTTATATAGCAAGACCAGGAGTCTGGCTGGGAGGCTGTTGCAAATAGGTGAGCTCTGATGGAGGCTTGCCCCAGAGAAGTTCTTGAATTCTGGGTGGATTTCCAAGGCAGAACCAGTAGATTTGTCATGGGATGGATATGAAGTGGTACAGCTAGGTCGCCATTTACTGAGATGGAAGTACTACATTGGAGATATCTGTTGGACATTCAAGTCCAGAGTTCAGGGGAATCGTTAGGGTTGGCGATGGAGATCAAGCCATAGGCATATCCGTGGTATTAAAGCCATACCTGGAAATTTCTGTGGTCTAGTGGTGTCCAAAGAGCAAAAAGAACCAACATGCTAACAGACTTTCAACATTGAGTTTTTAGGGAGTCACAATGACTTAGATGCCTGTAGGACTGCCCTTGAATTCCAGCTCCATTGCCTCTTGGCTGTGTGACATTGTCAAAGGATCGCACCTTTCGGAGCCTGGGTTTCCCCATTACTGTATAGCATGCCAGTGCCCTTGACCAGAGGCATGGCTGTGAGAGTTACTCACTCTAAAGCACTTGGCATGGACTAGACCATGCAAATGGTAGATATTATCATCTTCTCACAGTATGATACCCTCCCAGTAGCTTTAACTGGAAGTTACTTTAATTAATTTTGTGTTGTCAAAGGGCATATTACACTTTAATTATAAGACTGCTAAAAGTAAACAGAGGTTGAGCTAACCAGCTGCCTTTCTCTCCAACTCTTCCTGCAGTCATTCCCCCCCAAAACAAAATGAAACCAAGCAAACAAAATAAACAAAATCTCAGATCTCTTGAGGAATGTCAAAAAACAAAAAACAAACAAACCTCACTGACTCCAAATTAATGGGAAATTCTTAGGAAAGAAACCACTTGGTAGGAAATTCCATTTCTCTGTGGCTTTATATTGACTTAAAAAAATTGTAGTATAGTTGATTTACTAGTTTCAGGCATACAGCAAAGTGATTGTTTTATATATATATATATATATACACACACACACACACACACACACACACACACACACACACGTATACATAGATATTCTTTTTTATATTGACTTTTGAGCAGAAAAGCATAAATACACGATGCTGAACTATTGATTAGCTTCATCTTTGGAGCAAGAATTCCTGAAACAAGACTGTGTGTAACTTGCTTGTTTTCAGACACTGTAAAACCCAGTACCCACTACACTTGCAGACAGAGAAAACTCTCTCCGGCATGGTGTTAATGTAGAAATAAGTCTCATTAGTAAAACTCATGAAGACCAGCCTTTTATAGGCCTTGGATATTTCCCTTCAACATGATGTACAATAGTTAAAAGCCAAAGTCGGGGGGAATGAACTAACAGGATTTGTCCGAAAGGCAAAAACGCATCATGTTTTAACTCTGGGGGCTTAGCTAGAGCTAAGCAGAAGGGCCTTGCAAATAAATGTCCGGGTTAGGCAGGCTTCTTCCTGGGCTTTCATGAGTTGAGGCAGGACCAGAAACTTCCACGTCCTCCCAGAACTACGCTCTCTGGTGGAGCATGGCGGAGCCCGGCGTGCCTGTTGTTACAGCGCTTCCCCAGTTCGTTGACAGTTAATTGGCTAGAAAGAAGCTACAATATGGGAAGGCAGATAGGGAGCATCTATTTCTGGCAGTTCCTCAACACTGCATTTCATTAGAGAAATGGCTTTTTCTTTCCGAATGAGCAATAACCATAGAGCACCTTGCCGGGATTTCCGAACCCCTTTGGTCAGGGTTTGGCTCCCAGAACGAAGGGAGCAATTTCTATGTGATTCCAGCATTTATGATGGAACACATATTTCAAAGTTTAAGCAGCCGTCCTCAGTCCAGACAGATTCTGTCAGAGAAATTGAAAGCACACGTAAATTCTCATTCCGCAGGCTGCCTGACAGGTTGAGGCCCGAGGATGCTGCTACAAGTAGGACATCCCTTCCTTCCTTCCGCGAGGCTCCGTGTTCATTTCACGCCCTCACGTTCACTCTCCGGGCTCCCACCTGTCGCCCACCGAGGATGCTGACCCAAGCGGAAATTGGAGCTAGCTCCCTTGTGATGAACACTTTTCCTTTTCTGACATTTCTCGAACTTCAGTCGCTCCCCAGAGAGACCAGAGCGTTTCCAGGACTGGCCGTGGGTGGTTGACTTGGTCACCGAGGAACTCTCTCCAGGGAGTTGCCCAACATCGAGTTTTTTCTCCACGGGGTAGGAGTCTCAAAGAGCAGGTCTGCATGCAGTGGGGATGCGCTTCCCAAAGTGTTTCCAAGGTACAGTGTTTCTGCAGGGTGCTGCTAGGTGCCCGAGGAAAAGAGTGGATTCTGAGCTTCCCTAAATTGCAAAGTTCCATCTCATGGGACTGGGGTTCCAAAGACCAGTCTTGGGGAGGCACTGCTATGGCGTCAGGAGTGTCTCTTTTTTAGTTTCTTTTCAGAATTTCTATCTGAGCGACCTGGAAGAAGTGAGGCACCTTTAATGAACTTCAAGCACATCATCTGTGAGGCAGTGACCTTTCCTCATGCTTGATAACCAGGATGATGTCTAGGGATTAGCCATGCCTGCATCCCCAGAGCTGGTTAGAAATGCGTTCCAAGCCCCGCCCAGGTCTGCTGAGTCAGAATCTGCATTTGAACAAGATCCCTGGGGATTTGTGTGCAGAGTCAAGTTTGAGAAGCACTACCCTAGGTGACGGGGTCTGAGCGAGGGGATCTCCTGAGTTTACTTCCAGCTCTAAGATCCAGAGTTCTCCAAGATTCTCTCACTTCCAGAGAAAGAGACAGTGGTGGCTGCAGTGATTGAGTCACGGAAGGAGCCTGTCCAGAGAAACAAGGTGGAGAGAAACTTGGCATGAGGCCTCTCAATCCCATTTTCCAGCCCCCAGACTCCCCCAGTCACCGCCGCCCTGAGGGTTTCTCAGCGTCAGCACTCGTGGCGCGTTGGGGGCTCCATCCTTCTTTGTGTGGGGCTGGCCCGTGCACGGGAGGATGCTTGGCTGCATCCCTGGCCTCTACCCACTAGATGTCAGTGGCAGCCATCCCCCTGGTTGTGACAACCCCAGATGTCTCCGGATATTGCCAGGTTGTGTATGTGTGAGGGGCAAATCCCCCCTTTCCTGCGCTTGAATTGTACATCAGCGAGCACTGAGATTTACGAAGCGTGCACAAAGGGACCATACCTTTTTGGTGAGTTTTTCACTGAGGTGGGGGGGGAATGCTTCGCGTTAGGCAAGGACAGGGTGGGGAATCCAAGGCCTGGGGACAGGCATGGGTGTGTTGGGTGGCTGGGGAAGAGCCACCCCACCTTTAAGCAGAAAGCACCAGTTTAAGGGGAGGGGGGACATTTGCCTTTTAAAAAATTTTATTGGGGTATAGTTGATTTACAAGGTTGGGTTAGTTTCAGGAGTACAGCAAAGTGATTCGGTCATACATATGCATATCTTCATTCTTTTTCAGATTCTTTCCGCTAGAGGTTATCGCAGAATATTGAGTTCCCTGTGCTACACAGTAGGTCCTTGTTGGTTCCTGAGAACCTAATGTGGTCCACCGGGCAAGGCTGTAGTCACCTTACCGCGGCACACAGCTCGCACCAAGTGGCGATTTTGAAGCAGGTGACTTGATGTTCAGCCGGGTGTGTCATCTGCCCTGTCCTTCCCCAGATGTCTCCCCCTTCTGGTCCACACAGGCGACCATGGGTAGAAAATGGCTCTTTGCTTCTGACATTTCATTAGAGAGATACCGGCTGCTTTCTTGAGTCGACTTTGAACATTTTTGCATCTCGATTGCAAGTTTAGAGCAGTGGTTGGCAAACTACAGCCCACTAGCCAGATCCAGCCTGCCACCTGTCTCTGTAAATAAAGTTTTATTGGCCCGCAGCCATGCCTGTTCGTTTCCACATTGTCTGTGGCTGCTTTCAAGCCACAAAGGCAGAGTTCAGTGGTCGCAACAGAGACTGCATAGCCTGGAAAGCTTCAAAGATTTACTCTTTGGCCTGTTACAGAAAAAGTTGGCCGACTCCTGGCTTAGAGTTAATTAGGGTCACCGAACCACCGGAGAGCCACCAAGAGTAATTTAACTTTCTTTCTTGCACTGGGTGGAAAACAAGAAGAGATGCTTTCAAAACAGAAGCAAGGAGAGGCTTGTGTATTGGTGGAGTAAGATGAATGTGTTAAAATGCTTTTCTCTCCTCCAAGTTTCTCCAAGAGTTTAACTTGTGCCAGAGATATCTGTCCTGACTTAGATAATAGCAGAGATATTGGTGACCTCAGGTAAAATTTAAATGTTTTCTGCCACGGAAACTAACATTTGACTGGCGCTTTGTCATTTATGAAGGTTGAAAACATTGTTTTTTAATTTTTAATTTTTTTAAATTCATTTTATTGAAGCAGAGTTGATTTACAATGTTGCGTTAATTTCTGCTCTATAGCACACTGACTCAGTTATGCATATATCTGTAGATTCTTGTTCATATTCTTTTCCATTATGGTTTATCACAGGATATTGAATGTAGTTCCCCGTGCTCTACAGTAGGACCTTGTTGTTGATCCATGCTCTATATAATAGCTTATATCTGCTAACCCCAAACTCCCAATCCACCCCTCCCCCACCCCCCGCCCTTGGCAACCCCAAGTCTGTTCTCTATGTCTGTGAGTTTGTTTCTGTTTCATAGATAAATTCATTTGTATGGTTTTTGGGGGGGTACGTTTTTGTGTTTTTTTTATTTTAGATTCCACATATAAGTGATATCATATGGTATTTATCTTTTTCCTTCTGGCTTGCTTCACTTAGTATGATCATCTCTAGGTCCATCCATGTTGCTGCAAATGGCATTATTTCATTCGTTTTTATGGCTGGATAGTCTTCTATTGTATACATGTACCACATCTTCCTTATCCATTCATCTGTCGATTGACATTTAGGTTGTTTCCATGTCCTGGCTATTGTAAATAGTGCTGCTATGAACATAGGAGTGCATGTATCCTTTCAAATTAGAGTTTTGTCTGGATATATACCCAGAAGTGGGATTGCTGGATCATATAGCAACTCTATTTTTAATATTTTTAGGAACCTCCATACTGTGTTCCATAGTGGCTGCACCAGTTTACATTCCCACCAACAGTGTAGGAGGGTTCCCTTTTCTCTGCACCCTCTCCAGCATTTATTGTTTGTAGACTTTTTTTTTTTTTTTTTTTTGTGGCTGCATTGGGTCTTCATTGCTGTGCGTGGGCTTTCTCTAGTTGCGGCGCGTTGGCTTCTCACTGCGGTGGCTTCTCTTGTTGCGGAGCACGGGCTCTAGGCTCACGGGCTTCAGTAGTTGTGGCTCACGGGCTCTAGAGCGCAGGCTCAGCAGTTGTGGCTCACGGGCTTAATTGCTCCGCGGCACGTGGGATCTTCCCGGACCAGGGCTCGAACCCGTGTCCCCTGCATTGGCAGGTGGATTCTTAACCACTGTGCCACTAGGGAAATCCCTGTTTGTAGACTTTTTGATCATGGCCATTCTGACCTGTGTGAGGTGGTACCTCCTTGTAGTTTTTTTTTTTTTTTTTTAAAGATAAATGTTCCTGGTTTTTTTCAAAGATTTTTTTTTTGATGTGGACCATTTTTTAAAGTCTTTATTGAATTTGTTAGAATATTGCTTCTGTTTTATGGGGTTTTTTTTGTTTTCTTTTTTTTATGTTTTTGGTTTTTTGGCCCCGAGGCATGTGAGATCTTAGTTCCCCAACCAGGGATCAAACCCCCTGCACTGGAAGGCGAAGTCTTAACCGCTGGACCGCCAGGGAAGTCCCACCTCATTGTAGTTTTGATTCGCATTTGTCTAATAATTGGCGATGTTGAGCATCTTTCATGTGCCTGTTGGCCATCTGTATGTCTATGAAGGGGTTTTAATATTTGTGTTTATTCCCCTCAGTGGTCCTGTGGGGTAAAAATTATTATACCCATTGTTTAGAAGACAAAGCTGAGGCTCACAGAGGTGAAAACACAGGGGAATTACCCCAAGATTCTGATTCAGTCCATCTTGGATGGGGCCTGGCATTAACTTGGTAAAAGGCTGCTGGGGGATTCTGGAGTGTGGTCGAGATTGAAAAGCCCTACCCAAGTTGGCATAGCTCATTGGTGGTCTGACCAGAGCTCAAACTTGGCTCTTCTTGGCAACTTTAAGTCCAGGAACTTTTTCTTCAGCATGACAACTCACCATCGCTTATATTAGTCTCTGAGTTGAACTGGTTGGTCTAACCCAGTTGTCCTCAAAGTGTGGTCCCTGGACCCAGCAGCATCAAGGTCCTCCAGCAGTTTGTTAGAAATGCAAATTTTCTGCCCGAGGCTGGACCTAGAGAATTGGAAAGTCCGGGCACAGAGCCCAGCCATCTGAGTTTTAATAGCTGATTCAGATGCAGGTCAAGTTTGAGAACCACTGGTCTAAAGTGATGGGAGACCTGTGATGGAGGTAAGATGCTAAAACCAGAACACACACGTACACACACAGACACACAGACACACACACACACCTGGAACAGGCACTGCCTCTGGGAAATTAGCCTGGGTGTAGCTGGGCAGAATGAGCGTGAGAAGGGATGGAAAAAGTAAGAATCCACGGGCGTTTGGGGAAGTATGAAAACACCAGGGCAGTGAAAAGAAAAAAAAGATCTTATTGTCCCGGGATGAGCCTCTGCTAACTTAATGTTACCTGGGCGGCCCTGAAGGTGTTAGCAAGAATTCCTGCATTCCTTTGTTGTGCTGGCCAGTCGAAGGGTGTTTTGTTTTGTTTCCTTTTTGTTTTTTAAAGTTTTGGGGGTCTTCTGAATCAAGCGCTTGGTAGAGATGAACATTGTTGCGTGATTACACGAGCCCCCTTCTACTTGGAGCCAGAGTCACATTCTTTGCTTCGATTTCAGCCCAGGTGCTCCTTTTTAATTGCATTTCGTATTCAGCTGTGCAGCCATCTCCTTCCCAGAGAGGCCGGCCCCCTAATCACTACAGTGCTTTTGCTCCTGCAGCTGGGACTTGAAAGGCCCCAGAAGTCATATTGTAACGCAAGCTCCAAAATAGGCGTCGTTAGTCAAGGCTTGTCAAGGGGAAGGGACACCTCAGTGTGGCACAGAGGAATGAAAGAATCCAGCCTCACCCTCAGTCCCTTTCAGAGCTTCCCCCTCCAAAGCATCGCCATTCCCAATCTGAAAATTGCACCAAGACATACATAATTCAGGGCTGTGTACTGGTCGCTCAGAGCGAGGGGACAGACATTTATGCCCCGGCAAAGAATGTTTGTTTCAACCAAACGTTCACAGCACCAGCTGCCAACGAGAGAAGAAAAGCAGAGAGGGGGACTCGCACAGACTGACATGGGAAAGTATAAACAGTGATTACAGACTCCGAGAAAGGGCTGTTGTTGGGTGAAATCACATCATCTGATTTGGGTTTTGTTTCTGCAATTACTGGACCTAGAGAGTGGAACTGAGAAGCACATGCTGTTTCCAAGATGAGTGGGACCATGTGAGCTCATGACGGTTTCAAGTCTGCATTTTGACATTTAAGTTGGACTCTTAAGAGTTAACAAGAGCAGGCCTTGCTTTCTGTAGTAGCTTAATTTTAAGTTCCAAAGCACAGTCTCTAGAAGCAGATGTGATCACTTGCGGTTTTGTTTGATTTTTCAGCCCAGAACTAAGATACGTAGAGTATTGATTCTGAAAGTGGGAATTCTGAAGGTGAAAAATTGAGATTGGCCTTCTTGGTCAAATCTGTGAGTTTCTCAAGGTTAAGGAGTGATGTCTCCAAGATCTTTCTTCACTGTCAGTTCTAGTATCTTGTATATACATGATAACCATTACATATTTTTGAAGAACAGATAAGTGCTGAAAACCCATTTTTTAGTTGTGACCTTTTAGAATAAATCAAGAAAATAATCCTGGCAGAGTTTTCTGAAGGCACAGAGCGTCTCCTCAGAAGAGACCCATCTGTCATTGTGTAAAGTGTCACAAAAAACACTCCGTGTCAAAAGAAAATGGTAATTGGCTTGGTGTTTCACGACCTGAGAAGGGCTGCTGGGTTGAGAGATTCTGAACTTGCAAAGAATGAATCTGAAAGTGGAGTCTGAAGACTCTGTGCGCTGGTGTATCTTTGATCCAGCTGAACCTACAAAGAAGCGTGGCAAGTTCTAAACGCTGCAGAGGCCAACAGCTCAGGAAATCCATGCCCATGGCTTTACTGAACATGGCACATCAAAGGGAAAAATGCCCTACTGACTGGAAAGATCTTTTGGTGTTCAGTGTTGAGAGAGAATAGAAATGAGATTAAATTTCAGTATTTCTGGATTTGGTTAATAGATTCTCTCTCTCTTTTAAATGTAAGAACTTGAAGTGATTTTGTAGAAAAAGTCTCCAAAAGGTGCATCTCATAGCCATGTCTGAAGGGGAATAAAAATATAGCTGTAGATAGAAGGAGCCTCGTAATCTTTAGAGAAGTGGTTCCAAAAGTGGTTTTCAGCCTTGACATTCCACATGGCTGAAATTCACCAGCACAAACGCTCCCACAGGGAGACTCTGAGTTTGTGGGCAAACCCGAGGACACTGTTTGCACCCTGACTCCTTTCTTGGGGATTCAGAGAGGCTGAGGCAAAATGTTGGGGAATGATATTGGAGGAATAAGTATACTAATTTATATTTTTTAAGAAGAAGAGATACTGTGCATACGTGAGTACGTCTTATTATTAACAAACTGCTTGTAGCCTACTTCACAGCCGCTGATGCAGAGCTGTGTTGGTGGATGTCTGCTCTTCCCTCCTGTACCTGGAAGAATCCATTCCTACTTAAGGCTCACCGGTAAGACAAAAGTCAGTGTCTGAAAGTTTCAGTTTTCATCTGTAAAAGATGTTAATCCATCTGTCCATATAAACTGGTTGAGGACAGTACCTGACACATGAAAGCTCAAAAATGTGACTGTGGTAGAGACAGCGGATGCTCACCAGATCCGTGTTCTCTCTTCTTGCTGCGCACACAGCTAGACTGCATTTCCCAGCATCCTTTGTAGTTAGGTGTGGCCATGTACTAGTTCTAGCCAGTGGGGTGTGAGCCAGCTTGTATAGCTCACAAGACCGATGCTTAAATTTGTAGGAGTTCTGCCAGCAGGTTGATGTCACATTCCTAGCTTGAAATCAGCCATGGTGGGAATATTACACCATGGAGATCAGCAGGTACTACAGCCAGCTTTTTTTTTTTTTTTTTTGCTCCTTTGGAGAACATTTACCAGAACACGACTGACTGGGAACATATCTTTCTCCCCTTTCTCTCATCCCAGAGCCTCATAACCTAGTGCACTGTGTATGTGTATAACGCGGAAAGTGTGTGTGTCTGTGAATCAAGATCAGGTTTGAATAACTTCAACAGAGGAGACATTCTGAAAGGATGGAAGCTGACACCCGAGGTTAGGTGGGGCATATGGTGAAGGGGGAGAACAGTCTAATCTTTGCCCTTGGAAAATAGGGATATTTGTGGGGCTTCCCTGGTGGCACAGTGGTTAAGAATCTGCCTGCAATGCAGGGGACCCGGGTTCGATCCCTGGCCCGGGAAGATCCTACGTGCCACAGAGCAGCTAAGCCCGTGCGCCACAACTACTGAGCCTGCGCTCTAGAGCCCGTGAGTCACAACTGCTGAGCCCACGTGCCACAGCTACTGAATTCCGTGTGCCTAGAGCCCGTGCTCTGCAACAGGAGAAGCCACAACAATGAGAAGCCCGCGCGCCACAACGAAGAGTAGCCCCCTCTCGCCGCAACTAGGGAAGGCCCACGCACAGCAACGAAGACCCAACACAGCCAAAAAACAAACAAAAAAAGAAAACAAATAAAATAAATTTATTCTTTTAAAAAAAAGGGATATTTGAGACGAGCGCTACATTTTTATGTGTTGGGTCTCTTGAGAAATTTCAGGTCTTCTTTTGCCCCCCTGCTTTATCTGGTTGTCACTGGTCCACCTCGCCGGTGGGTGTCCTCTGTAGCCTGGTGCAGAAGACACCCACCGGCCAGGTGGACCAGCCTAGTATGCCCTCACTCCCAGGCACTCGGTAATGACAGGCACCGGGGAAAGTGTCTTATTGTCTCTGCACTCCTGTGAGGGAGGCTGACGCCAGGACAGAGGGGGCTCAGTCTGGATTCTCCCAATAGCGGACCCTGAGATGAGGATTCAAGGGCAAGTCATATATTTGGAAGGCGATGCCGGGAAACAGCATACGGGGGCAGGAAGCAGTGAGGCAGTGGGGAGAGGCGGCTGGCAAAAGGTGTGTTAGCCAGCAAGTCGCCTCTGCGGGCGACTGGAGACATGGGAGACAGTGCGGAACACGCATCTCAGAGCTCTCACCCCAAAGGGACAGTGGTTGCGGTGTCTTTTCGGTCAGCGGCATGTCTAGGATGCCCGTAACCTGTCCAGACTGCCAGCTTGTCTCTG
>NW_006782267.1:2986768-2995739 GCF_000442215.2 Lipotes vexillifer | reverse complement strand
CCTAACTGACCCCTGAGAATCTCTTTACTCTTTGCTTTGTGAGAGGTGAGCTGACTCCCCTATTCTGAGCTCTCCGTGTGGACTTCACGTGTACTGTCCTGGCGGCCCTTGACCGTGACTTTGATATAACCTATGCACCCTGACCTCTGTTGCGTTCAGTCCCTTCAGTGCCGTCATGTATAAGAAGAATGATTTGAAGAATGATTTGCATCACACTCTTAGAAATGACAGAACTGGAGGGTTCTCTTACAATCTAGCATGATTATAGTCATCTTGGATTAGATGTATATTTCATCAGAATTTCTGCCTTGTGGTAGATACCACATCCTAATCCCTAGGACTGATGAATATTTTACCCTATTTGGCAAAAGGGACTTTGCAGGTGTGATTCAGTTAAGGATCCTGAGATGCAGAGATGATCCTGGATTGTCTGAGTGGGCTCGTAAAGGTTCATATGAGAGGGAGGCGGGAATGTCAAAGTCAGAGAGGGTGATGGGATGATGGAAACAGCGTGGAGTTATGCAGGGCCAGGAGTCAAGGAATGTGGGCAGCTCTTAGAGGCTGGAAAAGACAAGGAATGCCTATGAGACCCATGTGGATTCTGCCCTCTAGAACTGTAACACAGTTGTGTTGCTCTCAGTTTGTAGGAATTTGTTACAACAGCAAGAGGAAACTAATACACCCACATAGTCAAGTTTTAAAAATTATGTATTTTGTAAAAATTATGTATTTATTTGGCCGCGCTGGGTCTTAGCTGTGGCACATGGGATCTTTCGTTGCGACATGCGGGATCTTCAGTTGTGGCATGCGGGATCTTTTTTTTTTTTTTTTTTAGTTACGGCATGCATGCGGGATCTTAGTTCGCCGAGCAGGGCTCGAACCCAGGCCCCCTGCTTTGGGAGCGCAGGGTCTTAACCACTGGACCACCAGGGAAGTCCCCCCAAATTATGTATTTTTAAATTGCCTTTGGGGGATCCAACGTAATTGTGATGTTTGGGAGTCTATTTTCAGTTAGTTTTGGGAATCAGCTCAGTGGGCTAACTGTGATCAAATCAAGGTCAGGGTTGGTGTGTCTCTGAGGTCTATCACTTATCGTCTGGGGCTTCTCAGCGCAGAGCCCCTAACCTTGCACGCAGGTAGGTTAGCCGTTGCCGGGAGGGAAATCTGCTGGTGATGGGGGCCGCTGATTGCGGTCCAGGTATTTATGGATTAACTGCTGCTTTTGATTACCCGAACTATTTGTGGATAATCCCTCATCCAGATAATTGAAAATTCTCTGCCTGAGCACACTCTTTTTTTGGCCACTTGGAAGCCTAAGGTTTGGCAGCTCTAAGTCTCTGGTAGGGCCTTCGAAGCACCAATAACTTTTATCTTCTCACCAGACTGGTTGGCTAATTCAGGAATGTGCTTCATTCTAGGTAATAATAGCAAATATTTCCTGAGCACTTGACCAGTCAAGCTCCTGGCCGAGCACTTTTTAAAATCATTCCGTTTTTGAAGACTTGCTCAGAGCTGAGTCCCCCCAGGGCCGCCCCCACTGTACAGACGAGGATTGGGGGCTCTGGGCAGCTCACTTAACTAGCGCACGGCAGAGCCCACCCCCGACACCAGGCGGCCAGATTCTCGAGCCCACGCTTCTAACCAGCACTGATACTGTCACCCTCTTTTTGGAAATGGCTCGAGTTTGTTCTCGGAAATAGACCTGAAGTTGGTATCTCACTTTAGCCCGTAGCGGAAGAGGCCGCGAACGAGTCAGGAGGCAAAGCAGCCCTCCGGGAACTGTTGCCCTTTCTCCTGGAGACACGTTTTTGTGAGGGGAGGACGTCCCTGTGTGTGATGGATGCTGGACTTCACCACCGACGTTGCAAGGTCTCAGTGTTTCGTGATCAAAATGGGTTAAAAAGTGTTCCTGCTTGTGTCCAGTGGTGGTTCAGAGACACTGTCTAAGCAAGAGCAAAGCAAGGTGCTGTTCATTCTGCATTACCACTCCCTTGATCCAGTTGCCGTCCGCGTTTGCCTGGCATGTCAGTGGTCTCAACCTGGGTTCAGTTTGTATGATGGCTGGGCAGCATTTACGGACTCAGGAATTCCTTCCTTTTAGACTGGAAGATTCCTTCCCTTTCGATTTTAGAAACTGTAATGCTAACACGGTGGGTCTCAGACCAGGGGCACTTTTGCTCCTCATGGGACATCTGAGGTATTTTTTTTTAATAGGTTTTTATTGGAGTATAATTGCTTCACAGTACTGTGTTAGTTTCTGTTGCACAACAAAGCAAATCAGCCATATGCATACGGATGGCCCCATATCCCCTCCCTCTTGCGTCTCCCTCCCACCCTCCCTATCCCACCCCTCTAGGTGGTCACAGAGCACCGAGCTGATCTCCCTGTGCTATGTGGCTGCTTTGGGGAGGTGTTTTTGATTGTCACAACTGGAGGACGGTGCTACTGGCATCTGATGGGGTGCATTAGGTTCCTGATGCTGCTGTATCAAACTCCCACAAACCAGGTGCCTTAAAATAAGGGAAATTTCTTTCTCTCGCATTTCTGGAGGCCAGGAGTCCAAAAGATGTCTGCAGAGTTGGTCCCTTCTGGAGACTCTGAGGGAGAATTCAATTCAGGCCTCTGTCCTCGCTTCCGGGGTCTGCCGGCAATCCTTGCGGCCGCGTCACTCCAATCTCTGCGTCCAGCTTCACGGGGCCTTCCCCTCTTCCCCCGTGCCTCAAATCTCCCTTTCCTTTCTCTTGTAAGGACACCTGTTATTGGATTTAAGGCCCACCCTAAAGCCAGGATGATCTCATCTCCAGACCCTTGACTTAATTACATTTGCAAAGGCACTATTTCCAAATAAGGTCCCAGTTACAAGTCCTGGGGGTTAGGACTTGGACATATATTTTGAGGGGGGACACAGCTCAACCCACTATATGAGTAGAGGCTGGGAAAGCTGAGAACCACGCTACAATGCACAGGACGGCCTCCACCACAAAGAGGCTGAGAAACCCCGCTCTGCCGTGAGTGAGAAGTTTGATTGTGGCAGAGAATACCTTTCAGCACGCTTCGCATCCTTCGCCAGCTGTCACGTGCGGTGTGGCCCAGCCAGGCAATGCGGTCAGATGCCAGCTGTCGCCGCCCAGTTCATTTCCAATGAGTGGAGGCCATTTGTGCCCAGCAGGTGGCCTTCAAATACCCACTATAACCAAGGCTGGTGTGCCAATGACAGGAAAAATGAATGCGATGTTCAGAAGCGTGAGTACTCCAGTGTATACATAATCAGGTTTGCACCTGTCTTGTGAATGCGCATTAAGAACCTCTGATTTAATGGCGTAGAAGCCCAAGGCTGCCCCCTTCTCCAGCCGCCTCCTCGCCGTCATGATTAATCTTTTGGGGAAAACGTGTTATGGAAATTTGTACCAGTGGTCTCAGGCTTTCTCTGTAGAGCGATAGTAAGTATTCCTGATTTTGCAGGTCAAAAGGCAAAGTGGAGCCTCGTCTGCAGGTTCTGATGGAACGAGAGAGAGAGTGCTGCCACGCGTTGCCCCATTTGACCGCGAGGCTGGTCTTGGCTGCTGGGCAAGTCGGTGTCCAGTTGCCGGCCGCTGCAGCCTTCCAGAGGCCCGGTGGCCCGCCCTCGGGCTGGGGCCTGGCGCTGGCTGAAGCAGCGGGGGGGCTGCGAGGAGGGGTCCACACCACCCTGCCCAGTTTCCCTCTGTGCCTCAGGGACGCCAGGTGCCAGCACACTCGTCTCTCCTCCTGAAGCGCCAAGTCATCTGAACCTGGGCACCTGGCTGCAGGGCCCGGGATGCTCAACGCCCAGCACGTGCCCACAGCAGAGGCCCCAGTGTAGAGCTGGAGACCAGCGCGGGTCCTGAGCAGCGGCCACTGGGCCCGGACGCAGATTCTGGGTGCAGAGCGGGGCGTAGGGGTGGAGGGTGACGTCCTGGCTGCTCTCCGGGTTCTCAGGTGCCAGCCTGCTCCAGCCACATCTGCGAGCCACACAGCACAGCCGGCGGGGAGGGGCGTGAGGACAGGGGGCTGGATTTGGCCCGCGGGCCACACTTTGCCAGTCCCTGCTTTGACCTTCTGGCAGATACTCAGTCCTTTTTTGGCTTGACCGACTGCGTACCTCATTTTCAAAATCATGGTGTTGAAAGCAGTGAGGACCATCTGACAGCCCTGTGCTAAGCCAGTCCTCGGGGTTTTTGTAGGTAACGCACGGAGGCTCGGGAAAATGGGAGATGCACAGCTTCCCTTAGCAAATGAGTGTGCGACCCAGGAGACCTGCAGGATCAGGGTGGTGAACAGAATGTTTTTGCCTTTTGCCTTTTGAAGTTTAGCTTCTCTTCTCCTTCTAAACCCTCAGCCATCTTATTGGAGCAAATATTCCTGGAAAAATGCAGGCGCTAGGGGTCAGATTCTATTTCATCTTGTGATTTGTAGTATAGTTTGGGCAGCTAATATTTTAGGAATGGTGACCGACGAATTTCTCTTGTCTTTCACTGGGCAGTCGTCAAAGGCAAATATTAGAAGCAATATGTTTGGAAAGAATAAAAGAGCAGAGAATTCCGTCACCCGAAGTTGCAGATGTCATTATGAAGTGCGTGCTGTGCCCACCAGCCGTCTGGCATTTGCAGTATGGACGCGTTGGTGAAGACAAAATGCCTTCCCAGTCAAAGCCCCAGAAAATTGTCTGCTCTCATAGTAGCGACCGCTGTCAGCAAGTGTTCTTTCCTCGCTTAGAAACTTCATTACGATGCCTTCTCAACGATCAGCTGTCACCTCCCATTTTATTCAGCTAACCTCACACTGTATCGTCCTCCCGATGCACACTTCCCAAGCCTCTCTAAGCCAAGTTCAACCAGGTTTGTGGAATGTCAGCTCTTTCCCCGTCCCCTCTTAAATGCCTCTTTGATGCCGTTCGAGCATGACTGCAAAGCCCGGGGACCTTTCTGGAGCCCTTAATTGTGCACAAATTCAGAAATAAGTAAATTTCAGGCCTGCCACTCGACCATGGAAGTGATCAGCGGCCACCAGAAACGGAGAGGTTTTTAATGGAAAAACGAGAAATCAAAGATAACAAATGAGAGATCTGAGCCTAGAAAAGAGGCCAGAAATTGGTTTTCAGCCGTCCAAACCGCACTCGTGCCCCAGTCAGTCGTCGTTAGTGACCTGATTGGTGCTGACAGGGAGCTGTCTTGGAGGGGGGCTCGACACTTAGAGGCGCGGCCTGGGTCCTTCTTTATCTCCTGCAGCACCTGAAATTTTGTTGTTGAGGTTTCCTCTGGGCCCATGTAACATGCCTGTAATGTTGGGGAGACTAACAGCACTGGCCTTCTCCAGCCCCTAAATATGGGCTTGCGGGCTCCGGCCTTGACCTTCCCATCTGTCAAGCTGTTTCAGCGACCTCATGCAGGCTCTCGGTTTTGACCATCTCTCCCCAACATCTGGCCTTGCCCTATCTCCGGGACTCCAGATTGGCTTCTGTACCTTCCTGATCGGGTGCACCTGGAGGTCCCCCAGGCACTTCAATCTCAACGTGCTGTCTATAAGAGACATGCTTTAGATGCAGAACACCGAAAACTTGCAAGGTTTGTCATCTGCTCGTATGTGGGAGGAGACGGATGAGAAGGAGTCAGTCGTGACACTTTGTCTTCCTGGAGCTGACTGGGAGCGTGGAGAGGCATTGGGAAGGTGGGCATGGTGGTGATTAATGGGGGTGATGAGCCACTTAGAAGAGGAGAATAAGGTTGTGGTGGGTGAGTTGTTTTTCGGTTGCAAATTACAAAGACTCAAAGTAGCTTAAACACGCGCACACATGCAACAAAGAAAGGAAAAAAAGAGAAACTCGATAATTTTATTGACTCAAGGAATTGAGAAGGCCCAGGGAGTGGTTTCAGGAACAGCTGGATCCAGGTGCTCAAATAGTGTTATCTGTCATAGGCTGGGTTCCTCCACAAAAGAACCTAAGACAAAGGCTTGTGTCCTGGTAGTCCATTTGAGAGCAGCATTGGAAAGGGAAGGTGGGAGACCTAAGGAAAAGATGCCTGAACAAGTTGCCTGGCATTATGGGAAACTGGAGCTCAAGCTGTGGGATCTTCGGGAGGTCCTTCCAGGGCATCTCAGGACTGTCCTTCCCGGAGACAGGAGGGGGAAGCATGGATTCATCGGCTCTGTCCTGCAGGCATCAAGCGTGGCCCATGGGTGTGGACTCCTCCCACATTGATGGCTGGCACGTGCGAGCATTGACAGCTTCCACAGGTGTCCCACCGGAGAGAAGCCTCCAGGGAGAAAGTGAACTCACTGCGGCCACAGGGAAGTCGTAGGGTGGCACATAGCGTCAGGTCGTGTCTGCACGAGCCTGGTTGAAGCCTGCGCGAAACTGATCTCGGCAGCAGTGGGGTAAGGGCAGAGGCCAAGAGGATTGGAAGTGGCTCAGACAGGGGTCTCCCTCACCATCACTGTGTCTCCATCTCGCTGTCTCTTGTTCCATCTCTTGACTGGGTGCATCTGTCTGATTCTCAGACAGGCTTATCCACATGGTAATAAGATGCCCCCCCGCCCCCCCGCCCCAGAGGCGACAAGCTGTCATGGTCCTTAGAGTTCATCGCTGCAGAGAAAGAGAGAGGTCCTCACCACCTTCTGCCTGATGTCCAAAAACTGATTCTGATCATCCCTCCGCGGGGCGTGTGCTCATCCCCGTGACCAAGAAAGCAAGGGGTCTCAACTCCTTGCCCTGCTAGAGTTGTGTGGTGCTGGCGTGGGGCTATTTCCCAGCGGAGAGGTGGCTGGCTCTGGCAGACGCAGAGATGTGCCGTCCAGGTCTTTCTTCCAGCTTCAAGAAAAAGCTGGCCGCTGAGTATGTGTTTGGCCAACTGCCTTCGCTTTGGAGCCAGGGTCACGCTTTTCCAAGGGCAGTCCCTGGCCGGGGCCTGAGCAAGGCAAGGCTACGAAGTGCCTGGCCACTTAGTGCCAGTGCAGAGGCTCCTCTAAGGGTGGCTTTTGCTCTGGGCCTCCCAGTTGTGATGGTGGAGAAACTGTCGGGTCAGCGTCGTAGTCTGGCATCTTCTGCCCGATTCCTCTTCCTCCCTTTTCTCCCCTCAGGCGTTGCTCTCCAATACATCTTTCGCTTTCCTAAGTACGTCTCGGCGCCCGCTTCCTGGAGAACTCAGCTGGCACACGGGCAGAGGAAGAAGTAACCGACGTTGACCCAGGCGGTGAGACACCGGGAAGGATGAAAGGAGGGAGGAGGGAGGCGAGAACCCCAAGCTTTCGAGTGGGTACAGCAAAGGGCTCCCAATCACCTCCTCGTTGGTGATTCTTTTCAAAACCACTTCCAAACTACCCCTCTGCAACTGGCCCTAGAAATACGCGGCAGACCTGGATTTGAAAACTATGCTTTAGCTTTGGGCAGCCCACCAGCTGCAGGGCCTGCACTTTCTTGAGGCCATGGGTTCCATCAAGCTGGGGCAATGAACACGGGGAGCAGGGAGACAGCCTGCTTACCCACACTTTTCAGGGCAGCCCATGCAGCCATGGCCACTTCTCGTGGAGGCATTGACCTTCGTCAGAAGCTGATGTAGGACCACACGAATTCCAAAGACTACCTGCCATTTGAGTTGCCTTCTGCCCGCAGGCATATTATGGAAGGGGATGAGTTCTTTTGTTTGGGGGTTGGCTTTAGCCTTGCTAAACTGGGAATCCAAGGTCCAGGGGAGAGTAAGGAAACAGGTTATTACCCTAGACTTGAGTGTCATCATTTCTCTGAGAACGCTCTGTCTAGCTTGTCTCCAGAAACCTGGTTTGCATGTCATTGGCCTTGGGCTTACAAACTGGGTGTGAATTTTATGGGAAGGTGGCACATAGAATTATGGGTCTATAAATGGCCATCAGAAGAAGCCAGCCAAGTAAAAGGCATGAATTCCAGGTCACATGGTCTGAAGAAACTGAGCTGCAATCGCTGTTATTTTCGCTGGCAGGCAAATAAAAATGAACAAAATCCTTATTTTTCTGAGCGTATGAGAATCATAATACATTCCCGTAGTGACTTCTCATGACCTGCATTCAAGAGAACAAAATAGTTCTCTGGTTCACCCATCTGACTTCTAATCACTGAGATTTGATATGAATACAAATAATGATGGACTTCCGTGGAAGCTTTGTCTTGGAAATCCAGTATGCGTCACTGGCAGTGTCCTAAAACTTTTCCCATGGCCCCAAGGGGCAAATTTAAGGCAAACGCTATTACAAGCATGTCTGTAGCTGGATAAATTTAACAAGCAAAGGGCTATATAATTACTACTTGGCAATTTAAAGAATTGAGCTCTTTTTTGTCCATTCCTGTTAAATCATGAACTACAACAAAGGTGAGTGACTGCGTTGTACTGAGTCCCTGTGCGTGCAATCCAGGGAGAAGTCTTCACAGGTGCAGCTAAAGACAGGAGAGAGATGAGGTGAGGTGATGGGCTGACAGTTTAGGCAATACAGGAGCTCACCATGTTCTGGGTTTTCAAAGACAGAAAGTCTATTTTATCAATGTCGTCAGAGATGTTGGGCTTTTGGGAATTGACTCAAGCAAGCCAATCACCTAAGAGACTGAGGGATAACACACAACACAAATGCAAGGTCTAACCGGGTGCCGGGCTGGAGTATTTGTGCCAGCCATCCTGTTGCCTTCTGTCCTGGTGTCCAGACATCTGGGGAGTTGGCTTAAAAATGAGAAGACTGGGTGGATGACAAGGAATTAGGATCAAGGCTGGTGGATGCTCAAGGCTACTCCATCCAGGTCACGGTGACTCTGTTAAACCACTCAACTCTCTCCCTAGTATTTATCTCTAAGAATGAGAGCGTTTGTATTTGTCAGATTCAGTGCTGGCTTCTCTCTCCTGGATAAACCCTACCATATTTTGCTTCTATTATACACATGTTTCTAGTCTACAGGTAGACCAGTATCATCTCACCTTTAAAAAAAAAAAAAAAA
>NW_006782267.1:2932238-2986524 GCF_000442215.2 Lipotes vexillifer | reverse complement strand
TTGCGGTACGCGGGCCTCTCACTGTTGTGGCCTCTCCCGTTGCGGAGCACAGGCTCCGGACGCGCAGGCTCAGCGGCCATGGCTCACGGGCCCCGCCGCTCTGCGGCATGTGGGATCTTCCCGGACCGGGGCGCGAACCCGTGTCCCCTGCATCGGCAGGCGGACCCTCAACCACTGCGCCACCAGGGAAGCCCCTCTCATTGGTTTTTGAAAGTGTTGGGATGGACATTTCAAAACACAAAGAGGTAGGCAAACAAACACAAGAAGAGTTTTTCTTTCATTTCTTTTTTCCATGACAGTATCAAGTAATAATCACACATTAACCACACTGGGATTTTTAGCCCTATATCGGTGAGATTTTCTTTATCTTTCAAATGTTGGAACTTGGCGTGCTCATCCCAAGATGGTGGACAGGGCAAAGAGATGCATGCCTGTAGCCAAGCTTGGCTGGTATGACAAAGTGACTTAATTTCCTCTGGGGCAGAAATGATGAGAGCTGGTGTTTTCTGCTTATGATTTAGTCTTCTCATTGGAAGATTTCCTCTCATAATATCATTAAGATAGCAAGTCACAATTTTGGAAGAGGAAGCTCTGTCTCAGGAATTTTATACTTGTATCTGCAGTTCTCTTCCCTTTCTGCAGCGTGTCTAATAAATTATATCGGGTTGAAGCAAGAGTCTGGCAGCACCTTGCCTTATTGACAAAAGTGTCAGTTTAGGCATCCCTTCTCTCCCAGGCAAAGGAAAAGTTGACACACTGCCAGTGACCGGAAGCCCCAGTGCCTGTTAATCTCCAGATTAACCAATGATTTTCCAGAGCCTCAAGGTCTTCATGGAGCTCTGGATATCTCCCTGACTCTTCAGTCACCCATTTACACACATGCTCCTGATTCCTAATGGCATTCACGATATGTGAATTTTGCCTGTTTAATTTTCTAAAAATAATTTTACTTCTCTTATATGGTGAAGATGGTTAGTCATCAAATTTACAGTGTGCTCCCCTATATTTCTGAGCCTTTTGGGAACTGGGGGTCAGCTGACAACTTCTAGTGAAGGAACTGTGTGTGGAAATGGCATGTGTTACTTATGGGCCAGGGAAGTGAAGGATTGGCCCATCAGTGACACATCCCTCTCTTTCCCAAGCATGGCAACCCAGGAATTCACATATTATGATGGCAACATCACCAGATGGAGGAAGCTTGGATCCCTGAGTCACCAGATGGAAGTGAGCCCTGGCCAACTTGCATTGGACTTCACGTAAGTAAGAAGTAAATTTATGTTGTGCTCAGCCTTTGAGATGCTCATTACTGCAGCATAGCCAATCCTATACTGACTAAACTTAATTTCCACCTTCTTGGAAAAATATACACTGTCTTCTCTGTGAACTGGTTACAAATATATTAAAAGTATGGAGATCTCAGCCTCAAATATGTGAAGTATCAGAATAGGCCAGGTGGAGAAACCTGGTTAGACCCGTTTAGGACTCAAACTAAAAAAGTAAACAAAAATGAACAGGCAGATACAAACCCAAGTTTTCTGCTCAAATAATCTCTTCTTCTAAACTACCCAGGACCCCAGAAGTTCTGTGGTTTGTCAGTGCAGAACTGCAGAACACCACCTCTTCAGGAATATTAAGTTGTTTACAAGATGGGTACAGTCGGCTTGAAAGTAGTATTGAGGAGTGTGTCCCTGGTGGGGCAGGGATTGGAGGGGACTATGGGAATTTGTGCATTTGCCAGTGTTTTCTGTATTCCTGTCCCTTATCTTCTGGCATTCATTCTTTAGTTACTGGGCTAAATTTGACTATCTGATAGGCAGACAATGCATGGGCTTAGGATACTCATAACACACACACACACACACACACACACACACACACACACACACACACATCGTTTGGTGTGGGGGGAGATTAGATGTTTTGAAAAAATAGCAAACTTATAAGCATGGGAAAATCAGAAACTTGTTGGACTTCCTTACATTTATTCTTTTGGGCTCAGTACTGTTTTTATTTAGGTTGACATCGGGAAAGGGGGTTGGCTATGGATGGCGTTTCTGTCATATCTTTCTTTTAGAGGCTTAGAGCCTCTAAGGCTCTTCACAGGACCCTACTTAGATATTTCTTCAGAGTTATATCGTGTATCCAATTCTTCTCAAATGGCTGCTAACAGGCATTAAATGCAAATTAAGCAGTTTTGCAATAACAGAGGGTATTTACATTTCCGAAACATAGGGATGGGTTAGTAAGAGCTTGTGGCAGAGCCTGACTAGTTGATCTCCAAACTGTTTTCCTTTCTTTCTAGGGCACAAACTTGACAACATTTCCCAGATTCCTTGTAGTTAGATGAAGTGTTTGTTAAGCCATGTCCAGGCCTGGCCCATCAAGAGTTTCCTTGTTATTTCCCATACTTACTCTTTCCCTGAGGGATGACCTAATGCAGAGCATGTAGTGTAGGCCCTCAAGACCCCCAGGGATGTTAGAGCCATTAGGTGGAAGGAATCTGGGTCCTAGTCTTTCCCTGAGGGATGACCTAATGCAGAGCATGTAGTGTAGGCCCTCAAGACCCCCAGGGATGTTAGAGCCATTAGGTGGAAGGAATCTGGGTCCTAGAATAACTGTGTGGAGGAAAACCTGCCTGATGGACTGCATTGAACTGTGACATGCATGAGAAATGAACCTTTAAATTAATGTGAGACCCCTGACATCTGGGAGTTGTTTGTTGCAGTAGTTAATCTACCTGACTAATACAAACCTTTTAGCCAGTCACAGTTTATTCTTCCCTAAGAAATGTACACTGTATGAAGCCCTTTAGGACCCTAAACACCTCCGCTAAAGCTCAAGGGTTTGAGGATTACCACAAAGCGTTTCCACCTTTGTGAAGAATTTCCAGATGCATCTTTCTGAAATCAGTGTTGATTATGTCCTCTTTCCTGACAACATAACAAATTTTTACCTGTCTGATGTCACCTGTCACACAGTACTGAAATTCACCGTTAATGATGTAACTTGACAACCTTAGGCAAAAGGGGGAACTTATATCCTTTGAGGAAGTGGGGTAAACAGTCTCCAAAGATGGGCACCATCAATTCCTTTCCTCCCTGTACACACATGCTGCTCCACCCAGCAGGGGTGCCATCTATTTCCCCTCCCCTGGTATCTGAACTGTGGCCTTGCGACTTGCTTTGCCCAATGGAATGTCAAGGATATGACATTCTAGGACTTCTGAGTCCAGGCCTTAAAAGGAATGGTAGCTTTAAGGTCCTCCCTCGGGGAAGCCAGCTGCCATTTGAGAGGTCTGACTATCCTGAGACCCCCATGCTGTGAGGAAGCCCAAGGCGACCACGTTGAGAGCCCCCTTAGGCACCAGATGTGAGTGAAGGCTTTGTGACCCTTCCAGCCAGCTCAGATGCCCACTGAATACAGCCGAGTGAGTGACTCTAGCCGAGGCCAGAAGAACCACCAGCTGAGCCCAGTGAACTCACAGATCCGTGTGGAAAAAATAAATCATTGCTGGTTTAAGCCAAGTTCGGAGTGACTTGTTACACAGCAATAGATAACCGAGACAGAAGGGACTCTAGGTGTGAGGTTCTGACTGGTTAAGGAAAGACTTGTGAAATCTCCCATGGGATTGTTCACGGTTGTGTTTTAACTCATGAAGGTGGAAACACGGCTTTGAAAGAGGTCTGAGAAAGGCGTTTATGGTCAGGGGCATACAGTAGCCACTTTCCCATGCTCATACTTGAGCCTTGACAAATATTTCTTCAACAGAAGTTTTTTGAATGAAAGTAATTATCACGTACCTCTCTGTTCCGTGTCTGAGGCCGTGAGCTCTTTTGCGGGAGATCATTGTCTGGACCTAGAACAGTGCCTCCGCGAGGTTGCAGGCTTTAAAGGTTTATTGAGTGAGTTAATGCTGGGCTTGGGGGCGGACCTCATCCTTTCAGTGGATAAGGATGTGATGAAGAGGAACCCTTGCCTTGCCCCTAATGTCTCACCCAAAGGTCAAAAGGAAGCAGCTAAATGAAGAAATCTTCAGTGCATCTAGACAGTTGCAGTAAATCAATAAATACACCTCTGTATGTTGCAAAAAAGAATTCAGTTGCCACTCAATAGGAAAAGAAAGAAGTTCCTCATTGAGTCATGATTTAGCACTCACTATAGACAGGGCAGTGACTCCAGGTACAAATAACAGCAGAGATGGCCCTGGACTAGGAAAAGCAGATGTGAGATGAAGCCCATCTGACAGAAATAAACCTGCTGGAGACAAAGTATGCAAGGGCTGTCACTTGCCTGCTTTGCCCCAGATTTGGGGTATAGTTATCTTTACTTCAATAGCCAGGTAGAGCTTGTTCAATTTATACGTCAATTTATAACAAAGCAACAGGGGTTCCTTGACCTGGGACTTTATGAAGATGATAAGAGGATTAGCTGAGAGGAGATGAACCAGGCTATGGAAAGAGAACTATACCCATTTCAATACTGTTAAATAGATATTTACCACAAACTCCAAAGAATATACTGTAGGGTTGTGTTATAACTTCCAGCTACTGTTTTTTTAGGAAGCTGATCAGAACTTCTGCAAGGACTCAGGGTGTAACAGGGACTGGAGATAGGACTTCCTACTCAGGATTTCCTTGCTTCCTTCCTTCCACCCACCTACCCATCCGTTTTTCCACGTATCCACCCACCCACCTACCTACCCATGTGTTGCACTTCCGCATTGTATCAGGCACTGTTCAGGGGGCCGGTGGTACATTTTCAAGCAAAACAAAACACATCTCTGTTATCTTGGTGTTTATGACCTTGGATGTGCTTTTTTAGAATTTAGTCATTCACACCTCAATCGGTTTGGGGGAATTTACAGTTGAATTTCTTGTTAGGAAAATATACTTGGCATCTTTGAAATCCACCAGTGGACTCTTTTCGTACCTACAGGATTCTACTTCAGGAAAAAAGAAACTGTCTCCTGATGCAGCTGGAAGAAGCCACCCGCATAACGTCCTATCTCCAGTCCCAGTTACAAAGGTGGGTAACTTGTTATCATCTTATAACGACGTGGCCGTGAACTTCACAGTTCCCTTTGGCTTGGTTTTCTCTCCTAGAACTTGGAACCTGCAGTGGTTGTAAACACTGGACAGGAAAGTGGATACACGATATTTTTAAGAGGAGCTGCTCATGTATGATCCAAGGAATACGAGAACCAAATGTGAATTCAGAATAATGAATCATTTATCGAAGGATTTTGTAACTCACAGCATCAGGAGTGTATATATCCATCTACATATATGCATATGCACATTTTTTAATGATATGAATATTTAAAAACTAAGATTTGGATGTTCATGCCTTTGAAGCCCTCCGTGAGCCCCTAGGCTTTTTAGTGTTTAATTACAGACTGTTCGCCTCTCGCCTAGTACGTGCACGTCATGGCTGTTTTGTGAGATTGTTGAAATGTGCAGAAGTGTCTGTTTTCTTGTTGAATCCCCCATCCTCTGGCACAGCGAGGAGAAGCATAATAATCATTTGCAAACAAATAACTGAATTCTGACCTTTGTGACTTTTCCTGTCTTGTGATGACTTCTTTTATTTTAATCACAGTTTTATCTCCTTCTGATCCTGACATTTAAGCTCTGGTTTCTCTTGATCTCAGGAAGCTTTGAAGTTCATTTTAACCTGAGGAGGAAATGTATTTCAGTACCAGAAGACTCAGTTATCTCCTGTGACTTGCCCCAGGCTCCAAAGCCCTCTGGAGATCATCCTAGTTCTTTGCAAACATACCCAGGGAATTTTAATGCCCAGTTAATTGGAAGGTTTTACAAACTTCGGCCCTTCTACCTGCCCAGATAGCACCGTGTTTACTGTGGAAAAGAAAAATTTTTTAAATTGCAGAACTAAAACAAATGGTTGTGACTTGTCATGTTTTTGTGCTAGAGTCTTCATTTCTGTACGAGATCAAAAATGAATGAATGAATACTCTTATTCGTTTTTTTTTTTTTTTTTTTTTTTGTGGTACGCGGGCCTCTCACCGTTGCGGCCTCTCCCGTCGCGGAGCACAGGCTCCGGACGTGCAGGCTCAGCGGCCACGGCTCACGGGCCCAGCTGCTCCGCGGCACGTGGGATCTTCCCGGACCGGGGCACGAACCCGCGTCCCCTGCATCGGCAGGCGGACTCTCAACCACTGCGCCACCAGGGAAGCCCTCTTACTCAGTTTTTCATTCTTCTGCCTTACAAAAAGCGTGAGGCCGCCGGTGAGAAATGGGAGCGGTCTCTGAAACATGACTGTGAGCCAAGTGAAAGAAGGACCTGGCAATGAAGTAGACAATCACCCGGCACAAGTCTCATTCAAGTTGTGCATTCTCACTGGGGATTTAAAATAAGCCTTCATATATCCAGAGAAAACTCTAATTGGAAAAGATACATGCACCCTAATGTTCATTACAGCACTATTTACAATAGCCAAGACATGGAAGCAACCTAAATGTCCATGGACAGATGAATGGACAAAGAAGATGTGGTACACACACACACACACACACACACACGTATGGTATCTATGGTGTGTGTATATATATATATATACACACATATATATCTACACATATATATGTGTGTGTAATGGAATATTACTCAGCCATACAAAAGAATGAAATAATGCCATTTGCAGCAACATGGATGGACCTAGAGATTATCATACTAAGTCAGAGAAAGACAAATATCATACGATATCACTTATATGTGAAATCTAAAAAAAAGCGATACAAATGAAGTTATTTACAAAACAAAAACAGACCACAGACATAGAAAACAAACTTACGGTTACCAAAGGGGAAAGGGTGGCGGGAAGGGATAAAAGAGGAGTTTGGGATTAACAGATACACACACTGCTACATATAAAATAGATAACCAACAAGGACCTACTGTATAGCACAGAGAATAATACTCAGTATTTTGTAATAACCTATAAGGGAAAAGAATCTGAAAAAGAATATATATATATATATATATATATATATATAAGTAACGGACTCACTTTGCTGTACGCCTGAAACTAACACAACACCTGAAACTAACACAACATTGTACATCAACTCCAATTAAAAAAAAACATGCCTCCTTATTCAGCAGCGTAACACATTCACAATTTTTCTGGACTCTACCTGTGGCATAAAGTGAGACACACCTCACACCTGTAGATGATAAAAGGGGAAACAGTCTCCTCTGCTGACCTCCCAATCAAAACCATGCTCAGTGGAGACCAGCAGGAAGGAAGAGCTTGTTTTCTTCCTGGGTGGGAAAATAATGAGTCATCATATCCTTGTGGTAAACAGAATTATCAATTCATAAATTCCGTGTATTAGGTTTTCACTTTCCAGGGACTAATGCCCCATTATTTTACTTATGGGAAATAGCACCTTGTAGTTCCTGGTACAGACAGCTGCCAGATGACATGTGTTGGCATCTGTTGGTCTGGCATCTGTTGGTCTCTGCCCACGTCTAATGAGTGTGTTCTCCTCGTTGCGATGCCGCCTCTAAAATGGAAGAAATATTAACACCTTCTACCAGCAGCTGTGGAGGCTGATGTCTTCTTCAGGGCAGGCACGAGCTTGGAATACATTATCTGTTTGGCACAATTTATTCACGGCTACTGCCTGACCTTCTCAAAACAGAAAAGGTCATCACAGCCTGGCTCTCCCAGAGCTGAGCTGGGCATAGTCGTTCACCACTGGAAAGGTCCTTCTCTCTCTGCATTCTCTCTGTAGGATGTGTCACAGGTCACTGTTTGTTTGAGGCCTCAGTTTCAGAGATGAAAATATTCAATGATGTTGAGTCCACTGGTCTCTCATCCAAGGAGTTTATTTTGACCCTTAGAGTACATGAAAATCTGTCCTATGAACCGATTTCCTCTCTTTTTTTTTGCCTATATTTGCCATAAGAAACGAATCATCAAACAGACAAATGTGACATCATAAAATTCAGGCACCTTAAAAAAAAGAAAGAAATCTATGTACATGATTCTGAGCTAATCCTTGTTAAAAAGTAATTTTCTTTGGGCTAACGTGACCTACAAGCTCATTCTTTCAAAACTAGTCATTGTTTTGGGGCTGCTGAATGTTTTGAGCTCACAAACCAGGTACATTTCCTTTTTTAAAAAATTAATTAATTAATTAACTAATTTATTTTTGGCTGTGTTGGGTCTTCGTTTCTGTGCGAGGGCTTTCTCTAGTTGTGGCGAGCGGGGGCCACTCTTCATCGCGGTGCGCGGGCCTCTCACTGCCGCGGCCTCTCGTTGCGGAGCACAGGCTCCAGCCGCGCAGGCTCAGTAGCTGTGGCTCACGGGCCCAGTTGCTCCGCGGCATGTGGGATCCTCCCAGACCAGGGCTCGAACCTGCGTCCCCTGCATTGGCAAGCAGATTCTCAACCACTGCGCCACCAGGGAAGCCCTACGTACATTTCTTTTCACTTCTTGCTTCCTGTATGTTACCGTCCCTTACAGACACTGGACATGCTGGCTCCATAGCTAATGTGGTGTGGGAGTTGGTATGCTAGCTATGTCTCTCAGACAAATGTAGATGTGGCAAGTCTTTGTCTAGAAGGCTGGACGGGAGCTTAAAGAGTGGGCTCTAGAGAGGAGATAGCAGGGGTGAACCGGCAGGAGGTCCCAGTTTTAATGCCAGTAATTGCTAACTTTGTGACTTTGGACAAGTCACTTAAAACAGTTTTTCCCCCAGAAAGCAAAAGGATTGGTTGTGTCTTCTAAGAGCCCATCACTTCTACAATTCTGGTTTCTAGACCTGCACCTATGTGGGGTCACTCAGACTAGAGGGTCAACTAGTCTGTAACTTTGCAGCCATAGCTCATGGTTCCTGCCCATGTTTAGCACGCTTCCTAAATTTGGAACACCTGACCATTTTTCTTTGTAATAGCACTTGTGTTTTTTTTAAATTTTATTGAAGTAGAGTTGATTTACAGTGTTGTGTTAATTTCTGCTGTCCAGCAAAGTGATTCACTTATATATATATCTATACATTCTTTTTCGTATTCGTTTCCATTATGGTTTATCACAGGATATTGAATATAGTTCCCTGTGCTTTACAGTAGGACCTTGTTGTCTATCCATCCTATGTATAATAGTTTGCCTCTGCTGACCCCAAACTCCCAATTCCTCCCTCCCCCACCCCCCTTCCCCCTGGCAACCACAGGTCTGTTCTTTATGTCTGTGTTGACTCACTTTTTACAGCTTAAATTTATTTAAGGCAACACAGGTTGGTACTGATTGTAGCAGAAATAACTACAATGACAGAAAACACTACCCAGGGGTCAGGTTAACAAATTAAGGAGAACTGGAGATGTTTTCAGAAGAACCGAGGGAATTCGTTGCTAGCAGACCTGCGCTGTGAGAAATGCTAACAGCAGCTCTTCAGGTGGGAAGGAAGTGACACTGGATCACAACTTGGATCTTCAAGAAAGGATGAAGAGCAGTTCCTGGTGTGCTGGGTGATGTGGCAACTGTGTCCCTTAGATGTAGGGCTGGAACGTGGCACAGGGAGCCATGTTTGGGGTACCATGATGGTGTAAGAGTGACATGAAGGTCCTGCTGTAGGATTTCAGTTTTCCAGAGGGAGGACTCTGGAGCCTTCCACACACCTCCTACCACTGGGAGCACAGTTGGTATTTCGCTCATGGCTGAGCATACGCTCAGGATTTGGAAGAACTAAAGACAGGTGGTCCTGAGGTTCCACTGGGCTTACCACTAGGCCAGCTCGGCTCAAATTCTGTTTAACTTCTGATCCCCATCAAGTCCCAACTCTAACTAATGGGCAACAGAAACATTCCGCTTCTCTAGATGTTACTGTTGTCTCAGTGTCCTGGAGGGCTTTGAATGCTGACCACCAAAGGGAAAAAAAATCCCAGCATCTACTTTCCTTGCTGGTGTGTTCTCCTTATGTCTTTGATGAGTATTTCCCTTGTTCTACCACAAAGGGTTCCACAGCAAAGTAATACTCTATTTTTCTTAAAACATTTTAAATGTTCAAATTGGGAAGCCTGACCTCTTTTGCCAGTGGCAGTTATTAGTTATAGAAATTGGGTAACTGGTTGGGGGTGGGGCGGGGAGAAAGGGTGAGGGAGGGTGTTCTCTCAGGGAGAGCCTCTGCAGGCCTGGGGGCCATGGTCTGCGTGTCACCGGCAGCACATCCCAACAAGGGACAGAGTTCGTAACACGGGACTCTCTCATGGTGGCCAGGAACCTAGTTTTGCCCGCTGTGGGCTGGGGAATCTAGACCGCGATAGGAAGGCTGCTCTCACTGCTGGTTGGTATTAGTTCCCTATGGCTGCTGTAACAAATTGCTACAACTGAGCGATGTGAAGCACCACAGATTCCTTATCTTATTGTTCTGTGGGTCTAAAAGGGGCTAAAAATCAAGGTGTGGGCAGGGCTGGTTCCTTCTGGGAGCTCTGAAGGAGAATCCCTTCATTGCCTTTTCGGCTTCCTTGGCTCATTGGCTCCCTTTCCGCCAGCTATGGCAGGACTCCAAAAATCTGCTCCCGTCAGCATGTGCCCTTCTCTGACTCCGACTCTCCCACTTTCCTGTTGTACGGACGCCAGTGATTCCGTTGGGCCCATCTGGATAACCCTGGAGAATCGCCCCACCTCAAGACCCTTAACTATATCACATCTGCAAAATCCCCTTTGCCGTCTAAGGTAACACCTTCTTGGGTTTCAGGGCTGAGGATGTGCACATCTTTGGGGGCTATTACTCTGCCTACCACGCCGTGGTCTGCATCTAACAATCCATGATGGAGTTCATTAACCCAGGAGCTCGGGAGCATGAAAGAAGGATGTGGCACAGAGCCAAAAATAACTCTTAAAAATTACTCCGAGGGCTTCCCTGGTGGCGCAGTGGTTGAGAGTCCACCTGCCGATGCAGGGGACATGGGTTCGT
This sequence comes from Lipotes vexillifer, assembly GCF_000442215.2. Classification (NCBI taxonomy): domain Eukaryota; kingdom Metazoa; phylum Chordata; class Mammalia; order Artiodactyla; family Lipotidae; genus Lipotes; species Lipotes vexillifer. The sequence continues at coordinate 2,975,581 of NW_006782267.1, read as the reverse complement.
TCCCCGGTCTGGGAAGATCCCACGTGCCGCGGAGAGGCTGGGCCCGTGAGCCATGGCCGCCGCCCCTGCGCGTCCGGAGCCTGTGCTCCGCAGCGGGAGAGGCCACAGCAGTGAGAGGCCAGCGTACCGCAAAAAAAACAAAACAGAACAAAACAAAAACAAAAACACTACTCCGAGAGGTCCTGTGGCCCATCTCCGGGTTCTAGTCATCAGTGAAGTTCACCAGGTTCACCAGGCAGCTGCAAGGATGGCCTCCATTTTGGTCTGGTCGGGACTTCTCTCTCTCTCCAGCTTCTGCTGAGTCTTCTCTTCTGAGCTCAAGAAAGCGGGTGGGTGCATAGAAATAAGCAAGGATGCGTGATCATTTCACATCTTTGCATTCTATAGTGCTCCAAACCTAGAGGTGCTTAATAAATAGGTATTATTTCTGGTGGTGGTTCCATTCTTAGCACTTTTGTGGCAAATATCGGTTGGCTACCCCTAAACCAAAATCCCAGATGCCCAAAGTGAATGCCAAAACCCTGGGGCTCGGGGAACTGACAGCAGCTACAGTTGTCGTCTCGCTGCAGCCAGTTGTGCAAAAGAGCGTTCAGAACAGAAGGGATCAAGTTCTGCTGTTCCTCTCGGGGACTGGGAAAAAGCACGCACAAGAGAATGAGCTACAGGGCGCCGAAGCCCGGGAGGAATATTTAGGCCAAGGCTCTCAACCAGGGTTGCATACAGGAATCACCTGGGGAGATTTCCACAGTGCCCTTGCTCAGCCTGCGCGGCCTGAGATTCGCATCTAACTGGTCTGGGCATCCGAATTGTAAAAGGTCCCCAGATGATGCCAATGTTGAGTGAGCTCTGAGAACCAGTGAGTGAGGTGTGGGAAGCAGGCCGCACGGAGGGAGGACCCCAGGTGAGGCAGCCTTGCACCCACAGACGCCGTCCCCATCAGAGCCTCACTGCCCTCCGCCTGCGTTCGAATCTCCGGGAGTCTTGTTAAAATCAGATACTGACTCAGCCGGTCTGGGGGAGGCCCCGAGGTGCTGTGTGCATTTCTCGCACGCTTCCAGGTGATGCTGATGCAGCTAATCCAAGGACCAGACTTGAAGGAGTGAGGATCTCCCAACTCATTTCACAGAAGAGACAATGGAGGCCCGGGGCGCGCGGGTAAGTTTCCAGAGGTTTGTGGCTGAGTTGGAACTGGATCAAGTGCCTTCTTCCCAGTCCAGTGACCATCCTACGTCACAGGCCTCTCTCAGGTGAGAAAAGGATTCAACTGTGCTCACTATGTTCATCAGTGAAAACAGGGCCTTGACTGATGAGACAAAAATTACCAAGATTTAGCAAAGTGAAAAATTACGATAGTGGGAATTAATTGTTTTAATTCCTTGTGAGCAAAGTGGGCATACGTGGTTTATTTGCTTAAGGCACCAAAGTCTATGTCGATTCAGGTTTTATATATCATTTTTTTTCTTTATGAAACACTAATGAGAAGAAACCCTGATGACTGTTAGTGGGCTAGGAGTGAGACAGGGGCTCTGAACACGGCACATAAGCCTCGTTGAAGGAATCAGACCAAATTTCTTCTAGTTGGAGATAGCTGTTTCAGACCGGGAGTGCTCAGACGGACACGTCGGGGGGCTCTACGGCCGGGGGTTATCTCTGATTGGTCTGTTACCACCAGCAACAGATGATTTTCTTTCCTTCCCTTTTCCTTATTTTTTTCCTTTTTCCCTCTTTCCTCCCTCCCTCCCTTCCTTTCTCTCATAAACATTCAATGGGTGACCTTAAAGCTCTTCGGTCTCTGAGAATCTCCCCACCTCAATTCAGTACAAATGTTTTAGAACGTTTAGTTCTTGAAGCCGGGTCGATGAAAAGGAAGGCAAAGTCAAGTTGCCAACTTTACCATTTTGCCCCAAGGCCAAATTGGAAGGAGGTGGGCTGTGCTAAGAGCTTTACATCTGGGAGAGTACTGGCCTTCCCATATCCCCTGCTCCCCCACCCCCCACCCCACATAGCTCTTTGCCCTTGGACAAGCCACTTAGACCTCTCCTAACCCCACTGGTTAGAAGCGGGCAATAAGTCTATTTTTGAAGTGTTCTTGTAAAAGATAATTCAGGGGAAAATGGAAAATTCTTCCTGAAGGGCGCTGCCCCTCTTGTTGCTTGACTAAGGTGAACCCTGATGAAGACCACCGCTTAAACATTAAGACAGAGGAAAGAGGGAAAAGGACTCTCTTAGGGAGGGCACGAAGCACAGGAGGACCATGGCTTTATTTTATCATTGACCTGACCCCCGAGAGTACCAGCTGGCCTGGCAGGAAGAGGTCCTAGCCCTGCCAGGCCCTCGAGATGACAGGCCTGGTGTTCAGAAGCCCCGACAGGCCCCAGGCAGACGGGGGTCAGCATGGCTGGTGGCCGTGCACACAGGCCTTCAGTGGCGCACCCTGTCTGGTCTACATTGGGAATAGGAATTCTCTTGCTGGTGTGTCTGCTTGGGACAGTGCGGCTCTATGAAAGCAAAATTAAAACTCACATTGCTTGAAAAATCACTACCTGGAGATGGCGTTTATTCAGGAGGAACGGCTAGAGAAAGGTTGGTAGCGAAGAGAAATAATCAAATGTGAATAGAACCCCGAACCCTGTAATGTCGGTGGCCACCATGCTCAATATCAATGACATCTGGGAAGGCTGTGCTGTTGGATTGGTGGTTTTTTTCCAGTTTATCTTGGCTTTATTTTTTGTTTATTTATAAATTTATTTATTTTTGGCTGCGTTGGGTCTCCGTTGCTCTGCGTGGGCTTTCTCTAGTTGCGGTAAGCAGGGGCTACTCTTCATTGCGGTGCGCGGGCTTCTCATTGCGATGGCTTCTTGTTGCAGAGCTCGGGCTCTAGGCACGTGGGCTTCAGTAGTTGTGGCATGCGGGCTCAGTAGTTGTGGCTGGCGGGCTCTAGCGCGCAGGCTCGGTGGTTATGGCGCACGGGCTTAGTTGCTCCACGGCATGTGGGATCTTCCCGGACCAGGGCCCGAACCCATGTCCCCTGCATTGGCAGGCGGATTCTTAACCACTGCACCACCACGGAAGTCCCTATATTGACTTTAAAGTCTGCCCTACATCTGAAAATACCACTGGCAAGAAAGCATGACATTAGCCTGAAGAAAACATTGAAAGCAGTTCTTTACAAAAACATTTCTTGGTGCGGTTCTTGTATTTTTCTTGCATTTCTTGGGTTTGTGTTTGAAAAGGTGAAGTTTGGATATTGAAAAGAAGTGCGAGGAGCACCTCGGGATTGTGGGTGAGGAAATGGATCATGACATTGAGTCTAAGCCCTGCCTTATGGCTGACAACCAAGTAAGCTGTATGGATGACCCCAGGCCACTTGCCAAAGAGCTGCCTGGGGTCTTGTTTAAAAATGTAGATTCCAGGGTGCTGTCATTGAGGCTGACAACACAGTGGGTTGGGGAAATTGTATTTTGAAAGCTCTCCTGTTGGTTCTGCAGCTTATCCAGATTGAACACAGGCTAGGCTGCATGGGGCACGTGATCCCTTAGGGCTCAGTCCAGGATCTTCGGCCAAATAGGATTGATGGGTAATCGAACTAGATCAAGGGGGCAGTGACTTTTTGGAAAAAAGTGGTTCCAGAGAAAGGAAACCAGCTAGCAATTCTTGAATACTTATTATGGGTCAGCCACCATGCTAAAAGCTTTGTAGAGATTAATCCTGGGCATTTATTTACTTATTTTTAGCAAATGAGGAAACTGACACTTAAAAAGCTTAGGCAGTTTGGCCCAAGTCATACAGTTACAAGTGCTGGGGTGGTGGTTTGACCTCAAGTCCGTATAACTCTGCAGTTCGAAGCCCAAGGGTGGGGGGTGGGGAGGGAGAGAGAGAGAAAGTTGCATCTCCCCTAACAAAAAGACATACAGTTTTCCTTTGGAAGGAGTTCGGTGAATTTACATACCCGACCAAAGGACATAAGATGATTTTCAGTTGCTGTTAAAATTCTCATTATGTTTGAGAGGATGAATCTTGTTAAATGTGGTCCAAACAAAGAAACTTACTCTTAGGGAGAAATTATAATCAGATATTAAACATCTGTGTGATTAATTTTATTTGGTTGACACCAAAGGCCAGTGTTTTTTCTTGGTATAGCCTTAAATGTAATAAATTGATGGTTTAAATATGATATTAGCTGTATAATTTTATTCTGCTTTGTTAGCTTATGTTAGCCCAATAAAATCTGACAGTGGAATGAAAGACTCTCCTTGGGGTGATATTTTAATTGTCATAAAAATGTCATATGGATTAAGGGGCCAGCTGAGCCCTTATAGTTTCTCAGGGACTAGAGAAATCATTAAAAAAAAAAAATGCATATGCTATTTCCGAGATAAAATGCTGGCCGTGATTCCAGCCATAATGTTCTTTTTATGTGAATTTTGCCAAATACCAAGCCCTAAATTATACTAATACCCAGAAATCATCTTCCAAAACACTTACGTGAGATACTAGAAATTTCTTCCTCCTCCTCCTTCACTTATTTATTTATTTAATTTATTTACTTTTGGCTGCGTTGGGTGTACATTGTTGCGCGGGCTTTCTCTAGTTGCGGCGAGCGGGGGCTACTCTTCGTTGCGGTGTGCGGGCTTCTCATCATAGTGGCTTCTCTTGTTGCGGAGCACGGGCTCTAGGCGCGCGGGCTTCAGTAGTTGTGGCACGCGGGCTCAGTAGTTGCGGCTCACGGGCTGTAGAGCGCAGGCTCAGTGGTTATGGCGCACTGGCTTAGTTGCTCCGTGGCATGTGGGATCTTCCCGGACCAGGGATCGAACCCGTGTCTCCTGCATTGGCAGGCGGATTCTTAACCACTGCGCCACCAGAGAAGCCCCTCCTCCTTCACTTTTTATTACAGGGAATTTTGAATTAACACAAAAGTGTACATCATTGTGTAGCAAATTCCTTATACTAAAAGTATTTAATTCCATAGCAATTTCTGCCCTTCCACTTCTGCTCAATTTTGAGTCCAGTGGGTTCTCTGGTCCTTTATTTCTGGCAGGCTTTTCCTGCAGCAGTTGGGAAACACTAGAGTGAATAGGTTTTTCCTCTCAGCTATGATTACCTCTTTCTTTGGAATGTCTGTCAGCCCTTCCCCCACCGGGAAGAAATACGCGGAGACTCTAAGACTGAGTTACTTAGATCCCTAGGTTAGATCGTTGGCAAACTACTGCCCTGCAGGTCAAATCCAGCTGCTACTTGTTTTTGTAAATAGGGTTTTATTGGTACAGTCACGCCCATTCATTTACGTTTTTATCGCCTGAGGCTGCTTCCCTGCTGCAGTGGTAGGGTGGAAGGATTGTGACCGACTACAAAGCTGAAAATAGGTACTTTCTGGGCCTTTCCAGAAAAAATTGTCTAACCCCTGGTTTAGAGGAACTGCTGTTCAGATGAGGGTATTAAACTAGGTCAGTGTCTCTATTAGTCAGGGTGTAGTCAGAAAAAAACGAGTGCCCGCCAGATGAGAGTTTAATACCCAGGCTGAAAGAATGTTGACCATCTGGAATTTGCTGGTTACTATGGCCGGGGAAAAGAGTCATCTATGGTTCTTTTGTTTTTTTTTTTTTTTTTTTTTTTTTTAATTTTTAAATTTATTTTATTTTTGGCTGCGTTTGGTCTTCATTGCTGCGTGTGGGCTTTCTCTAGTTGCTGCGAGCAGGGGCTACTCTTTGTTGCGGTGCGTGGGCTTCTCGTTGCGGTGACTTCTCCTGTTGCGCAGCACAGGCTGTAGGCACACGGGCTTCAGTAGATGTGGCAGTCAGGTTCAGTAGTTGTGGCTCGCGGGCTCTAGAGCGCAGGCTCAGTAGTTGTGGCACACGGTCTTAGTTGCTCCATGGCATGTGGGATCTTCCCGGACCAGGGCTCCAACCCGTGTCCCCTGCATTGGCAGGCAGATTCTTAACCACTGTGCCGCCAGGGAAGTCCATCATCTATGGTTCTGAAAGCTTCTGCCTGAAAGCGACACACATCACATCTGCTTCTGTTGGATGACTAGTCAAAACTTAAATGAATCACCGCCATAAGCGGATACACACACTTAGAAAATACTGAAATCCTTCTAATGTTTCTAAAATATCTAACAATATTTCTTTTTTTAATTTAACTGGGTTGCAGTCTTGCATTGTGTTTACTTAAGAATTTGCTGAGGAGTTTCCCTCTTAAGACTTCAAACGCCTTCTTTCTCAACATTATGTATACAAATCGCTGTTTGGGAAAAGAACTAGAACATACATGTCTATATCTAATTAGAATTCTTTTAGTTTTACACAGACTATTGAAAGTGACTTAAAACAGAAGTAGTGGAAAGCAACAAAACAGTGACATTTGCATACAGTTGGAGCTTGGAGGAAAAATTCTAAGTGCTTTAATTTGTAGGCACAGCATGTAATAAGTACGCTGATAGGCAGAACTTTGTCTCTGCCAGAAGCAAACACCTCTCAGTTCCCAGGAACGCTGACTAGAGTCTGTCAGTGTTACAGGGCTGATGGAATGTTCTGGAATGTTCTCGGCATCAGTCTGCAGTTTCTGGGAAAAGTTGTGCTCTTCTGGACATGGTTTGTTCACTCCCCTCCTTTTGGCACCTGGTTGTGAAGAGGGGGAAGGTCTGTAAAGATATTACTATGGAAGAGGAGTCCTCAGATTAGGGTCCTCAGGCGAAATCTAGCTCACAGCTTGGTTTTGTAAATAAAGTTTTATTGGAGTACAGCCGTGCTCATTCACTTCCATGTGCTTTATGGCTGTTGTCCTGCTACTGCAGCAGAGTTGAGTAGTTGTGGCAGAGACTGTCTGGCCTGCAGATGTGAAAATATTCCCTATCGGGTCCTTTGGAGAGAAAGTTTAGTGACCCTGCTTCTAAAGTCTTTGCCATCTGCAGAAAAAGGTCTACATGTAAATTTTACACCCACCTAGAAAGTTATGTGAGACCTTTCAACCACATATAGAACATGATGCTGTAACAAAGGAATTTTTAAAGGATTTTAATCATTCCTTTTGGTAAATGGAATATTTTTCTTCTTTTTTTTTTTTTTTTCCTGCGGTACGTGGGCCTCTCACTGTTGTGGCCTCTCCCGTCGCGGAGCACAGGCTCCGGACGCGCAGGCTCAGCGGCCATGGCTCACGGGCCCAGCAGCTCCGCGGCCTGTGGGATCTTCCCGGACCGGGGCGCGAACCCGCGTCCCCTGCATCGGCAGGTTTTGTTTGCTTTTGTTTTTGTTTTTGTTTTTTTGCAGTACGCGGGCTTCTCACTCTTGTGGCCTCTCCCATTGCAGAGCACAGGCTCCGGACGCGCAGGCTCAGCGGCCGTGGCTCACGGCCCTGCGGCTCCGCGGCATGTGGGATCTTCCCGGACCGGGCCGCGAACCCGCGTCCCCTGCATCGGCAGGCGGAGTCTCAACCACTGCGCCACCAGGGAAGCCCTCAAATGCACATTTGATGATACTCACACACTGAAAACTCTCCAGTGGGTCCTCATCACCCACACAACATTTAGGGAAATATTCAAACATTCTAGCAAGGAATTTAGGTGCCTTCATGACATGGCTTTTACTTAGCTATTCAGCCCCATCTCCCACCATCCCCTTCTCTCAAACCTTTTGCTCCTTACTCCAGCCAGCACATACCCATGCCCATGATATTACCTCTGACCTTAGTGCCTTTTTCTACCTTGATGCTGCTTCCTGCTCTTCATCCTTTAAGTTGAGCTCAAGCATCACCTCCTCCTGGAAGCTTTCCCTGACTGTCCCACATCAATCGGTACCCCACACTGACACCAGAGTCACCTGCCTCTAATGCACATTTTGATGATACTCACATACTGATAGACCATAGATGTGTGGCGAGTGATTTTTGTATTCTAAAAAGTAATGTTTGAGCTATGTATAGGAAAAATAAGGGTATTTCTGTTCCAGTGAGCAAAGAGTCAGAATTTGGCTTTGAGTATATGTGAGGGGATTGAATCCAATGTACTGCTGAGACTGTTTTAGGAGAGGCTGGGCTGGTGGCTGTTACTTTAGAAATTCTGTAGTTCAACCGGAAGGAGGATTCCCAGGATCTCTACATCTCTAGATAGTAAAACCGGAAGGGGCTACTGCTATCTGTGCCCCGAGCCTCAGCTGGAGAGGGAATCAGTGTCTTTTTACTTGGGTCATTGGCTGTGACGTTGGGATCCAGTAGCAGCATGGAGAAAGCCCCCCTGTGGGAGACACTGTGACACCACAAATGGGGAGACACTCACCTGGAGATGGAGGGAGAGCCCGGGAGAGTGAGGTAGCAATGTATTTGAATTCCGCGTGAGCATGCCTTAAGTTAGAGCTTATGTGAATCAACCAACCTCTCTTCTTTTCCTTGAACAAGTCTCAGTTGAGTTTGTGTCACTTAAGATGCAAAGATTCTTGATTGTTACTAAATTTGACAAATTTATGTTTTTATTTTTTCTTGACAGCAGAACCGAAATTAAATTTACGTAAGCCACATCTACTCTGTCACAAGGATGAATGCATCGATGAACTTTTATTAAAATCCCTTGTACTACCTTATGACAAATAAAGAGAACTTATGAAGGGTGATAAGATGGCCAATGATAACTTAAAAAGGAACTATAAGATCTGTGTGCATGGGCCAAACACTAGGATTTGTAGGTCTTGGAGAAGAGAAAACATACTTGTGATCTCGATTTATATGAATGGTTGTTACTCAGAAGAGGATGATGAGACTTCCGCTCCAGGAGATAGGTTGGAGGTTCAGGTATGGTGGAGAGAAATTGTGACAGTGGTCAAATACTGAAGGCATTTGTGGAACCTTATTTGGAAGCTGAAATGAAATTTTATTATTTGGAAAATGACTTCTGTAGCCTTTGCCTTAAAGCCAGGTTAGGTCATTTGTTGGAATTTGTTTTTCTGTATCCTATAATGCAGAATGGCTCCACTTCATAACTTTCTGAAACTTTTAGCATTATTAACCAGCAGTAAGACTCAAGTATTGAACTTGGCTCAGGAATGACCACTGTTTCAGTACTACCAGAGTTAGAAATACAGTGTCCCTACCTTTCATACCTATGTTCTTCCTTCCTTCCATCCATCCATCCATCCATCCATCCATCCATTTATCCTTTCTAGGAATATTCATTGACTGCCTATGATGTGTCACAATTTGGGCTTAGGTCCTTCTACTTGTAACACGGTTCTCAGCTCTCCTGTAGCCCAAGCTCTAAAAATGGAATCCCCTTCTCACAAAATAGTCTCTTCACAAGTCACTATTTACCCTCACAATCAGTTTGTTCTAACCCCTGGTTCCTGGAGCAGCCAGGCATTTTTTTTGCTACTTTAGACCTACCTGTTTTCTTTTCCTGATCCTTTCCTTAGCAATCGTGGTGGACTCAGCATAGAGAGTTGAAAGTACTGAGGCAGGTTTAGAGCTTAATCTGGGTCGGGGAAACACTGCTCCAAATTCTGATTTTTCGGTGGGAGGTTGGCTAGACATCTCTTGGCATGGCCTTGATTTTCTGTCTTTCCAGGCTCTCTGTTTGGCTTCATAGTGAGTTGCTTTTGTCTCCTGGGTTGCAAGATTTCCATCTGGAAACCAGGCAAAACACTGTCTACCCTCTGTTCATGCTCCCTTCCTTTGTGGATTCTCTCTCTGCCCGTTCTCATGACTTCCGGTGAATTTTCAGCCCTTAAACTATTGAAAGGGAAATGGCTCAAGGGAGGTGGCCGTGAAATGTATATCTTAAACTTAAATTCGTAAAACTTTAACATTTAAGGTTTCTTTAACATTTAGGACACATAAAATAATTTTTAAAATATTGCTAAACATTTCCCGTGGATTATCTGCTTAATTGCTTGTGTGAAAAGATTTAAACTCCCCAGGCTCTCTGCCAGTTCTGCCTTCCTTCCAATGATCTACTTTTGGCTTCTAACATCGGCTTCCAGTGACTGATTCTCCCATCATGTAGCCGACAGACTTTTCCTCACCACCTGGCCCCAGTGCTCCGTCCTATCATATGACTTTGAGTCAAATAGTTGCTTATGCCCTGGCACTCTCAGACACGCATGCCTGCACCTACACAGCAGACGGGAGCCTTCTGTTTGGAAGCCATGCATATGGTAGGCAGATCTTCTTTTCGTCAGGATCAGGTTCAATGCAGTGGTTGCATCCAGTTCACTGGATGATGCCCCGATCAAAGGTTGGTTTCCTGGTCACTGGTATTAGCCCTTTCATTTCTCAACTTAAATTTGAATCACGTTCACCAAGTTGAAATTCTCTTTAGCAGTCATGGCCAAGGGGGGAATGAGCCTAAAGAAAATGTTCAGACAATTTTTCAATTCCTTATCTTAAGCAGTAGAATAAATGCCTTCATTCAATTCTTAGACTATTGGCTGATCAGGTGGCCGGAGTAATAATTTGTATCATATTTGTCAGTAATCACAGTCATCGTAAGAACTCATAATGTTTATTCTGAACATATTGGGATGGGCCCTTGACATGGATTATCTCATTAGTTAATCCTTGGATACCAGTCATATGGCCAAAACAGCCATTTGAGGGAGAAGAAAGGGAAAGCTGGCTGTATTTCTCTCTCTCTCTCTCTCTCTCTCTCTCTCTCTCTCTCTCTCTCTCTCAGCATCCAATTTTAAAAAATATTTTTCGGTTTTATAACTTTTTACTTTGAAATAGTTTAAAACTTACAAGAAGTTGGAAAAATAGTACAGAGAGTTCCTGGGCTATGGCTTCCTCCAGTGATGATATCTTACGTAAAAGTAGTACATTGTCAAGACCAGGGAATTAACACTGGTACAATGCTATTAAAGCGTGTGTGTGGGTGTGTGTGTGTTGTGTAGATTCAAATAACCGTCACAATCAGGATACAGAATTGTTGCATCACCACAAAGAAACTCCCTCACGTTACCCCTCAATGGTCACCTCCTTCCCCCAGCCCTAACTCCTGGCCACTGCCGATTTTTCTCTCTCACTGTAATTTTGTCCCTTCAAGGTGGTTGTATAAATGGAATCATACTGCATGTAACCCTTTGAGATTGGCTTTTTCACCCAGCATACCCTTAAGCTCCATCCAAGTTGGATATATCAAGAGGTTGTTACTTTTTGTGCCCTTTATTAAAATGAGACTTTCTTAAACAGTTCCCTAACCGGAGTGTTCAGATTTCAGCCAACTGTCTCTCAGTTCTTCAGCCTGTACTGGGCAGGGTCCCCTTTAAAAGGTCAGCCGTGGGGCAACCTGGAATCTAGGAGGTTTGTCTTTGTAAAGACGCTTCTGGCTTCGATCAGCCTCTTGCCTTTCACCCAAAGTGTGGAATCTTCCTTCAGCACCTCGTCTTGTCTTGCCCTCGTTTCCAGCCGTCTCTTGGTCTTAGCCCCTGAGATGAGCGTCTGTGATAAGGATTTAGATGCAGTTCTTTTATTGGAGAGGTGATGGCAGGAAACAGAAATGAGGGACTAAGGAGAGGGAGGAAAGGAGGGTGGAAAAAACCAATAAACAGTACGTTCATGAGTGTTACAGCAGCGGACAGCTGGGGCTCAGTCCTACCAGGGACTCCTATGGAACTTTGTAGAATGTGCCTTAGAATTGCCACTCTGAAGCATGGGACGGGAGGCATTTACCCTCTAATTCCAGCTCTCCTTAGTGGAACGTTATTCCAAGTACATTAATGCCCTGCACTTTGGGACGGTCCCCGCACAGGGGGATTGAGTGAGCTCTGGACTCTGCAGAGAAAACCCCAAGAAAACACACTGGAGAGACCCAGCCTGGCACCGAGGTGAGAACCAGCAGTGTGCTTGGGAGCTGGCTGCCCCCACGGCGCAGGGTCAGATGAGGCGGGGATGGAGAGGTGTGTCCAAGGCAGCCTGGCCTGCCGCGAGCTCTTGCCATCTGACGGCCAGCTCCCTGGCTGCGTGTCACACCCTGACCTCCGTGTTCTCTGCGGACCAGGTCAGGACCGGTCAGGAGGCTGGCTGCCTCTTCTGCTTTCTCCAGATGTTCACGCAACTCACTTTGAGAGCGTATCATTCTTTGGAGGGCTTCTATCCATGTAACTAAATGAACCTAAACCTAAATCTGTTTTTCACCCTGACTAGCTTCAGATAATTTAAATAATAATTTTTCCCCATGTATCAACAATTTATTGGTGAAAAAACCAATGTGTGTATGTACAGGTGTTAGACAGTTAATGAAAATACTTGAGGGAATTCCCTGGCGGTCCACTGGTTAGGACGCCGGGCTTCCACTGCCAAGGGCCCGGGTTCAATCCCTGGCTGCGGAACTAAGATCCTGCAAGCCACATGGTGTGGCCAAAAACAAAAACAAAACTTGGATGCACAGAAGCAGACGTGCTGGTGAAGCAGGTACGATTAGGATATGAAACTGAGTTTTAAAAGTCTGTGAAGGTTTCCAGTAAGAGATAAAAATTATTTCCAAATATCATAGAAAGGGCAGGGGCTACCTTGAGAATATGGAACATTGTGAGAAAAATCTTAAATACTCAACAGAGAAAATTGGCTGAGAAACTCATGTAAGAACTGAGTTGTTGGGGGCTTCCCTGGGGACACAGTGGGTAAGAATCCGCCTGCCAATGCAGGGGACATGGGTTTGAGCCCTGGTCCAGGAAGATCCCACATGCCGCGGAGCAACTTAGCCCGTGCGCCACAGCTACTGAGCCTGCGCTCTAGAGCCCGTGCTCCACAACTATTAAGCCTGTGTGCCACAACTACTGAAGCCCGCGTGCCTAGACCGCGTGCTCTGCAACAAGAGAAGCCACCGCAATGAGAAGCCCACCTACCACAGCAAAGTGTAGCCCGCGCTCACCACAAATAGAGAAAGCCCGCGCGCAGCAACGAAGACCCAACACAGCCAAAAATAAATTAATTAATTAAATAAATTTTTTAAAAAAGAACTGAGTTGTTTTATGGAGGGTAGAAGAATTTGATAGAGGATTTGAAAATCCGGCTAGGAATTCTGATGTTAAAATTCAGAAAATTGAAAACTTTTCAGAAATAAATTTTTTTCCCTATAAGATCAGTCCTTAGAGTTGTGAAAGTCCCCTTCTCACTAGAGAAATCCAGGTTGTGCTCCTCAGAGTCTAGTTTAGTCTTCTGCCCTCCCAGAGGGGCCCTGTACTCACCATGATGTCTTATCTGAGTGTTGTTTTTCTACAGTGTTCTTTCGGCTTCTTGCGCATATGGCCATGTGCTGCTGCTTGTGGCTGATGTGTTTATCTGTCTCCTCCATTAACTTCCTTGATGTCAACCTTGGAGTTTTAATCTCCTTGTATCCTGGGCTGCTAGCACAGGGCCCCGCATGTAGTTGGGGTCCAGAATGTTTGCAGCTGATGTTGGGGATGCAGGTGGCGGGTAAACTACAAAAGGAAGGTTCCCACTTGGGTCTTCAGGGGACATAAGAGTGGGTCTTGGTTTTGGTCCCAGTGAAGCAATTCCTGGCGAGGCTGCTGCCTGCAGCATGAGACACAGCGGATGACAGTCACCTGTGCGCAGGTGTCCGGCCAGGCTCAATGCTCGTGGCTGGGGAGTTGGGTCATATAGCTTTGGGGACTAAAGTTCCTGTCCGTAAAAGGGAGGACGCATGATACAGAAAGATGAGCAGGGGTATAAAAGTCAGGTTTAAATCCCAGATAAGGACTTGATGGAAGTTGGATCGACACGCTTTTCCCCAAAAGATTAGCTGGCTCATAGCGTTGGGGTGGGGCCAGAATGATGGGACGAGGGAAGGCCGGGTCCTGCCGGAGCCAGCGATCCTGCTTCTCTCTGGCTTCACTGATGACACCATTGGTAGGCATCACCTAGACACCCGTCTGCCTTCCCCTGTTTTACCTTATGAAAAATGTTATTAAAAATCACACTAGCCCACTGTTGCACTGATCTCTTGCTGTGTAACAAACTAGCCACAACCTTAGACCCTTGAAACAATGATTTATTATTTGGTACAATGTGGCACGTCTGGGATTTGGGCAGGGCTCAGAGGGCTGGTTCTTCTGCTCCATGTACATCAGCTAGGGTTATTCATTTGGCTGTATCACCTGGCAGCTGGACTGGGCCAGAACATCCAAGAAAGCTTTGCTTATGGATCTAGGACCTCAGTGCTACTCCACGATGCCATTTGGTCTCTCTCTCTTTCAGTCCCCATATCTTCATGTACCTAGTTTGGTCTTCCTTGCAACATGGTGTAAGGGCTTGGGCTTCTTTCCAACAGGGTGGTCAGACTTCGAACATGGTGGCTGATTTCCAAGAGGAAGGAGACAGAAGCTGTCATTATTACTCAGACCTGGACTCAGAAGTGCCAGAATGTCTCTGCCACCACAAATTATTGGCCAAAGAAAATCACAGGACAGCCCAGATTCAAGGGGAGGGGAAGTGGACTCATCTCTTGCAGCATGCTCATACGGGGGTGGGAGAACTGCTGGGAGACTTCTCTGGAGGTCACTTACCACATGCATCTAATTAGTCCAGTGGCAACAGTGGCCTTGACTCAAGGGAAGGCAATGCTAGGCTGTACAGTGTGGCCTGGCCTGATAAAGCCACCAGCCAGCCATTTTCTAGAGAAACTGGAGTCAAAAGGAGAGAGAGAGGGGGAGAGAGAGAGACGGGGAGGGAGGGAGCAAGGAAGAAAGGAAGGGAGTCGGGGGGGAGAGGGGGGAGAGAAAGAGAGAGAGGGAGGAAGGGAGAGGTGGGGAGAGAGAGAGAGAGAAAGAAGTAGAAGGAACCATGAGATGCCACCAGCTGGAGAGCATGGAGACATGCAGAGAGAAAGGGAGATCCTTGGAGCCACAGACCATGACTGAGAGAGGCAGAGAGAGTTAGTGCTGTCTCTGATGGGAGGCTTTCAGTTCCAGTGTTATTTCCAACGAGTCCACGAGCATTCTGAGATACTCCTTTTGACCTGAGATAACCAAGTGTGTTTCTTTTCTTGATTTCTAACAAAATGATTCAAGAGGTGGATTTGAATCCCAGCCCTGCCACCTACTGTAAGTTCCTTGGACAGCCACCTACTGTAACTTCCTTGGACAGCCACCTACTGTAAGTTCCTTGGACAGCCACCTACTGTAAGTTCCTTGGACAGCCAGCTACTGTAAGTTCCTTGGACAGCCAGCTACTGTAAGTTCCTTGGACAGCCACCTACTGTAAGTTCCTTGGACAGCCACCTACTGTAACTTCCTTGGACAGCCACCTACTGTAAGTTCCTTGGACAAGTTACTTCTGTGCTTCAGTTTTCTCATCTGCAAATGAGAATAATAATTACGCTTATGTCCTGTGGTTGTTTTCAGTGTTATGATATTTATATTAGGAGGGTTAATAGATTTGTAAGCCCTTGGAACAGTGCCTGGCCTGTAATAAGCCCTGTATAAATAATTGTTAAATTAAAAAAAAAAGACAATGTTTAGGGGTGTTGTGTTGAACGAACAAATGATTCTGTTTTGCAAAGCGAGGTATCTTATTGGGAAAAATACATTGTTTTCCCCTGTAATCAAGGTCAGTCAGTCCTACCAGGCTGTTATTGGGTGCCACTGAACTAAAAACATGTAGCCTGAAAAATCTGGAGCCAAGTTGTCTGCGGAGTAGCCGGAACCGTGACTGTGGTAAATCCCGGAGCTGAGCCATCTCGATCCTTATCAGGAATTTAGAGCTTCTTTGAGCTTGCTGTGCTCTTTTTTCCATCCTTTTTCTTCTCGCTCACTTCTGCCCTTCTTGAGATAACCTAATTTATAGAATTATCTCCAGATATGCTGGTTGACATGACAGCCTGAGTCGAGAAGAATGCCAGAGAGACCCAGTTGTAACCTGTTGATTTATGGTCAGTTCGCTCCACTGTCACTTGGTGATTTAACATCAAAAGAACCGATGAAGGCAATCATGCTGGGCAAACAAATACACTGTTGCAAATGACTTGGCCAAAAAATTTTTTTTATTATTCTGGCCATGTGTAAAGTGAGCTAAAAGTGGCCCTTGGTACAATCATGCAAATGCCTTCTGTCCTTGTACCATATGTTTCTTACATTTTCTTTTATCACATGTGATTGTATATTATAACACACGGCAATTCCAAAGGGGAAACAGATGGCTGCATGTTGCCCAGTTCAGGATTCTCTGGCAAAAAGGCGGAAGGAATCTGGGGCTGGCCATTGGGAGGTGATAATCACTGGTATTTAAGGAAGGCTCACATTGTCGATAAAGAGTGCAAGTGCTCAATCACGTCTGAATGTGTCTGTAATGGGCATATCCTTTAACAACGGATTTAATGCATTCCTTTACATCTGCTCAATTTGAATATGTTGAGACAAGCAATATTTTAAACTAGTCTTTCTTTTTAAAATCTACACATTTCAAAGCTAAGAGAATTCAGCACCACCAAACCAGCTTTACAACAAATGCTAAAGGAACTTCTCTAGGCGGGAAACACAGAGAAGGAAAAGAGCCACAAAACAAACCCAAAACAATTAAGAAAATGGTAATAGGAACATACATATCAATACTAACCTGGAATGTAAATGGATTAAATGCTCCAACCAAAAGACACAGACAGGCTGAATGGGTACAAAAACAAGACCCATATATATGCTGTCTACAAGAGACCCACTTCAGACCTAGGGACACATACAGACTGAAAGTGAAGGGATGGAAAAAGATATTACCTGCAAGTGGAAATCAAAAGAAAGCTGGAGTAGCAATACTTGTATCAGATAAAATAGACTTTAAAATAAAGACTGTTACAAGAGATAAGGAGGGACACTACATAATGATCAAGAGATGAATCCAAGAAAAAGATATGACAATTATAAATATTTATGCACCCAACAGAGGAGCACCTCAATGCATAAGGCAAATGCTAACAACCATAAAAGGGGAAATCGACAGTAACAGAATAATAGTGGGGGACTTTAACACCTCACTTACACCAATGGACAGATCATCCAAACAGAAAATAAATAAGGAAACACAAGCTTTAAATGACACAATAGACCAGATAGATTTAATTGATATTTATAGGACATTCCACCCGAAAGTGGCAGAATACACTTTCTTCTCAAGCGTGCACAGAACATCCTCCAGGATAGATCACATCTTGGGTCACAAATCAAGCCTTGGAAAATTTAAGAAAATTGAAATCGTATCGGGCATCTTTTCCGACCACAATGCTATGAGATTGGAAATCGATGACAGGAAAAAAATCTGTAAAAACCACAAATACATGGAGGCTAAGCAGTGCACTACTAAATAACCAAGAGATCACTGAAGAAATCAAAGAAGAGGTAAAAAAAAATACATAGAAACAAATGACAACGAAAACATGACAACCCCAAACCTATGGGACACAGCAAAAGAAGTTCTAAGGGGGAAGTTTATGGCAATTCAATCTCACCTCAAGAAACAAGAAAAATCTCAAATAAACAATCTAACCTTAAACCTAAAACAACTAGAGAAAGAACAAAGAAAACCCAAAGTCAGTAGAAGGAAAGAAATCATAAAGATCAGAGCAGAAATAAATGAAATAGAAACGAAGAAAACAGTAGCAAAGATCAATAAAACTAAAAGCTGGTTCTTTGAGAAGATAAACAAAATTGATAAACCTTTAGCCAGACTCATCAAGAAAAAAAGGGAGAGAACGAAATCAATACAATTAGAAATGAAAAAGGAGAAATCACAAGTGATATCGCAGAAATACAAAGGATTATAAGAGACTACTACAAACAACAATATGCCAATAATATGGACCCCCTCGAAGAAGTGGACAAATTCTTGGAAAGGTACAATTTTCCAAGACTGAACCAGGAAGAATTAGAAAATATATACAGACCTATCACAAGTAATGAAATTGAAACTGTAAGTAAAAAATCTTCCAACAAACAAAAGTCCAGGACCAGATGGCTTCACAGGAGAATTGTATGAAAAATTTAGGGAAGAGATAACACCGATCCTTCTCAAACTCTTCCAAAAAATTGCAGAGGGAAGAACACTCCCAAATTTGTTCTATAAAGCCACCATCACCCTGATACCAAAACCAGACACATATCACAAAAAAAGAGAATTACAGACCAATATCACTGATGAACATAGATGCAAAAACCCTGAGCAAAATTCTAGCAAACAGAATCCAACAACGCATTAAAAGGATCATACACCATGAAGAAGTGGGATTTATCCCAGGAATGCAAGGATTCTTCAATATATTACAAAGCTACAGTGATCAAGACAGTATGGTACTGGCACAAAACCAGAAATATAGATCAATGGTACAGGATAGAAAGCCCAGAGATAAACCCACACACCTATGGTCAACTAATCTTTGACAAAGGAGGCAAGGATATACAGTGGAGAAAAGATAGTCTCTTCAGTAAGTGGTGCCGGGAAAACTGGCCAGCGACATGTAAAAGAATGACATTAGAACACTCCCTAACACCAAACACAGAAATAAACTCAAAATGGATTCGAGACCTAAATGTAAGACTGGACACTATAAAACTCTTAGAGGAAAACATAGGCAGAGCACTCTTTGACATAAACCACAGCAAGATCTTTTTTGACCCACCTCCTAGAGAAATGGAAATAAAAACAAAAATAAACAAATGGGACCTAATGAAACTTCAAAGCTTTTGCACAGCAAAGGAAACCATAAACAAGACGAAAAGACAACCCTCAGAATGGGAGAAAATATTCACAAATGAAGCAGTTGACAAAGGATTAATCACCAAAATATGCAAACAGCTCATGGAGCTCAATATCAAAAAAACAAACAACCCAATTAAAAAATGGGCGGAAGACCTAAATAGACATTTCACCAAAGAAGCCATACAGGTGACCAAGAGGCACATGAAAAGATGCTCAACATCACTAACTATTAGAGAAATGCAAATCAAAACTACAATGAGGTATCACCTCACACCGGTCAGAATGGCCATCATCAAAAAAGTCTACAGGGGCTTCCCTGGTGGCGCAGTGGTTAAGAATCCACCTGCCAATCCAGGGGACACGGGTTTGAGCCCTAGTCCGGGAAGATCCCACATGCCGTGGAGCAGCTAAGCCTGTGTGCCAAAACTACTGAGTCTGTGCTCTAGAGCCCACGAGCCACAACTACTGAGCCCATGTGCCACAACTACTGAACCCCGTGGGCCCAGAGCCCATGCTCCACAACAGGAGAAGCCACTGCAATGCGAAGCCCACACGCCACAACAAAGAGTAGCCCCCGCTCGCCACAACTAGAGAAAGCCCATGTGAAGCAACAAAGACCCAATGCAGCCAAAAAAAAATAAATAAATTTATTAATTAAAAAAAAAATCTACAAACAGTAAATGCCAGAGAGGGTATGGAGAAACGGGAAACCTTTTGCACTGTTGGTGGGAATGTAAATTGATACAGCCACTATGGAGAACAGAATGGAGATTTCTTAAAAAACTAAAAATAGAGCCACCATATGACCCAGCAATCCCACTACTGGGCATGTACCCTGAGAAAACCATAATTCAAAAAGAGACATGTACCCCAATGTTCATTGCAGCACTATTTACAATAGCCAGTACGTGGAAACAAATGTCCAACGATAGATGAATGGGTAAAGAAGATGTGGTACACATATACAGTGGAATATTACTCAGCCATAACAAGGAACAAAATTGGGTCATTTGTAGAGATATGGATGGGCCTAGAGTTTGTCATACAGAGTGAAGTAAGTTAGAAAGAGAAAAACAAATATCGTATATTAATGCATATATGTGGAATCTAGAAAAATGGTACAGATGAACCTATTTGTAGGGCAGGAAGAGAGACGTAGACGTCGAGAATGGACATGTGAACACAGTGGGGCAAGGGGAGGGTGGGACGAATAGGGAGATTAGGTTTGACATAAATACACTACCATGTGTAAGATAGCTAGTGGGAATCTGCTGTGTAGTACAGGGAGCTCAGCTCGGTGCTCTGTGATGGGGGGGGGGGGGGAAGGGTGGGAGGGAGGTCCAAGAGGGAGGGGATATAGGTATACATGTAGCTGATTCACTTCATGCTACAGCGGAAACTAACAACATTGTAAAGGAATTTTACTCCAATAAAAAAAAAACTACACGTTTCAGAAAAAGCAAGTAATTTCTTGGAAAGACAGTTCAAAATATGGCCAGTTTTCAACTCTGGCTCCCTTATTGTTGAGACTGCTAGAGAATCATTTGCTCAGTAAGAAAAACTGGGCTAAACTGGCGGGAAGGAAGTAGGGAGGGAGGTGACTTGATACTTTCCTTCACATGGTTGAAGGGTTCTTGTTTGCCCCCAGTCCCACAAAGTGAAAGCATTTCGCCCTTAGAAGTGGGCTGGGACAATCACAGTACGGGCAGCTGGCCATGCAAATTGCACAATATATGTTGCTGTCTTATTTGCTCTGCAACAGTACAAAAATGATGAACCTCTCAGCATGAAAAAAAGAAACAAAATCTGTGACCACTTTGTTGGATTATACTGGTGACCAGGCTATCGCCAGGCTATTTCTGTACGTGGCTCTACGCCCACCTGCCCATCACAACATTTGTTCATGGACAAATGTGTGTAGCGGTCTCTTAAAAATTGGTGATGTTCTCATGACTCGGGGGGTGAACTACAGATGTAGAAGGAAAATGCCTTTTCCAAAAAATGGTGGGGAAGTGTAAGAGCTAGGATTCGAATGCCAGATTGTGGCAACAGTGGCTCATTTTATTTTTTTCAGATTCTTTTCCATTATGGTTCATTACAGGATCCTGAATATCGTTCCCTGTGCTCTACAGTAGGTCCTTGTTGCTTATCTATTTTATATATAGTAGTGTGTGTCTGCTCATCTCAAATTCCTAATTTATTTCCCCCCCTTCCGTTTGGTAAACATAAGTTCGTTTTCTATGTTATGGGTCTGTTTCTGTTCTGTAAATAAGTTCACTTGTGTCATATTTTAGATTTCCCCCTACAAGCGATATCATATGGTATTTGTCTTTCTCTTTCTGACTTACTTCACTTAGTATGATCATCTCCAGGTCCATCCATGTTGCTGCAAATGGCATTATTTCGTTCCTTTTTTTATGGCTGAGTAGTACTCCATTGTATACACGTACCGCATCTTCTTTATGCATTCATCTCTCCATGGACACTTAGGTTGTTTCCATGTCTTGGCTAAACAATAGCTCAACTTCATGTGCTCTGGACTGAGAGCCCTGCTCTCCTGTCACCACCTGTAAATGTCAGTTCCCTCCTCAGCCTCTTACATGTGTGGCTCTGTCCGTCTCCTTTTGGGGGCCTCACCTGCACTCATGCTTCCCCTCCTACCTGGCGCTGTCCACCTTCTCTCTCCTAAGGCTCCCTCTGATGCTCCAAACTCAGTCACCCGACCCTTCCAGAAAGTTCCATCTCCAGTTCCCATAGGCATATTCAACTCAAAAGGACCCAAACTGGAGTTAGCACTGCCCACCCCTCTCTCCCCACCTTCCCGTCCCCTTGAATTCCTTTCTTTACTGATGGCCTTGTTCCTTGTTCCACGCCGCGAGAGTATTTTTTCTAAAATAGAAATCTGATAATGGCATTCCCTCCGTCGAGCCCATCAGGAGAGCCCCATGGTATTTCGGATGAAGTTCAAACATCATAGCAGGGCCTATGAGAACCCCTCATCCTCCCACCCGTGCTTGTCTTCTTTCTCTTCACTCCACGGGGGTCTGCAGAGCTAGCTGTGTTTGACTTCTCGGCAGTTCCTCAGACGTCACTTGTACATTCACACGATGCTCCCTTTCCCTCTGAGACAAGCCCTTTCCTCTCTCCTCTCGTCCCCTCCCCTGTTAAGGACTGCGCATGTCCTGGCATTTCTTACCTCCCCCTTCCTGTGAGTTCTTACTCAAGGTTGTGGGCTCTTCCATCCAGTTGGCAGCATCAGAGGAGGCCACAACGAGGGACCCACATCCCTGAACAAAGAACATAGAGGGACTCCTCCTTTGTCTCACTGGCCGGAGGGGAAGCAGGGAGGGTGGACAGGCAGGAGAAATGGCAGTTGGGGTAGAGGTTCAGAGGTCTCATGGACAGATAGATGGACAGACAAAGGGCTGTCACGGAGGAAGGAACGAGGGCAGAGAATAGGCTACTCACAGCAGGGCTGTGGCCACCCACACCAGCCAGCCCTTCCCCTAGAACGTTTCAAAGGCCAACATTTGGTGGAGGGCTTTTATGTGCCTAAAAAGCCCTATGTAGATTCTGTGCCAACCACTTCCCTGGAATTTTTTCATTTAATCTTCACAACAATCTAAGGAGTTAATACCCTTATTAGCCCTATTTGTTTATTTATGAGATGATAATTCAGTCTATAAAATTCACCATTTTAAAGTGTACAATTCATTGCTTTTTAGGAGATTCACAATGGTTGTCCAACCATCACCACTAATTCCAGAATATTTCCATCACCTCTCAAAGAAACTTGGTCCCTGTTAGCATTCACTCCCCGTTGCCCACTACCCCCATCACCTGGCAGTCACTAATCTTTCTCCATGATTCTAGACATTTCAAAAAATGAAATCGCACAATACGTGGCCTTTTGTGTCTGGCTTCTTTCACTTAGCATCATGTTTCAAGGTTCATCCGTGTCGTAGCTTATGTCAGTACTTTATGCCTTTTTATGGCTGAATGATCTGCCACTGGATGGATAGATCATATTTTTTTTATGCGTTCATCCCTTGATGGACACTGGGGTCATTTCCACCTTTTGGCCATTATGAATAGAGCTATTGTGAGCCCCATTTTACAGGCAAAGAAACTGAGGCCCAGGGGGATTAATTAAAACATAATAATGAAAATTATTGCTTTTTGAACCAGACAGACCTAGATTCAAAACTTAGCTTCATCGCTCACTAGCCATATGACTTTGGACAAATTATTCTTTCCTCTTTAGTGTCCAGAGTCGATACAAAGATAGTGATATCATCTGACTGTCAGGGCTGGTATGAGGATTCTTGGTAATTCGTATAAAGGAGTGCTTTGGACATATTAGGACTTCCATGGAGAGTAATGATGGGACCCTTCACGCCTGGCCCTTCATAGGTGTCCAATAACTAATTTTAAAGAAATGGATAAAAGCATGATTTGAATTCTGATTTGGTCACTTATCGACTATGACTTTGAACAAGTTACTCATCTGCAAAATTGGAGGTGGTAGCTGTCACAGTAGTCATAAATGAGGTCAAGCACAAGATCTAGCAGAGTCCCTAGCACATGATAGGGACTCAGTAAATGTCAGTTCTCTTTCCCATAATGCCAGCTTAGTATTTCCCCTTTGATTACGATGCAACATACAACTTAACCCCTGAAGTAAGCTTTCAGGTCTGCATTTACGTGTAATTTTTCACTTTTGAGTTTTATAAAATTAATCTCATATATTATTGGGGAAAGAAAAGTACAGCATTAAAAACATGATCTGGGAGCTGCTTTTTTGGGTAAACACACAGTGTGTTCATGAAACATTATTTTGCTTTTGCCAGAACCTTTACTTTTTGTTGTTCTTGTTGTTAAAGCAAACTTCTCAAAAATCAATAAAGTAAAATTGAAAGGCACCAAAACATCTAGCTTCTGCAGAAAGGCCTAAGTGTAAATTGATGATCTGGTGTTCTCAAGGTTTCTGCTTAGCGAGAGGGCGAGGACAGGTCTAAATGGAGAAGTCATTCCAAGGAGCTCCATTCACTTCGCAAGGGATGAAGTGTAGGTCGGGGTTGGGCAGGGCGAAGGGAAATGTCTTAGAAAGAACTCGTCAGATGTCACTCAGGGATTATTAATTTACTGAAAAGTCTACCTTTGGCCTGGGGATTGACTACCTTTCGAATTTGCTAGCTGTTTCCTTTGAACCCTGCGTCCAGGCATCCAGAGGAGTGCTGGCTTGCTCCCATTGGGCTTCATGGTATTTTGGTCATCCACTGCTTTTACCCAATCATTAGAATTCTTAAGTCTAAGGAGATAAAGGGCACAGAGGCCACTTAGGATCTGGTGAGAAATGAGATGTGTGGTGTGGAAAGAAGGTGAGAGGGTGTTAGGGCAGGTTACTTAGCAACAACATCACTTACTGGGAAATTGGCACCAGCGCGCGTTACTAGCGTTGATACTAGTATGATACCCATACTCTTTTCATCTATTCTCTTCCCCTGCAAGTGGTTTATCAGTACATATTTTTATGCTGTTTTAAAGTCTCGGTTGGTATTTATCCACTTCTGCACTTCAGGAATTTTAGCAGATTCATAGAGACAGAAAGTAGAATGGTGCTTTCCAGCGGTGAGGGGAGGGAAAATGGGTTGTTTAATGGTCACAGAGTTTCAGTCTTGCAAGATGAAGAGCTCTGGAAATGGATAGTGGTGATGGTTGCACAGCAGTGTGAACGTACTTAATGTCACTGAACTGTATGCTTAAAACGATTAAGATGATAAATTTGATGTGATGTGTATTTTATCACAATTTAAAGTAGTTTTAAAATTATGCTGCCAATCCTAAAGCTGTTAAAGACAGTAAGTTCAAGGCACCAGTTTTGAAATGAAATACATCATTTTGATGCTGTTTATTACTGCTCCTGTCACCTTGTATTGTATATATATGTGTATGTGTGTGTGTGTGTGTGTGTGTGTGTGTGTTGTGTGTAATGTACTTAATTTTTTTAAAGACTGTGTTTTTTAGAGCAATTTTAGATTCACAGCGAAACTGATCCCCCAACATGTACAACCTCCCCCGTTATCAACATTCCCACCAGAGTGTTACATTTGTTACAGCTGATGGACCTATTGAAACATCATTATTATCCAAGTCCAGAATTTACAGTAAGGTTCTCTCTTGGTGTTGTACATTCTATAGGTTTGGACAAATGTACAGTGATGTGTATCCATGATTATAATATCATCCAGAGTAGTTTCACTGCCCTAAAAATCCTCTGTGTTCCACCTATTCATCCCTGCCTCGAGCCCATGGCAGCCACTAATCTTTTCACTGTCTGCATAGTTTTGCCTTTTCCAGAATGTCATCTAGTTGGAATCATACAGTACGTAGTCTTTTCTGATTGACGACTTCTTTCACTTAGTAATGTACATTTAAGGTTCCCCATGTCTTTTCCTGGATCGATGGATCATTTCTTTTTAGTGCTGAATAATACTGTGTTGTCTGGATATACCACAGTTTATTTATCCATTCACCTACTGAAGGACATCTTGGTAGCTTCCAGGTTTGGGCAGTTATGAATAAAGCTGCTATAAACATCCATGCGCAGGTTTTTGTGGGGGACATAAATTTTTGACTCCTTTGGATAAATGCTGGATGGTATTGCTAAATGGTATGTAAAGAGTATGTATACTTTTGTAAGAAACCACTAAACTGTTTTCCAAAGTGGCTGTACCAGTTTGCATTTCCACCAGCATTGAATGAGAGTTCCTGTTGCTCCACTTCCTCACCAGCATTTGGTGTTGTCGGTGTTCTGCATTTTGGCCCTTCTAATAGGTATGGGGTGATATCTCATTATTGTTTTAATTTCCATTTCCCCGATGACACATGACGTAGAGCTTCTTTTCATATGTTTATGTGCCATCTTTATGTCTTTTTTGGTGAGGTGTCTGTGAAGGTCTTTGGGCCATTTTAAAGTCAGGTTACTCAGGTTGTCTATTATTGTTCAGTTTTAAGAGTTCTCTCTATATTTTGGACAACAATCACATGGATCTTTCGCAAATATTTTCTCCTAGCCCATGTCTTGTCATAGCATTCTCTTGACATTGCCTCATGCAGAGCAGAAATTTTTAATGTTAATGAAGTCCAGTGTGTCACTTATTTCTTCCCTGGAATGTGCCTTTGGTGTTGAACCTAAAATGTCATCACTATACCCAAGGTCATCCAGGTTTTCTCCTCTGTTATCTTCTAGGAGTTTTATAGTTTTTCATTTTACATTTAGGTCTATGATCCATTTTGAGTTAATTTTTATAAATGGTGTAAGTTTTGTGTCTAGATTCATTTTTTCTTCTCATGTGGTTGTCTAGTCCTTCTAGTACCATTTGTTGAAAGGACTACATTTGCTCCATTGTGTAGCCTCTGCTCCTTTGTCAAAGATCAGTTGACTCTATCTGTGAGTCTATTTCTGGGCTCTCTATTCTGTTCCACTGATCTATTTGTCTATTCTCTTGCCAACACCACACTGTCTTGATGACTGTCATTTTATACTAAGTCTTGAAGTCAGGTGGTGTCAGTCCTCCAATTCTGTTCTCTTCCTTGAATATTGTGGTAGCTATTCTGGGTATTTTGCCTTCTCATATAAACTTTATATTTTTTTTCGTATAAACTTTAGAATCAGTTTGTCAGTATCCACAAAATGACTTGCTGGACCTTGTATCATTTCAAAACGCAAGTTACAACATGGTGTATATATTTTCTTTCCCAAAGATATAATTATACTTGCATGAAGGATGAACGTAGATTTTTGTGCTGATACAAGGCTGGTAAAACTTTCTTGACTGTTCATACAGGGCCTCTCTAGTTAACACAATTAGCCATAAATTTTTAATGGGCTCCGTGGACAGTTAATTCATCTAATCAGCTGAAGGTACAGCTGGTCACCTTCAAGCCCTTGATGTTTCAAGAAACTATTTAGAGAAAATCAAAGGCAACTGGTTCTCAAAGTGTGGCCCTGGCCACAGCATTGGTACCAACTGGAAACTTGTTAGAAATAAAGCTCTTGAAGTTCATCCCAGACTTTCTAAATCAGAAATGCTGGGGATGGAGCCCAGAAATCTGTGTTTTAACAAGCCCTCCAGGCGTTTTTGATGCACACTGAAGTTTGAGAACCAGTTCTCAAGGAAAGAGGGCGTTTTTGATGCACACTGAAGTTTGAGAACCAGTTCTCTAAGGAAAGAGTGTGAAACTTATAGTGATCAGACTTTGTTTTCTTCTTATGCCTTATTGTAATATCTGCACCAAGCTTGCAGAATGAGAGCTTAGTAGAAAGAAAATACCCCAAATAACGAAAGAACATCAGTCTTTGAAATGATGCATCAAAACAGAACATGATAAAATGACATCATAAAACCTCATGACCGAGCCCAGAGTGATGTGGAAGAGTCTTTAATTCACGATGTGAAGGAGGTCTAGACTAAAACTTAGATGTTTCTGTTGAAAAAGCAAGTGGTGTTTATGGATAATTAAATACAGTAAGTCCCCTACATACGAACCTGCAAGTTGCGAACTTTCGAAGATGCAAACATGCGTTTGCACGTCCAATCACGTAAGTTAGTTCACACGTCTGGCGTATATTGTCACGTGTGTACATCCTCTACAAGTGGAACTGAACTCCTTCGTATGTAGGGGACTTACTGTATTATGATTGGTTAATTTAAGCAGAGATTTTAGGAACCGCTAAGGCGTTTTGAGGGGCGGCGTTAGGCAGATGCTTGCTATGCTTCTAGAGGAAAGTTGCAAATGGTTTAAGCTCCGCACTGGGGCCCAACCCAGGATCCCAGTCTGAAGCTCTGAATGGTTGATGTCTTCAATCATAGTTGGGAAGGATTAAAGAACGCCAACCGTACTCTCAGCCTTGACCCACCGGACGGTGAGAGGGATGATAGAGGTTAGAGGGCGTTTCTGAGTAAGGTTAGAACGTGGCGTGTCACCAAAATGAAACTCGGCTCCAGAGATTCCAGCTCTGCTAATGTACACCAGGTGTTTAGGCTTTCATGATATTCTTTCAGGTACCTTTGAAATAAGAGCAGAACAACCCAAAAATCACCTTTTCAGCCCTTCCTGGCCACAGGATGGAATAGACCTCATTGACTCTTGGTTCCCCAGTATTTCTCATGTATATGTCTGTCCTTGTATGCCGAATTTTGTTCACAAGTCTGAATCCCTCCTAAGGGCCTTAAGCCCTTCAAGACTAGGGCCTCCTACTCTCCTCAGCATCTAATACGCAGTAAATGTTATTGAAGGAAAGGAGTGAATAAATGCATAAAGGCTAAAGATTAAGATTAGGAATTAGGATCGTAGGGAAACTCTATGAGGTGCTGAGTTTTCACCATTGAAAACAAATTTTAAGAACTTAGAAACTGTGTGGTAGAAATCTTTTGGGGAGTTTCTGGTCACAAGCTACCCTCTCCCTTTGAGAACTGTCCTCAAGAGTGCAAACGTTTGTCCTGGTGATCACTGCTTTTTTTCCAGCATCTGGTCGGATAGGCACTTAATACATATTCGTTGGAATATTGGATATATAGATGCCCCTCTAGCAGCCTCAATTATGACATGTGACCATGCCCACTCTGGCTAAAATTGACTGGATCAGGTTTGTACCCTTGACCCAATGGGCCAGTGAGATTTTCTCCTGGGAACTTAATTTGGTACTAAGAGACAGTTGAGCTCTCAGTGTTCTTGGAATAGTAGTATGTACATATGTATGTATGTGTTGGCTGCGTTGGGTCTTCGTTGCTGCGTGCAGGCTTTCTCTAGTTGTGGCGAGTGGGGACGACTCTTCGTTGCGGTGCGTGGGCTTCTCACTGCAGTGGCTTCTCCTGTTGCGGACCACGGCCTCTAGGCGCATGGGCTTCAGTAGTTGTGGCACACGGGCTGTAGAGCGCAGGCTCAGTAGTTGTGGCGCAGGGGCTTAGTGGCTCCGTGGCATGTGGGATCTTCCCGAACCAGGGCTCAAACCCGTGTCCCCTGCACTGGCAGGCGGATTCTTAACCACTGTGCCACCAGGGAAGCCCAGAATGGTAGTATTTAAGTTGAGGGTCTTGTCAGGTTAGCCATATTCTGCCACGTGGGTGGAGAAGCAGGAAAAGCCAGTCAACATGGATATGCATGCATGTACACATGTGCATACACACACACATACGCATACACACCCCTCAGCCTTTTTGTTTGGCCTCCTTTCTGGTTCTTGTTTATATTCCCTCCCTGAGGCCCAGCTTCATCCCTTCCTTTGGTTCTATAAGACACCCGTATCCTTAAAATAAATGCTTCTCCTGCCTAAACCACCTGGATTTTTGACACATGCAACCAAGAGCTAATAGCAAATACATTGTCACCACAATCCATTTTCCTTCTCTGCTATTTCAACATTTGGAAGGTTTAAAAATCACCCTAGTAAATATTTGTCTTAATTTGAAGCAATTTCCACTTCCCTGGACTTTAGCTATTTTGAAATGCCTACTTGGCCCCCTTCTGCTGTTTGAAAAGCAAAGCAAAACAAAGGCAACCATGAGCCATCAGCTGATATGAACTCTTCAGCTCTCTGTGTAAATTATGCCTTTGAAACTCTTGGAATTTTCCTGGGAAACCGTTTCCCAGCAGGAGAAGAAAAGCTAACAGGTTTCAGAAATAAACTTGAAATATTACTCATTGCTATGGAAAAGTACAGCTTAGGAGTACCAAAAGAAATGAAAACAAGTGAGTTATCTCTAGTGTCAGGACTCACAGTAGTCAAGAGTGGAGACCCAGAGCCAGATGGCTTATTGATATGTTGCAGCCATGCAACTGGAGGGCACACATTGTAAAACTAGCATCTGGGTCTTAGCTTTGTCCCCTCAGCTCCTAGCATAGGGTCTCACCTGAGAAGATGCTCCATATATGTTAGTTGAAAAAAGACTGAGTGATGAAATAGAGGGTAGTGATTAAGTCTGAAGATAAGACTCAGAGGGAAATTGTGTGACCGTGAGTGTGTTACTCATCCATGTCTTGGTTTCCATACCTGTAAAATGGTGTGAGAACAGAGCCAACGGTTCCAGAGGTTGCTTCCTGATCTCCACTTTCCTGATTAAGAAAGAGCTAGCAACGCTCCTGCAACACTAATTCTGTAGTGGGTTCCAGAGATTATTCCTAGGGCCCCAGCCCAAAGCGCTTCCTGCAGTACAAGGACCCTGCTTCTGCTCCATGGAGACAATGTAGACAGAAGTTCCTGGCACACAGTAGTTTTCCAAGCCACGGCTCTATGAATGAACATTAGTAAGTGCTTCATTAAGTCAACACATGTTTAGGGAATTCCTAATGCTGAGAAGTTGCTAAGCACGTTCTGGATTCTCTTTTATCAGGTATTTGCTCTACGCCTTCAGCCTCAGTTTCCTTATTTGTAAAGTGGTAACAATAACTTCACCCACCTCCTGGGAATGCATGAAGGATACAAGAAATGATGCATATAAAGCATCAGTGAGGTGCCTGGCACGGAGGAAGAGGTCAGTAATGTAAGCCATGGAAATGGGATTGATTCTGTGCTAGGTGCTAGGACACAAAAATAAATACCTGGGCTCTGACCTGATGGAGCTTGTAGTGGAAAGGGGAAAGCAGACATTTAAGCAAGGTTAAAGACAGCGCAAGAATACCCTGAGAGAGGAGCACAGGCCACCAGGGGGCGAACAGCTGGGACACCAAAACCAGCCTTGAGGAGGGAGGGTGGAAGGGACAGAGAGGTAGCCTCGGAGACAATGTGCTGAAAACCAGTTGGCCAAGGACCAACTTGCTGAGAGCTAATTGCCCAGTGGGCAAGTCACCTAATGCCTAGTGGCCGATTCATCCAAGTTTAAAAGTTTACTTACAAAACACTTTAAGAATATTCTTCTTGAGTCTAGTCAATTCCTGTATTTTCCCCAGACACAGTAAGTAACTTGTCGAAAGTTCTGGGTTTTAGGGTGGTTTTGACTTCATGAATACATTTTCCATTAATATTTGTGGAAAACCATGCTAGTGAAGTTCTGTATTGAATATATTAATAATTATGAATATTTTATATTATGAATATATTGAATATATCCCAAAACAGTTATTTAGTGTTTTTATTTACCGTAGTTAAGAAGAGTATGATCTTAAAAATCAAGTATTTCATTGAATATATTCAAAAAGACTATCCCTTAAAGGAAGGTTTTAGGCAATCAGTAATTTTGGCGAATTCAATCAGTTGGTCATTTGGCAAATCAATCATTTTGCAAATTGACCCTTCAGTTAATTGCATTTAAATTTATTGATCATTTGGTGTGTTGGGCATTTGGCTAGTTGGCCATCACTTCTTTCAGACTCTCTTTCTCTGTGCATCTGTCATTCACACACAGACAGCAACGCATGTAGTTGTGTTGTCTCCTTGTCCCCCAGTGATAAATCCACACGATATTATACAAAATGGACAACTGAAAGAGGGAATTGCCCAACAAAAAAGCAAGTGCAGCAAAGCAATGAAAAGTGATATGAAATGCAAACCACACATAAATGGAGTTTCAGAAGAGAAAGCTGACTGCGGAAATACTGATGCTGCCACCGTTTAAGAGACTTGAGATAAGCAGCCAGAGAAACCTAGTGAAGGGGAACAGAGCAACATAAATGAGCAAAGTGGTTGTGAGGAAAAGTATGAAATTGTCCCAGAGGCAGTGATGCTGGCAAAAAAGTTCACTGAAGGAACTCTCAGAGGTAGTTCATATCGAAGGGACAAAGGATAGAATGTTAGAAGCAGGGCCACGTTTAAAAAGGAGTATGACAGTTTTCCAAGGGGTAGAAAAGATACTCCATCATGAGTGAAATGGTTTACAAACAAGTAAAACACTTTGATTCTTAACATTTCTAACGTTTTATTAGAATTAGAGTGTACCAAGTAAATAATAGTTTTGCTGTGTTTTATTTCCCTATGCATTTATAACAGACAATAAGAGTTTTTAATAGTTTGGCACACTTTGTAATTGACAGTGCAATCACCGTTGTCCTGATGGATGGTTAGGTTCACTTGGCACAGTTCCAGCTTGCCCGGTCTGTGGTCCTGTGCCGCCATGCAAAGGAGCACTGCCTGTGCATCAGATCAGGCAGAAGGGGGATAAAACCTAGGGCTGTTGTCTGTCTTGCATTCCCTTTGATGTTCCCACTTCAAGAAATATACAAAATTCAAATATTTTGCATTACAAAGCCTGACCTCTGGGCAATTCCAGAGCAGTGAAATGAACACCGTTCCTTTCCTCTCTCTGGCAGCTAATTCAGATGAAACAGGTGGTGAGGACCAGAGTACTGTACTTGTGGAAGATGAGAGAGAGTTTTGATGGCATCTGGAAGGATGTTATCTGATAGCTAATGGTGATTTTTCTCCCACGCGTCATGATTGCCCGTCGGTGGAGCCGAGCCGTGCTCTTCACACAGTCAAGAACAATTTTCTCCTTCAGTGATCTCTTCCAAAAGGGTTCTCACTGATGAGTTATTTTTCATTATTATTAGAATTTAAGTACCACACTTAAGTCATACCTCTACATTCTGAGATGTAACCTTTAGCTGTCACTGTAAAAAAAAAAACAAGTGAGGGCTTCCCTGGTGGCGCAGTGGTTGAGAGTCCGCCTGCCGATGCAGGGGACGCGGGTTCGTGTCCCGGTCCGGGAAGATCCCACATGCCGCGGAGCGGCTGGGCCCGTGAACCATGGCCGCTGGGCCTGCGCGTCCGGAGCCTGTGCTCCGCAAACGGGAGAGGCCACAACGGTGAGAGGCCCGCGTACCGCAAAAAAAAAAAAAAAAAAAAAAAAGTGAAACTATACACCTGGTTAAATGAAAGGAAACAAAGAATGAGAACCATTTATGCAAAGATAGGAATATGAATATTTGTGTGCCTGCTGCATAAGCCACTGAGCTGACTCTACAACAGAACTCACTAAACATTTCTGTCTTAATTTTAGGACCATATCTCTCATAACTACCTGCAATTATTTCTATTAACCACTTGAAATTATGTTGATTAACTATAAAATTGGATTCGTAGCTCTCAGGGTTTTTTTTCCCTCTGAACCACTATATGATCCAGCAATTCTACTCCTGGGTATATATCTAAAAAAACCAAAAACACTGATTCGAAAAGATACATGCACCCCAGTGTTCACAGCAGCACTATTTACAATTGCCAAGGTATGGAAGCAACCTAAGTGTCCATCAGCAGATGAATAGATAAACAAAAGGTGGTATATATATATACATATATATATAATGGAATATATTTATTAGTATATATATATATAATTAGAATATATATAATGGAATACTACTCAGCAGTAAAAAAAGAATGAAATTTTGCCATTTGCAGCAACATGGATGGGCGTGGAAGGCATTATGCTAAGTGAAATAATTCAGACAAAGACAAATACTGTGTGCTATCATTTGTGTGTGGAATCTAAGAAATACAACAAACTAGTGAGTATAATGAAAAAGAAGCAGACTCACAGTTATAGAGGGCAAGCTAGCGGTTCCCGGTGGGGAGAGGGAAGGGGGAGGGGCAAGAAAGGGGGAGGGGATTCAGAGGTACAAACTATTAGGTGTAAAATAAGCTGCAAGGATATATTGTATAGCATGGGGAATATAGTCAACATTTTATAACTCTAAATGGAGGCTAACCTTTAAGAATTGTGAGTTGCTGTATTGTACACCTGTAACATATATTGTACAGCAACTTCAATTTAAAAAATTGTAAAGAATGTGAGACGCTTCTCTCAAGTGTCTGCCAGCTCTAAAACGCAATGGTTTCAGACTCACCTCAACTCTGTAACTTAGTAGGAAAAAAAGTTACAGAAATTTATTTTGAGTATTATTTTAAAATGCCCTGAAGAAACGGAACAGATAAAAGGTCAGTTTAGGGTTGGAGAAGGAAATAGTGAGTCCAAAAGCTAGCGGTATGTTGCAAGAGAATCTCCATGGGCTGACCTGATTACTGTATAGCCTAGTTTCCTTTCCCCAGCGCGCCCAAATGGTTCAGATGAATTAAGCACTTTAAGACTTGGCTCATACAAATACAATGAATAATACTATTTACTGCTTTCGGGGACAAATGAAAGAAGCAGAGTTGGCATAATGACTCAGCCTTAGTGTCTGCTACTCCTGACTCCAAGAGGAACACCCAGCATTATGTCTGTATAACGTGGAGGATACCAGTTGGGAGACCATTCTCCATGACTATTCCCCTGTTTCCACAGGCTCCAGGTTTTCTGGGCAAAGGTCTCTGAAGCTGAGATAGCATCTCC
This sequence comes from Lipotes vexillifer, assembly GCF_000442215.2. NCBI lineage: Eukaryota > Metazoa > Chordata > Mammalia > Artiodactyla > Lipotidae > Lipotes > Lipotes vexillifer. Next base: position 2,941,589 of record NW_006782267.1, on the reverse strand, counting down.
CTAATGTCAGAGAGATTTAGAGCCTGACCTTGGGGCCATTTGCTTTGTGATCAGGGTAAGGAAGCTAGAGACACCCGCCCAACCCCCAGACGGATGAGATTTGCTTCCTGAGTCATCTTTCTGTTTGTCGGAGGGGACGATGGGCAGATGTGCCAGCAGGCTATATAAGCTTCGGGTCTCCTAATTTGGGGGCTCTTCTTAGAGGCTGCAGCCCTGTTGCATGCGCAGGTAACATTTGGCTTTCATTCCATCACCCCATGGGGATGAGGGCTCGGGAAACTGGTGCAAGGATGCTGCTCTGGCTGGTTTTGCCTTGAGTAATAAATTGTTCTCCAGTTCTGAAAGCCTCGTGCCTCCCATCAGATCAAATAGAATAAGGTCTCAGACTTTTCAGAGTTTCTGACTTCATATTATGTACCGGGTAGAGTTATTATGGGTATTAAATTAGATATATAAGCATGGAAGAGCTAAAAAATGGTTTCTTTTAACTTCCCTGCTCTGATCTGAACGTTTGTGTCCCCCCCCCCCCAAATTCATATGTTGAAATCCTAATCCCCAATGTGATGGTATTAGCAGGTGGGGCCTTTGGGAGGTGATTAGGTCATGGGGGTGGAGCCCTCCTGAATGGGATTAAGGTTCCTGTAAAAGAGGCCCCAGAGAGCCCCCTCGCCCCTTCCACCAGGTGAGAACACAGCTGGAGTCAGCAGTCTGCAACCTGGAAGAGGCCTCTTCCCCCACCTGATCATCCTGGCACCCTGATCTCGGACTTCCAGGCTCCAGAACAGTGAGAAGTCAATTTCTGTTGTTTATAAGCCACCTAGCCTGTGGTATTTTGTTACAGCAGCCCAAATGGATTGAGACATTCCCTAAGGATAGATTAATAGTAGCTAACAAATATTAGGTCTTATTATGGGACAGACACCGTGTTATGCGTTTTCCATGCCCTTTCTAATCTAATTCTCAGAACAATACTACGAGGCAAGTAAACCACTACCTGGACTTTTTTAGAGGAGGACACTAGGCTCAGAGAATTGAATGAGCTTGTTCAAAGTTGCAAGGCTTTTTTTTTTTTTTTTTTTTTTTTTTTGTGGCTGCGTTGGGTCTTCGCTGCTGCGCACGGGCTTTCTGTAGTTGCGGCGAGTGGGGGCTACTTTTTGTTGAGGTGCGCGGGCTTCTCATTGCGGGGGCTTCTCTTGTTGCAGAGCACGGGCTCTAGGCGTGCGGGCTTCAGTAGTTGTGGCACGTGGGCTCAGCAGTTGTGGCTCACGGGCTTAGTTGCTCCGCGGCATGTGGGATCTTCCCGGACCAGGGCTCGAACCTGTGTCCCCTGCATTGGCAGCCGGATTCTTAACGATTGCGCCACCAGGGAAGTCCCAAAGTTGCAAGGCTTGTCAGTGGCAAAACAGGAATTCAACTGCCCTGAGAAGGCAGACCTAAGTCAGAAACCTCTACACTGTCCTGTTGCTCCGGACAAAGTGTCTGATTTTCCCGTATTAAACTTAAGATTGCAAAAGAACCAGCCTAGCCATTTGATGCCACCTTACTTAGTAATTTATTTCCTCTTGTGCACGTGGGCATTTCCTTACCTAGAATCTGGTCTGTGAAGTTAATAGGGGTGTAAATCCCTCAGAATCACCATCTGTGGGCCTCCCTGTTAGCAGATGACACTAAGCTTCTAAGGGCTAATTCCAACGAGAGAGTCTGTTAAAAACTCTCCGGGGCCCTCGCGAAGCTACCAACACTCATGACCGACCGTGAGCCTTGGAAAATCGACTTGTTCCCATGAAGTCTCATGATAAGCCCTCTGCCTCTGAAGGTTAGGAAAACCTGCTTTATACGGCCTGGGTCAAAGCAGAGAGGGAGAAAGAGAGAGAGAAAGTGCAAAAGAAGAAGGCAGAAAAAGTGAGAACATGAAAGAGAAAGAAAGGGAGAGAGGAGGAAAGGCAAGACAGAAAGGAGGGACGGAGGGAGGGATCTGACAGAGTAAATCAGCAGAGCCCGGCAAAGTCTGCACTGACTGAGGATTAGAGGAAATGGACCAGGGGACAGCAAATTAGGAAGTGCATAATGCATAGAGAATGCACTTTCTGGTGCAGTCCTAGATCAAAGATCCCACAGAAGGGCCTGGAATCCATAAGTTTACTTTTAGTGCCAGAAAATGTTTCAGAAAAGCCTGCAAAAAGGCCTGGGAAATTTTCTTTTAGGATCACATTTACCCCAAAGGAGTCAGCCAAATGTTTTCTGTAGCACCAGGCAAGATTTCTTCTAGACCCCTCCTCTGTCAGAAGATTATTCTTCTGTCAAATGCCACCCGGTATGAAGAGAAGATGGGCAAGAGAGATCACCGTGGGGAAGGGGGAGTGGGTGGACATTCTTGGAAAATAGCCCAAGCAGAGGAAAACACCGAGTGATTGGGAGTTACAGGGAACTGAAATACTATCATGAGAAAGAAAGTATCTGTGTTTGTTAATTTTCTGCATTTCTGTTACGCCTTGGGGACCAGTAGGAGGAGGTTATGGCTGCCCCCAGTTATCTCTGTGTGTCTTATATATTGTGACCCAATTTGCTCTATTAAACTGCTCATATGAATTGCAGACAAGAGATTTTGCAGATGATGATAGGCACTGAAAAGTCCACGTCATGTTTACATGGAATCTTTGTTTCAAGATACCTTTATTTGCATACAGTGTGGTAAAAATAATGACAGAGTCGTGCTGTGGTGATGTTTGCTGGACAGTTTGCCAGTATATCATCACAGTCTCCAAATCATCGAGGTACAGATGGATGGCAAACACCTACCCTTGGCCAAAAAGAGAAACGCAAGGCATGGCTATTTACATTTCCACGGTTCTCACTGAGAAGCATGAGTCACATCAGATTTCTGCAGTGTGTTAGTTTCCACTGGCTTCTGTAACAAAATACCACCAATTGAGTGGCTTAATGCACCACAGATTTAGTATCTTACAGTTCTGGAGGTCACAAGTCTCAAATAGGTCCACGGGCTGCATACCTCCTGGAGGCTCTATGAGACAATCTATTTCTTTACCTTTTCCAGCTTCTGGAGGCTGCTCAGTTTCCTCGGCCCACGGTTCCTTTGTCCATCTTCAAAAGCAAGAGTGAAGCATCTTCTCTCCTCTCTGAACTCTGCTTCCATCCTTATATCTTTCTCTCTCCCTCTCCCCCGCCGACCTCCACCTCCACGGGCCTCTAAGATTATATTGAGCCCGCTTGAATAATCCAGGATCGTCTCCCCATGTCAAGATCCTTAACTTCACATCTGCAAAGTCCCTTTTGCCATGTTAGGTAAGATAGTCAAGAGGTTCAGGGCATTAGGATGTGGACATCTTTGGGGTCATTATTCAGCCTATCACATGTGGTCTTTGCGTAAGAGCAGCTTGTTCAAATGTAAGGTATACGAATATATTTATCAATTAAAGCCATATATGTGTATTAAGGTCCCATATATTTGATGCAAAAATATATATCTTCTTTAGCGCTTATTATAACTGGTTTAATGTCATTTGGGCCTTGGTTCTCCAACTGAAAGGCAAGTGAAATGTAGTCCAGATAACAGAGGTCTTGTATATTATGTTTTCCTAGTTTCTTGACCTGCAATATATTAGCTAAGAAATCCTCAGTCCACATGCCTGGATGGAAGAATGGTGGCAGGGTCCTCGGTTGTGGATGTTGACCTACAGATATCTAAGTATTGGCATACAGATATTCAAATATCGACATACAGAGCTAGACTTGGTTCTAAATATTGATATGCATCTAGATATTGACATATAGAACTTTCAATAACAGCAATACAAATATAACATCTATCTGTAATTGACCCCCCATTCACTTGGAAATGGACTGGGTGTTTTCCACACATATCTCATTTATTACTTCCCAGAACTTTCTGAAGCTGGTATAACTACATTGATTTTACATGTGGGGCAAATGAGGGTCCGGGGGAATAAGTAACTTGCTCAAGGCCAAAAACATGTTAGCTGCCATCTTGAGGGAGGCACCTACTGTTCTTTCTGAGGAGTGTATGTGGGGAACGCCCCATTCCCAACACACAAACACAAACACAAATTCCTGTGTTCTTTCATTTGGCTGACATATTGTAGATGTTTGGGAAATTCGAGTTCCGTCATTTTTAAATTTATTTTTTATGTTTCTTTTAATTTAAAAAATTCATTAAAAATTTATTTTATTCAAGTATAGTTGATTTACAATGTTGTGTTAATTTCTGCTGTACAGAAATTACCATTATGGTTTATCCCAGGATATTGAACAGAGTTCCCTGTGCTCTGCAGTAGGAACCTTGTTGCTCATCCATTCTATATGTAATAGTTTGCATCTGCTAATCCCAAACTCCCAGTCTATCCCCCCCCCATCTTTTTAGAGGCGTGTGCAAGATCAGATCAGAATGAGAGTTAACCAGTCACATTTTGAAGATACAAAACATCTGAACATGAGATACTTGAGGCATAGTTTATCTTCATTACTTCCCTTTTTATTTTCATTTCATCTTGGCTCAGTTCTTGTAGCTGAGATGGCTTAATGGTCGTTACTGTTGTATAAATTTGCTACTAAATTTATTTCCTCAGTTGTTCCTCACAGATGGTGGGAACCTCCCCTCATTGCCTTTCCTTTTTCCACCTACTACGAAAATCTCTCTCTGCACGTCATGCCACTGGCCCGTATTAAACATATTGATTTCAAAGAAATAGCTTGAAGGTCCCACCAGTTGGGTGACAGTAAACAGTGGGGAGCGGGGCTTTGCTGGTTCATGTCAGGGGCTGGGTTTGTGGCCTCAGATCTTTTTTCAGCTCAAATCCCAGGGATCATCAATAACAATGATGAGGATAAAATAGCCTCAAGAAATACAGATGAAAAAGGAGTAGAGGCCTGTTTAGTGAGTTCCCTTCAAAGTTCCAGGAAAATTGATGGTCCTAGGGGAGTGCCCCCATGGAGAGCAATTCTGAGAGAAATGTCAGGCCTCTGCTTAGCCTGGCTGCTTGGGAGGAGGATACGCTCTCGAGCTGGGGGGTGGGGGGGTGGGTAGCAGGGATGCTCATTCAAAGGAAGATGCTCTTAGGTTCCCAGTCAGCATCCCAAGGCTGTAAACAGAGTCGTGTGTTTGTGCACCAGTGTCCTCCTGCCTGGCGAGTCCTTCAAGTGCACTTTTGCTTCGTCTTCTGCATCTTTGCAAGTCACCTCTAATTTCATTTAAAATATAACCAAAGGCGGGCTAAGAGAGTCCACACATCATCTCGTTTTCACTCCCAGAGACCAGTTTTTACTCCAAGTCATCATGAGAACCAAGGCCGTGTGATCTGAGTCCTACCTGCCTTTCTCTGGTGATCAGGCCAAAGTCTTGTCATGGATATTCTAATTTATATTATTGTTCATCTTATACAAAATCACCCAAAAATGTCCTCCTAGGTCCTTTCCTGACATTGTAGTGAAAGGAGCACCAGACTTGGAGTCGAAAGATTTGGGTCCAAGACTTGATATTCTACTTACTAGTCATGGGACCTCCCTGAACCTCAGTGTTCTCATCATTAAAATGGGGCAAGTAATACCTACCGGGAAGCATTGTCATGAAAATTACATGCAGTTGTTGTGAAAGCTCGAGAGATAAAGTATTTAGTGTAATACAGATGTAAATATCTGTTACATCAGGAAGCAGTGGGCAGTTTGGAGGACCTATGACATTAAAAGTAATTACTGTGGAGAGAGTCCCTAGAATGAAAAAGGGCCACAGTTTCACAGGGAGCGATAAGAAACCAGAGAATTGTTTTAGAGCCATACAAATTCTTGGAGTATCCCACAAGTTACAGATCACGCTGCAGCACTAAATTTTACCTGCACTTCGTAGGTGACAACGCTGGTCCTGGAAGCCAGGTCTTCTGATTCCCAGTTGGAGTCTTGCTCTGTGATAAGACAGAGCTCCACAGGACTAACACAGAGTGCCTTAAACGATCCTCTTAATATACCTACAAAGGGTCGTACATGTGAACACCTAAATAAATAGTGATTCAGTGTAAGGTAAAGCTTTGGAAAAAGATGAGAGCTAAGGGTTTATACACCCAGAATGCATTCCTAAGGAATGGGAATTAATATATTAGTTCATTAAGCAAATTTTATTTGAATTTTTGCATTAATCGTGGAACCATGTTAAAGCTGTCTACGATGTACGCCACATTACAGGAGACGTAGCTCTTGAAGAACTCTCAATCTAAGGGGGTTGTGAGTGTTGAGGAGGGCTGAGACATATCGATCAGAAAAGCACCATGCTGGGGAAGGCACTTAATGAGGCCCCGGAGGATGGGCAGGGCTTTCTCGAATAGAATTAAGAGCTAAGAGTAGTCCATTGCATGTAGATGGAAGAGTTGCCTGGGTGGGGAGAGCAAGCAGAGAAGCTGGGTTATTTTTGGGTTTTTTTTCTGGGAGGTAAAGGAAAAGAAGTACAATAGTTCAAGCATCATGTGTTGTGGATGTGTGTGAACCACATCTAAAATACTCCCTCTTATCACGATTTCTATTTGTTATTATGAATTCAAAGTCTTGGAGAAAATGTATGCTATAAATGTGATATTCCGTGGCAAGCGCACACTTTGAGGGCCTGGCGTGTCTGTCACTCCTTTTCTGGTTCCTGTGAGCCTCCCCTCCTGCCTTCTGCATGGCCTCAGTGGGGCCCTCTGCCACTTACAGGAGAGGAAACGTAAACCAAGCTTGACTCATCATGCTGCACTACAGTACACGTGGTGATTGGTTAAAAGATGGGCACGGGGACCATACCGGACTAATGAGAATAATTTTTAAGCAGAGATCTTAGGAAAGATCAACGTTTGTTCCTCACTTCGCTAGAATAGAAGAATGGAAATCTTGACCGGCACGTAGAGCGTGACAAAGATTCTCTCCTTGAGCAAACTTTAGTGAGGCCCCTCTGAGCCCTCTTCTCAACTGGGCCTCAACCTTGGCCTTCTGTGTCCATCCTTTCCTTGCTGGCCTGCATAGCCCAGTCTTAGCCGATATCCTGCTAAGTCTGTTTATTGAGAATCTCACCCCTCCCCGCCCCCCACTCGATTTCTGATCACCTTTGATATATGATCAAGTTTCTCATCCTCCACTTTTGATGTCCAAGCCCTTGGCCTGCCTTTAGCAAGAAGCCCTCTACCCTGTGTGTCTCTAATGAGTAATTTTCCACCCACTGACTCCCTCACCCTGCTTTCTAGCTATAAATCCGCACTCGTCCTTGTTGTATTAGGAGTTCAGCCCAATCTCTCTCCTCTACTGCAGTAGTGTTGAATAAAGTCTTCCTTATAATGTTAACAAGTGTCCGAGTAATTTTTTTCTTTAAAAGGGACTAACAGAACTCATTGGAGCTGAGAGATGGGGAAGCAAAGAACTGACCACATTTGAGACCCTGTGCCTGAAGCCAGATGCACGCATGGACTTGCCAGTTATATGAGCCAGTTATCACTCTTTTACTTAACCTAGATGGCACTGGGTTTCTCTCACTTGCCATGGAAAATGCCCTAATAAATACAACTTCTTATTCCTCTTAGGAAGATAGACATAGACTAACTGAGTAAAACAGGATTGAAGATAGAAATCCAAGAATGTCCAGATTTTCCCCAGGCCCTCCTTCTCATGGCAGTGGGAAAATTAACATTTTAAAAACTTCTCTTGTAAGGCAGACACTATGCTAGACGTTTTCATGTAGGCAATTTTATTTAATCCTGCTTCTCAAAGAAGTCCCTGTTATACCTAATACACAGATAAGGCGACTGAGGTCCAAAGTTTTAATGAATCTTGGACTGTCTCCTTCAAATCACACAGTCTTTCTTCCACAGCTCTCTAAATATCCTTTGACAAGGAATCCTTTACATAGCTTTTTCCCTCTGCTTTAAGAAAACTGTGGTGGAAATTTACCAAGCATTTTACGTTCTTTCTTGATTAGTTTCTTCACACTCAAGCAAATATGCTGGAAAAGAATGAAACAAGCTTAAATCTATCATATACTTAGTTTCTGTCCTTTCTTTAAAAACAATATAATATTTACCTAATAGCAGGAAGGGAAGCCTCAATGGATCAAGATGTGAAACACTCCCTGGAAAAACTCTGGGATGCCTCTAGGCTTTTAATGCTTGATTGCCTTGATGTGAAAGCAGCCCAAAATGTAGACGTTTCCACAACACAGGAACAGTGTGTCACAGCTGTCTCATGAAAGCACTCTTACTGACTCTCAAACCAGACAAAGTTTCTGTTTCATGAGTTTTTTTAAAGCAAAAAACCTTTTGACTTCTCTGGAGACAACCATTTTGAGACTCTCATGAAATCCCTTAAATCCTCAAGGCACGATAAATTTCACAATTGGATACCAAATGATGTTCCCAATCTTAAATGAGAAAGAAGTTACTTATTTTTAATCTAGCTGGGTTTCTAAAAAGATGGGTATCTAATTCATTCTCTTTTGAGCCAAGATGTTTTTTAGAAGTCTTTTCATAGTTTTCCTCTAGAAGAAAAATATTCGTATTTGTTACTTTACAAGAAATATTCTTTTTGTTTTTGTAAGTGACATCTGTACAGCGAACAGAATCTGGCATTGTTGTCAGCATTGCCAGATAGTTTCTTTGGCTTGAGACTGTGAGTAAAATGTTGTTCAAATGGCAGTGCAGGTTGTTAAACTTCTGAGGAGGTCTAGTTCATTCCTGAAGGGCTGAACACAGCATTTAGCGTGGTCCCTTCCACGTATTACGGACTCAACAAATGAACAACCAGAATCCAATAAATTGTGGGTTGGGATATCTCACTTTCACTAAGAGCAAGAAGCAGGATAGAGAAAAAGTGAGTAAACAAAGAGATCATCAGAAAGACTTACTTTATTTGCGGCACATGGACTCTTAGTTGTGGCATGCCTGCGGGATCTAGTTCCCTGACCAGGGATCGAACCTGGACCCCCTACGTTGGGAACAAGGAGTCTTACCCACTGGACTGCGTGCCGCAGCTAAGACCTGGCACAGCCCAAAATTACATAAATAAAAAAATTTAAAAAATAAATACATATATATTAAAAAAAATACCTACTACTTAAAAAAAAGACTTTGATTGTAATCTCAAGAAATAATTTCAGGGACACAGTATCACAAAATCTGGCAACATTAGCCCATCTGTGGCATTGAGTGGGTTGTTTACAGCTGGTTTTGTTTTCTTGAAAAAACAAAGCAGTACGAATTTAAGCCGAACAAGGCTTTTGCAAACATGAATATTTTCCAGTAATAATGTAGTATGAAAGTTTCAAACCATGGAACTGTAATATTCAAAATTGTTTACATCCCTCTTTCC
>NW_006782267.1:2929073-2932101 GCF_000442215.2 Lipotes vexillifer | reverse complement strand
TCTTTCCCTCTCCTTCCCCTCTACCCCTTCCATCCTTTGCAAAGTAAAAAAAAAAGTGTAAAAGCATGTTTTAAGCATGTTTCAGTATTTGTCAATTCTAAAGATAAACCCAGGGCCCATGAATCACTCCACTATGCAGTTCCAACATGAAACAACCAAACCCACCCTTCCCTTTAAAACACACACACACACACAACTATTTTTAATAGCAGTTTTAGGTTCACAGCCAAACTGACTGGAAATTATAGAAAGTTCACACATACCCCCTGCTTCCATACGTGGACAGCCTCCTTGACATTCCCACCAGACTGGTATATTTGTTACAACTGATGAACCTATATTGACACATCATCATCACCCAAACTCCATAGTTTACGTTAGGGTTCACTCTCGGTGTGGTAAAGTCTATGGTTTTGACAAATATATAATGACACGTATCTACCTTTATAATATCATACAGACTGTTCTCCCTGCCCTAAAAGTCCTCTGTGTCCTGCCTGTTCATCGCTCCCTTCCCTACTAGGCCCTGGAAACCACTGATCTTTTTACTGTCTTCATAGTTTTGCCTTCTCCAGAATGCCTTATAGCTAATTCCCTTTTAAAGTATTGCTCAGGATCACAGTAATGAATACAGTTGTTTGATAGGTATATGTAAACTCCCAAATCACTTATATTTCTCTGCTTGCTGAAGGTTACAATCATATTGGATAGGTTAACCACTTTGGGTGGGGGGAGGGGTGTTAAGTCTTTTTAAAAATTTATTTGATTGAAATATAGTTGATGTACAATGTTGCGTTAATGTCTCTGCTGTACAGCAAAGTGATTCAGTTATACATATATATACATTCTTTTTCATATTCTTTTCCATTATGGCTTATCACAGGATATTGAATGTAGTTTCCTACACAGTAGGACCTTGTTGTTTGTTCTATACGTAAATAGTTTGCATCTGTTAACCCCAAACTCCCAATCCATGCCTCCCGGGTCAGGATGGAGTGGTGGTTAAGTCTTAAAGCCTCATTTCTGCTTCCAAAAGTAAGACGCAGTTGGTTTAGAAATTAATATCTAGTTCAGGAATGTAAGATTTTTTTAATAAGAGAAAAAAATCAGCTAATGTTATTAATTAAGGAGATGGAGAAATATATAATCACATCAATAGATGTATATAAGGCCTTTAATAAAATGCAATATTCACGATAAAAATCTTGGTAAACAAGGATTAGAACAAAACTTCCTTTACATTTTGTAAAGAATAATTACAAAGAGATTATAGCAAATTTCACACATAATGATGACTTGTTAAATGCATTCCTTTTAAAATCGTGGAAGAAAATTTCTTGCTGTCAGTAGTTCTATTCATCATTGTATTAGATATACTAGCCAGGAAGATTACTATAGGAATTGAAAAAAGAACTCTCATTATTCACAGATAATATGATTATCTACATAGAAAACTCCAGGTCATTTGCAGACAAGTGTTTGGAAACGCTGAATACGAGATAAACACACACAATTAATGCTATTTCATTTCACCAGTAACAAACAGAAAAGGAAACAAATTACATCAAAATTTTTAAGTATGTAGGGATAATTTTCACAGAGCTTTATGGAAATAATAAAGAGTTGTTGAATGTCATTAAAGAGGATTGAAAAATGGAGGGTCATATTCATAGAAATGAACACATGTATTAGTTATCTCTTGGCGCACAACAAATTATCCCACACTTATACTGTATAAGTGGTATAAAAATAAGAGGTATAAAAATAAACATTTATTATCTCACAGTTCCTGTAGTTCAGGTACTCAGGAGCAGATTAGCTGTGTGGTTCTGGCTCGGGTCTTTTGTGAGGTTGCAATCAAGGTGTCAGTTGGGGGAATGTGGTGTGATCTGGGAGCTTGACTGGGGTAGAGGATCCACTTCTAAGCTCACTTACATGGCTGTTTGCAGGAGGCATCAGTCCCTACCTGGCTGTTGGCTGGAGGCATCAGTTGCTCACCACACGGGTCTTTCCAAGTGGCAACCTGACAGCTGGCTTCCCCGGGAGAGAGAGATCCAAAAAAGAAAGAGTCTCTGAAGTCACTTCTGCTTTTTTCTATTTATTTGAAACAAGTCACTAAGTCAAGCCCGTACTCAAGGGAGGGAGAAATAGTTTATCTTTTGAAGGGAATGTCAAAGAGTTTTTGGGCATTTTTTTTTTTTTTTTTTTTTTTTTTTTTTTGCAGTACGTGGGCCTCTCACTGTTGTGGCCTCTCCCGTTGCGGAGCACAGGCTCCGGACGTGCAGGCTCAGCGGCCATGGCTCACGGGCCCAGCCGCTCCGCTGCATGTGGGATCTTCCCGGACCAGGGCACGAACCCGTGTCCCCTGCATTGGCAGGCGGACTCTCAACCACTGCGCCACCAGGGAAGCCCTTTGGACATATTTTGAACTGCCAGAAACCTCAATAGTATAAAGATACCAGTTGTCTACCAGTTCATCAGTAGATTCAATGCATCCTTTTTGCTTAATTGTAAGTTTTGGATATATTTTCCTAAACACTTAGATTTATAAGACTTAAAAAAATGCAAACCTAAGTAACATTTATACAAATGTAAGTGATAAAAAACTATCAGCAACAAACAATAAACCCAAAATTCAGGATGAACTTTACCTCTAGAGCAGGGGTTCTCAAACAGGGGTGATTCTAAGATCGGATAGCATTTCAGTTGGCTTCCAGGGGACATTTGGCAATAGCTGGCAACATTTTTGCTTTTCTTGTCTGGGGAGGTGCTATTGGCATTCTAATGGGTAGAAGCCAGGGATGCTGATGAACATTCTGCAATGCACAGGACAGCCTTCTGCAGCAAGTGCTGAGGTTGAGATACCTTGGAAAAGGGAGTGGGTTCGAGGTGGGGCACGTAGGGGAAAAAATAATAGTGATGTTCATTTTTCTTGAATTAATGCAGCGATGCAAACACAGGGATATATTTTATAATGATTTAAAAAACATGTAGCGGGCTTCCCTGGTGGCGCAGTGCTTGAGAGTCC
>NW_006782267.1:2917186-2928550 GCF_000442215.2 Lipotes vexillifer | reverse complement strand
AAAAAAAAAAAAAAAGAAAAAAAAAAAGAAGAAAGAAAAATTGTTGAAACAACAGAACTTTGGACTCATTGGGCTTGGAAGGCTTCCTGTTTTGAACACTTAGATAAATGGTGGTACCATTTAATGCTACATTTTTTTTCCCCTAAGATAAAAGCCTGCCCAGAACATCGCTCTAGACACTTAGCATTTTACTGAGATGGAAAACAGCTCTTCAACATCAATATTTTGAAGATGACCTTAGACGCAGACTGCATTGGCGAACTCTGATAAATCTCTCAACTTGGCCATTCGCAAGTCACAGTTTACCTTTTCAAATCCTGCTGGCCTTAAAGTCATTGTTCCACCTCCTCTCACGGAGGGTCAAAAGAATAAATTCAGCAGTGAAGGAGAGACCTTGTAGCACTGGAAACATCAGGTAAGCAGAGGCCTCCGAGATCTCACAGCTCAGACGCTGGGCTAGCTGGCTTCAGCGCCCTGGCAGAACTTGCTGGCAGCCTGAGTCAGCGTCAACCAGCGGACACTGGGCAGGTGAAAGCAATTCACCCTGAGCCCAAAGCCCAGACCAACCACATTCTCTTGGAGGCTGGAGGCGGGTCTAGGGCATCTCTAGCCTCGCTCTGAACTCCCACATAAGTTCGTGGTTAGCCTCGGCTTTAAATGGATGAAAATCAAGTCTTCCGTGATTAAAAACAAATGCTATGTTTGGTGCCACAGTTGCAGAGAGCAGCAGGCCTGCTATGTGTATCTTATACCGGAATGAACTGGAGGAGACAGAGTAAGAGATGGAGTTTGAGGTAACATGTGATCTTTTTTACTTTTAGATTATGCTCTGATTTCCCCCTTACCATGTAGTTGAATTTTCACACATGATAACAATATTTTTCCTTGCAGCAGATGGGGCCTGTTATGAAAGGGGTTTTGCACCTTATTTTGTCTTTCATATGTCTAAAAATTATACATAAAAACCCCAAATGTGAGCAATTCGCCTAAACTCTGCCAACCCTTTGTGTTTTTAAACAGCTCAACCAGGAGGCAGTGGGGCTATTTGAGTCTTAAAAGTGTGTAATGACCCCCATTACGGAAATTTGAAATGCTATCCAATCTTAGAGAACCCCCATTTTGTGGGGAAAAAAACTGCCCAGTGACAGCTTTGGACAAAGAAGGATGACATGCTGTGAGTCCAAAGGTCGAGGCAAAACCAGCCCCACAAAAGATGGAGCTTTTACCCAGCATTAAGCCCGTTTTTAACTTCTGCTATTTTAAGCATATTTTAAAGTGGGACCCTGACCTGAGTAAATTTTCCCGGTAAAGGCAGAGCCATAGCCATCTCATATGATTCTTCTCCAGGATTTCAGCAAGAGTTTGGGACTGCTACATGTTTAAGAGATTATAAAAAGAGGGAAGGATTCCTTTTGTTATCGAACCAGGTTCATTTTGCCTAGCTTACAGCAAGCCAAAATGGTGAGATGCTGGGGTTTGCAACAAAGACAGGGTTTATTCGCAAGGCAGACAAGAGAGGAGACAAGAAAACAAGTCTCGCATCCACCTTTCCGAAGGGGAGGGGCTCGGAGTATTTATGGGATAATGAATAAAAAAGCGGGGCGGTCTGAGGTACGGGGAGCGCCGGGAAAGGTGATTGGCAAAAGGTACAGCGATTGTTTTTCTGCGCAGGCGTAACTAAAGTACAGGCTACGGCACTTTCAAACATGGAGGAGCTTAGCACGATCTGAGGGTGGAGTTTTTGGCCCTCTGACGTCAAAACATCACTGAGCAGACACTCGCGCATGCCCAGTTGGAGGGTCGGTGGTCCTATCCAGTCTTAACCAGCTCAGCTCAAACTAGACACAGCTGACTCCAAGGTCCTGGACAACAGGTCGGGCAAACATCGTTTAGGCTACCTGCTGCTCGGAGGACAGGCAAGCCTTCTGTAGCAACAATTAAAACAACCTTGATTCCTTAAGGCAGGTGAAGAAATGTGATTACACACGGTTTCACTTTCAGATTAGCCATAATACTTGGGAAAATTCTTAGGTCATAAAATGACAGGGATTGAAGAGGCCCCTACCCTGAATTTTGAAGGACAGGAATGTGATGGAATGACAGACTGGTGGAGTGGAAGACTGGTGTCCTACCAGGTATCTACCTGTGTGATCCTGAATCTTTCTCCTCTCTTGATCTAGTTTTCTATTTTGTGAGGTGAGAGTTTTAGACCCATAATCTCTGGAATCCAATTCATTTCTCGCACTCTGTGATTCTTACAGCTAATGAAGTTTCATCTGCCACAATATTCTTTCTCCCACTTCTTTTATATTTTAAAGTCCATATGAAATTGTAAAAATTGTATCTGTAAATCTTATCCCCTATAAATTGGGCTGAGTTAGCCCAATCTGGATGAAATGGCTGAAATGAGTTTTGGCACATTTTGGCGTGGTCATTGGCCCAAAGATGAGAAGCAGTGATGAAGATGGAAGAAACAAGGGGAGAGTTCGTCCCTGTTTCGTATTTAAGGACCAGTCAGTGTACATGGAAAATGGTGGATGAGTAAGATAATCTTTCCCATTTTCTGCTTCTCCGGGAAAAACAAGACTGAGCATTGTACTTTGTGCTGGGCTCAGGACAGCACAACCGCTCCGTGGATGTTTATGGTTCATGTCAAGCAGGCGTCGCTGAACTTACCGTTGTTCAATTATATTAGCTACCTATTGCCATGCAACAGTATTACCACAAACTTCTCAACCTAAAACCATGCACATTTTTCATCTCCTGGCGCGGCTTAGTTGGTTCCTCTGGAAGGCTGAGATCAGGGTGTTGGACAGGGTGGCAGTCTTATCTGAGGTTCAGGGTTCCCTTCCCAGCTCACTCAAATTGTTGACAGCATTCAGTTCCTGGCTGGGTGTCAGACGGAGGCCCCAGTTTCTCCCTGGGTTGGACACCCAGCCAATCAACCCTTTCCACCAGCAGCTCTCAACGTGGCAGCTTGCCTCTTCCAAGCCAGAAAGAAGAGAGAGGGAGACTCCAGTAAGATGGGGCTCCGATTATGTAATCATGTACATGTAAGCACGTACCTCCTGTCACCTTTACCACATTGAATCTCACATTTCTATTAGTTAGATGCAAGTCACAGGTCGTGCCCACCCTCAACCGGAGGGGATTACACAAAGCGTGAACACCAGGAGGTGGGGATCACGGGGGCCGCCACATCAGCTGCTCCCAGCTTGCCCCCGATAGTTAATTGATGAGTTCACCCGACACACATCCACTGGGCGTTTATCATAGCTTGACCCTGTGCTGGGTGCTAGAGCATACAAAGAAAAGAGGCTATGGTCTCTGCCCTGGGAGCAGCCGATGAGTCGGTGGGGGATGGTGGTGGTGTCACCGGCTTCTTCCCACAGTTCAGTTCTGCTGTCCTGGGCGTGGCTGTTCTCCCCAGCACATGGCACCTGGGGCTGAGCCAGTGTTCAGCACTCCCCTGCGCTCAAGGCCACCGGGCTGGCTGGGAGGCCGTTGGCCTTTAGAGTGCAATCTCCTGATGACCTCCAAAACTTGCAGTGCCTCTTGTTGGCCACCTGTGGCGGAACTGCTCCTGTTCATCACTGACTCACTTCCCCCAACCAGAGAGCCCTCCCCAGAGTCCATCCAGCTGCTTTCTTTTCTTTTCTTTTCTTTCTTTTTTCTTTCTTTTTTTTTGTTTTTGTTTTTTGCGGTACATGGGCCTCTCACTGTTGCGGCCTCTCCCGTTGCCGAGCGCAGGCTCCGGACACGCAGGCTCAGCGGCCATGGCTCACGGGCCCAGCCGCTCCGCGGCATGTGGAATCTTCCCGGACCGGGGTGCGAACCCGTGTCCCCTGCATCGGCAGGCGGACTCTCAACCACTGCTCCACCAGGGAAGCCCTCTTTTTCTTTTTTTTAATATCTATTTTGTTGGAGTATAGTTGATTTACAGTGTTGTGTTGGTTTCAGGTATAGCAAAGTGATTGAGTTATACATATACATATGTTCATTCTTTTTCAGATTCGTTACCCATATAGGTTATTACAGAATACTGAGTAGAGTTTCCTGTGCTATACAGTAGGTCCTCGTTGATTATTTATTTTATATATAGTAGTGTGTATATGTTAATCCCAAGCTCCTAATTTATCCCTCCCCCCACATTTCCTCTCTGGTAGCTGTAGTTTGTTTTCAAAATCTGTTAAGTCTGGGGCTTCCCTGGTGGCACAGTGGTTAAGAATCGTCCTGCCAGTGCAGGGGACATGGGTTCGAGCCCTGGTCCGGGAAGATCCCACGTGCTGCGGAGCAACTAAGCCCGTGTGCCACGACTACTGAGCCCGTGTGCCACAACTACTGAAGCCCACGCGCCTAGAGCCCGTGGTCCGCAACAAGAGAAGCCACCGCAATGAGAAGCCCGCACACCACAACGAAGGGTAGCCCCCGCTCCCTGCAACTACAGAAAGCCTGCATGCAGCAACAAAGACCCAATGCAGCCAAAAATAAATACAATAAATAAATTTATTAAAAATAAAGTATTAAAAAAAATCTGTGAATCTGCTTCTGTTTTATAAATAAGTTCATTTGTATAATCTTTAAAAATTAGATTCCACACATGAGTGATATCATAGGATATTTGTGTCTGACTTCCTTCACTTAGCATGATCAACTCTAGGTCCATCCATGTTGCTGCAAATGGCATTATTTCCTTCTTTTTCATGGCCGAGTAATATTCCATTGTATATATGTACCACATCTTCTTTGTCCTTTCCTCTGTCCTGGATCGGTTGCTCCCATGTCTTGGCTGTTGTAAATAGTGCTGCAATGAACATTGGGGTACACGTATCTTTTCAAAGTATGGTTTTCTCTGGATATATGCCCAGGAGTGGGATTGCTGGATCATATGGTAGCTCTATTTTTAGTTTTTGAAGGAACCGCCATACTCTTCCCCTTAGTGGTTGTACCCATGCATCCAGCTGCTTTCTCATCATCTTTTCCAGAACCTCTGCTGGGGTGGTGATCAGGGTGGGGAGTTGGGGACATGGCACTGGCCTTTGAGACTTCACAAGACCCAGTCCATCCTTATAAGTCATCTCTGTCTTGGGTTAGGTTTCCAAGAGGTGGAGCCAGTGATGAGGATTCATGTAAAGGTGGTTTTGAGGAAAAACTCATTAAAGGGCAGAGGGGATGTGGGCCTGGGCTGAGGGGGGCCCGTGAGGGTGTGGTATCCAGCCAAGCCCCATGGGAGGAAATTGTGGAGCCAGCTCTGGAGCCTCTACACCTCAGAGGAGTTAGATGCCAGGAAGGTGACCTGGGGGCCTTCTGTTACTGTACCCGTGAGTCATTGGTGTAGAGCAGCTCCAAGGTGATGTGAATTCTTCCAGAATTCCAGAAGCTTCCGGAGCTCCAGAAAGGAGCTCCCCGTGCTCCTTTCTGTGGGCCACGCAGGTTCCGGTAGTCTCAGGGCAGGTTTTCAACCGAGAGAGGTAGGTGCTGCTTGTGAGTAAAAAGACTGGGGGAGCTGGTATGTACAAAACATGGCGCAGAAATCCCAGGGGGTGTGTGATAGCATCACCCCGATTAAAACCTTGAATTTCAGCACTTCAGTTGACCTTCTGTGTTCTGCCTGAACCCTGACAATTATCTGTCTAGAAATTGATTGCCCGACTTTGCATATCGCTCTAAAACCATGTTTAAGTTCCCCCCATGCATGAGTTCTTACTTACTCTTTAGACCAAGTTTTCGCAACGTGAGCACTATCGACATTTGGGGCTGGTTAATTCTTTGTGGTGGAAGCTGTTCTGTGTATTGGTGATATTGTGATTTATAAGAAATATATGCATATTTGGTCATTCAGATGACTGAAATATATTTCTCATATATTTGGTCTTCATCCACCCTTCTTGACTCACAGCTCCCGAAATCCTTGGAATTTCTTGAGTGAAAGGAACGCTGGGAGTATCTTTTGTAACAATATTTGGCTTCTTCTCCTCAGTTCCAGAAAACTGGAATTTCAGAGCCGTAGAGGAAAAATGGTTGTCTTGTAATTCATAACAAACCCCTTTCCACCACAATAGGGTTTATATTAATGAGGTGACTTTTGGAAAGCGCCTAAGGATGGGGGCTTGTTGCCAGGGGAATCAAACTCGATTGAAGGGTTGGAAATTTCAGTCCCACCCTCATGATTTCTGGGGAGGGGAGAGGGGCTGGGGGTTGAATCAGTCAGTCACCAATGGCCAGTGAGTTAATCAATCGTGTTGTTGACCTGAAACAAATAGGCTTCCAGAAATTTCTCTAGCAAAGATGGGTTTATTCGGGATCAGCAGAGAATTGCAGCTCAGAGTCTGCAACCATAGCAAGCTGTGTGCAGGCAAGGGAAGGAGAACGTTTTTATAGGGAGGAAAAGGAACTTGGGGTGGCTATAGTACAGAGAATCCATGGCTTTTCACTGGCTGAGTCCTTGCCAGGAAAGAAGAGGGTTCCTTCTTGTGTTGGGCTCTGCTGTAGTCACAGGGCATCACAGCTCCCACTTCTGGTCTCCCAATTCTATTTATGTGAGATTTCTGTTAATTGAGTTTTTAGATTTCCCTCTTTTGATCAAGATCCATCTCTGAAAGCATTGCTGATCAAAAGTCAGGTTTTCTAGATTCAGAGGCTTTTTTTCCTCAACGTCAGGAAGGACCTTTCTTGGATTGGATGTAAAGTCTCCTATTGGAGAGAAAGTGTACAGAGTGGAAACCTATTAAGTTCACATTTGAGTTACATGGAGGGGTAGGAGGGAGAACTCTCAGGTATTTTTTTAATCTAAAGTCTCTGTTATCAAGATAGCGGACACTGGAGATCATCTGAAGCGTTATGTCATCGCCAGAGATTTGGTGACAGAATTCTGAAAGGCCTGGTCCAGATATCTTGGGAAAGCTGTATCATCAGATGTCATCTGCTTCATTTCTGGGAGATCTTTACTTTCAGGTCACCAGATAATGTGCAGATCCAGTCAGGGTTTGGCAGTTTCTTTTGGTGTGTCACGTGAATTCAAGCGTCTGTTGCCTGGAGTTTGATGGCACAAGCCTTTGTTAGCAGTACTTGATAAGGGCCTTTCCAGTGAGGTTGAAGAGAGTTTTCTTCTGATGGTGTCTTTTCCAATAGACAAAATCTTCAGGTTGCAAACTATGTATGATGCTTAAGGTCTTTTCCCAAAGGACGCACTGTGGAAAGATTGCTTTACCAAAGTATCGTTACTTATTTTTTAATCGAAGTTTAGTTGATTTGCAATGTTGTGTTAGTTTCAGGTGTGCAGCAGAGTGATTCAGTTTTATATCTATATTCTTTTTCGGATTCTTTTCCCTTGTAGGCTATTACAAAATATAGTATAGTATTGAGTATAGTTCTGTGTGCTATACAGTAGGTCTTTGTGGTTTATTTTATATATACTAGTGTGTATCTGTTCATCCCAAAGTCCTAATTTATCCCTCCCCCCTTTCCCCTTTGGTAACCATAAGTTTTTTTCCTGTGCCTGTGGGTCTGTTCCTATTTTATAAACAAGTTCATTTGTATCATTTTTTTAGATTCCACATGTAAGCGATATCATATGATATTTGTCTTTGTCTGGCTTACTTCACTTATTATGATAATCTCTAGGTCCATCCGTGATGCTGCAAATGGCATTATTTCCTTCTTTTTTATGGCTGAGTAATATTCCATTGTATATATATACACCACATCTTTATCCATTCGTCTGTCGATGGACATTTAGGTTAAAGCATCGTTACTTTTAATAGAAGCAATTAGGCCTTTTCAATACTGGAGTATCTCTTCTTTTAACAGTTGTGGGTCACAGGAAGCAGAAGCCAAGTGCATTGGGCATCCTGCAGCTGTCTCAAAGGGTCAGAGTTTATGAGTTCCAAAAGGGGTGGATCTGAGATTTAGAAGGACCAATGGCAGTGCTTTCAGCCAAGGTGTTTGGAGGGCCTCTACAAATTTTGCCAGTTTGAGTCTTAATAATGCCATTATTTAATGTGGTCAACTAAACCAGAGGACTGAGGATGGTGAGCCCAGTGAAAGTGTTGTAAAACCAGCCAAACAGCACAGTTGTTGAAGTACCTGGCCAGTAAAAACAGGTTCCTTGATCTCACTATGAAATTCGAGAGGAGTTCCCCAGGTAGGGATAATCTTTTCCAAAAGGACTTTACCCACAGAAGAGGCAGTAGGCTTTCTGCAAGGGAGACTTCAGTCTAGTGTGAAAACATACAGACCATGACTAAAACATATTTATATCCATTAGATGGAGGAAGTTGTATGAAATCCATTTGCCAGGCTTCGAATGGTCCATTAGGAAGTTTAAAATGTCTGGGAGTAGCACCAACAGACTTCCCTGGGTTGTACTTTGAACAAGTAAGACAAGTGCAGTAGGCAATTTTTGTGGCCTGGTTAATGTTTCCCCACCAATGCTGAGTCATGAAGGCTATCATTTTGTTAGCAGACCAATGCTTTAATGCATGTATGGTGGTGAGAGGTGGGAATTTTAGAGTCTCTGGTAGGACTGGGTTGTTATTTGCTTCAAACCAGAGCTTTCTCTTTTTACCAAACCAATGATTGCTAAACTTCCGATCTTGTTTTTCCTTTTCTGAAGTCAGTTGTCGGGCCTTTCTAGCCGCTTTTTCTAAATGATCATCTGGGGATAAATCCCTTAGGACCATGCCAGAGGTATGGGTGCCATTGATCCCGTAGAGAGCGGCATTCCCTGCAGAAGTTATCATCGAGGTGATTTCCCTTAGCTTCCAGAGAGTCAGGTTTAGAATGTCCTGGAATCTTAATAATAGCTAAACAGCAGATAAAAGTACTGCATTCATTAATTCCTGAGCGTGGAGACCATTTAAAATTTTACTTACTTTAGAAGTAAGGAAACCACATTGCTCCCATAACATTCCAAAATCATGAGCTACTCCGAAAGCGTTATCTACTATTAGTATAAATATTGGCAGTTTTGTCCTGGGCTAAAGTGCAAGCCCGTGTGTAATCCAGCTTGTTGGGCCAAAGTAGCCGTAGGTAAAGATGTTGCCCCAACATCAAAAGGGTTTGTAATAATATAGCCAGCACAATATTTGCCATTGTCACCGTTTAAATAAGAACCGTCAGTAAACCGTGAGAAGTCAGTGTGACCCAATGGAATTTCCTATAGATCCATCCTGAGTCAGGAGGTGCTACATCAGGGTTAAGTGGTCATGAGGGACTTCATCTGTGACAGGAGGGAGAAAAGTAATTGGGTTAAGTTTATTACAGTGTAAGAGAGTTACGTGAGGAACAGTTAACAAAAGGACTTCACAGGAGGTGAGGCGCCTGACTGAGAAATGTGGAGTGTGATGAGGATTCAGGAGATCTTCTGCATGCGGTACAAAAATGGTTAAAGGGGATCCAACAATGATTTTCTGGCTTTAACGAAAAGCGCAGTGGCCATAATAGCTCTAGGGTAAGAGGGGTATCCCCATGCCACAGGGTCCAGTTGTGGGCCACAGTATCCTATGGGTCCATGGTGGTCCCCATGTTCTTGGGTGAGTACTTCGAGGGCATTCCCTTCCTTCTCATACACAAAAAGGGAAAGCGGGAATCTGCCGATTGGGATACCCAAGGGCAGGTGGGTTCGTCAAAGTCTCCTTTAAGGCCTTGAAGGCCGTGCCATCCAGTTCATCCCATTAAATTGGGTCCAGGTTGTTATTGTTGAGTGAAACATACAGACGTTTGATCGTAAGAAAGGAATTTGGAATTCAGTGTTCGTAATAACCAGCTAGCCAGAGAAAACCTTGCAGTTGGTGCTTGGTTCTGGGTCTGGGGAAGCTTAGTGTACCGTGAAGCCTATCTGGATCTAGGTGTAGCCCTTGTTCTGATGTCAGATGCCCTATATACCGAACCTGGCTTTGGGCAAACTGCAGTTTTTCTTTGGCAAACTTATGTCCCTTTAAGGCGAAAAGTTTTAGCAAGTGGATGCTGTCTTCCTGTGAGGAGGCTTGAGAAGGAGAGCAAAGAAGCAAATCATCCACGTATTGCGACAGAGTAGAGCCTCTAGGGAACTTTATGTCATCCAGAGCAGCCTTTAGGATTTGCGAGAAATACGAGCTCTCAGTAGGACGCTGAGGCAGTACTGTCCAGGTGAATTGTTTTTCTTCCCAAGTGAACGCAAAAAGGTATTGGCTATAGCTTCATCAACTGGGACGCAAAAGAATACACTGCGTGAATCAGTTACAGTAAAGAACTGACTTCTGGTGGGAATGGATGTTGGTAACGTAATGTATGAGGGTGAGGGTTAGGAATAACACGGTGTCAAGGGTTAACAGTGTTAACTGCTTGGAGGTCCTGAGCAAACCTCCACCCTTGGTGCCTTGTGTTTTCTCGCCGGTAAAAAGGAGTTTACAGGGGCTAGTAAAAGGGCTAATGAGTTCTTGAGCCTTGAGCCATAATTTCATATTATGGGCTTTATGTCTTGCAGGGTTTCTTTACTTACAGGGTATTGATTAATTCTGGGTAGAAGTTTTGAGGGGCCGATTTCAATTTTGATTGGAGTTGTGCCATGGGTTTTCCCAGCATCAGTTGGAGCTTTTGCCCACAGAAAAGTGGTAGCTGATTGAATAGAGACAAATGGTCAGTGTTTCCAGAATCTGCTCTAGTTCCATCAGAGATGGAACAAATAAAAGACGTCAAAGGGTCATTCAGTTCACCTGGTGGGTTATTTTGATGACCACTGTCAAGTTCTATGATTATTTCCCCCTTTTGGGAGGAAGAAATCCCAGCATGATACTTGTCTAAGGAGTCTCAGCCTAGTAAATGCATTGGGGAAGAGGAACTAAGGAGAAACGCTATGTATCTCTCAAAGCGCCTAAACATAAGGGAATAGTTCAGAGACAGGACCCTCTTGAAGTTCGTTAGAGATCCCACTGTTTGAGCTGTTTTAGTACTCCGAGGCAGGGGCTTTGTAGTAGTAGCACCAAGAGCGTAGCTCCGGTGTCAATTAGGACTGGGCAGTTCATCCCCAATCTGGAGAAATGCTTCACCAAGGCAATTAAGAGGGAGAATTGGGAAGACCCCCATCACTGAGAATTGGGGGGATGTTGGAAAGGCTGGTGAGAGAGCTGAAAGCGTCTAGAGCGCTTAACTTTGTAACAGTCTCTTTTCCAAAGCCCTGGCTCTTTGCAATAATAGCAGAAACTAGGAGGCTTTTGGTCTTGTTTAGGACCCTTCATTTGCTGGAGTTGAAAATTAAGAATTTTGGTGGTCTTCCTTGGAGGTGACTCATCTGCAGTGCGAGAGAGCTGGTTTGTCAGATTAACCAAATCCAGAGTGGACATAGTTTGCACTTCCACCCTGGTCCTGATTAACTAGAAAGTCGCG
>NW_006782267.1:2909415-2917104 GCF_000442215.2 Lipotes vexillifer | reverse complement strand
CAGCCCATCAGTAAACATAGAGTTAAAAGCTACTCAGGTGGAATCAACATCTGATGGAAGACGAGAATTTCCTTTAAAGACAATCTGGAGTTGATTGCAGTAGCCATGAGCAGATTCACCAGATTTTTGTCTGCAAGCCTGAATTTTGTTCCAATCCATAGGCTTTGGAAAAGCCCTGGGAGTTTCTCCATGAAGTTGCCTAGTGATTGCCCTGATCATATACTAAGTTAGCGGGCTTGTCTCCCAGGTGTAACTCTAGACACCTTTCTGAACTTTCCCACTTAGAGGTTTTCATCCAGTGCTGGGCCTGGCCTTCACTGACAAGTATATGAACAGCTGATATAAGTCAGAGAAGCCAGGTTGAGAAGTTTGCGTGACTGTATTAAATTCCTCAGCACATCTGTGAGGATTTTCAGTTACTTCGGGAAAATCTTTGTGGCTCACAATTCAGTTTTAGTCCGGGGAATATCAGAAATTAAGGGTTTAGCTTCCAGATCTTCAGAAGGCTTAATTTTAAAGGGACAGGTTCTGACATGTTCAGAGGAAGGGAGAGTGCGTTTCAGAGGAAAAGGGAAGTTTGGCAAGAGCGTATGGGTGACTTGAGGGTGTAGTGGAGGCATGGGCAGCACAGAAGGGAAGGAGGAAGAGGGTGCCGAGGGCAGAGCCGCCACAGAGAAGCCCAAGAAGAAGACTGAGGCTGTGGGCGCCTCAGTTAACCTTCAAATCTTATTTTGCAGAGAGACAATTTTGTTATTCTTTTTTTTTTTTTTTTTTTTTTTGGGTTCCCGGGCCTTTTAGAATTGGATTTAACTAAGCAAGAATGATAGAGGGAGAGAGACAAGGGAGCTAATACTTGCAAGGAAGTGATTCCACTCCGCGTCCCCTGCGTCGGCAGGCGGACTCTCAAGCACTGCGCCACCAGGGAAGCCCCTTGTTATTCTTTTTAATTGAAGTATAGTAGATTTACAATGCTGTGTTAGTTTCAGGTGTATGGCAAAGTGACTCAGTGTGTATATATATATATATATATATATAATATATATATATATATATATAATATATATATATATATATATTCTTTTTCGTATTCCTTTCCATGTAGGTTACTACAAGATACTGAATATAGTTCCCTGTGCCCCACAGTAGGACGTTGTTTGTTGCTTATCTATATAGTAGTGTGTATCTGTTAATCCCAAACTCCTAATTTACCCCTCCCCACCCTTTTCCCTTTGGTATCCATAAGCTTGTTTTCTATGTCTTTGAGTCTATTTCTGGTTTGTAAGTAAGTTCATTTCTATCGTTTTTTTAGATTCTACATATAAGTGATATTGCATTTGTCTTTCTCTTTCTGACTTACTTCACTTAGTATGATGATCTCTAGGTCCATCCATGTTGCTGCAGCTGGCATTATTTCATTCTTTATGGCTGAGTAGTATTTCATATATGTGTGTGTGTGTGTGTGTGTGTGTGTGTGTGTGTGTGTGTGTGTGTGTATCTCACATCTTCTCTGTATATATTCCCATCCATTCATCCGTCGATTTAGGCATTTAGGTTGCTTCCCTGTCTTAGCTGTTGTACATAGTGCTACTATGAACATTGGGTTTCATGTATCTTTTCAAATTAGAGTTTTTGTCTTTTCTGGATATATGCTGAGAGGCAGTTTTAGATTCCTGATAACATTGGGAAGCCTCAAAAAAACCAATTGAAACAAGAATTCCTCTCAGTTCTGGAAATTTGAGCTATTTAGTCTAATTTGTTTTTTCTTAATTAATTAATTTTTGGCTGCGTTGGGTCTTCGTTGCTGCGCGCGGGCTTTCTCTAGTTGCGGCGAGTGGGGGGCCACTCTTCATTGTGGTGCGCGGGCTTCTCATTGCGGTGGCTTCTCTTGTTGTGGAGCACGGGCTCTAGGTGCACGGGCTTCAGTAGTTGTGGCACGTGGGCTCAGTAGTTGTGGCACACGGGCTTAGTTGCTCCGCGGCATGTGGGATCTTCCCGGACCAGGGCTCGAACCCGTGTCCCCTGCACTGGCAGGTGGATTCTTAACCACGGCGCCACCAGGGAAGCCCCCTAATTCGGTTTTAAGGAAATTAAGTTTGGGGATTTCAAAAGTTCTCAGGGCGTGAGAGCTCCCTCTTCTGGTCTCTCAACTCTATTCAATTGAGGTTTCTGTTTATTATTATCATTATTATTTTTACAATGCCTAGGTAATGACGCCTCCATAAAAACCCAAAAGGAGGGGGTTCACAGAGCTTCCAGGTTAGGGAACCAGTACACTTCCATATTGCCACCCTGCCAGGCCCCAAACTCCACAAGGACAGAAGCTCCTTTGTTCAGAAACTCGCCCTGTGTGTCTCTTCATCTGGTTGTTGATTTGTATCCTTTAATATTCTTAATAATAAGTTGATAATCTAGTGAGTAAACAGGATTCCTGAGTTCTGTGAGTCATTCTAGCAAGTTAATCAAACCCAAGGAGAGGTCGTGGGAAACTCTGATTTATAGCCAGACGGTCAGAAGTACACGTGACAACCTGGACTTGAGATTAGCGTCCTGAGTTGAGCGGGTCATTGGAACCTCCAATTGTAGCTGGTTGTTCAGAAGCACAGGTAACAACCTGGGCTTGTGATGGGTGTTTGAAGTGGAGGGTGGTCTTGTCGGACTGAGCCCTTTACCTGTGGCAACTGATACTCTCCGGGTAGACAGTGTCAGAGTTGAGGTGAATTCTCGGACACCCTGTTGGTGTCTGAGAGTTTCTTGTTGATATGGGGAGGACTCCACACACACACGCTGGAAATGGGTCCAAGAACCCAAAAGAGCTTTTTGTAAAATGTTTAGCAGCGTCCCTGGCCTCTTCGCACTCGATTCCAGGAGCTGTCTCCCAGTTGTGACAAACACAGATGTCTCCAGACATTGCCAGATGTCCTCTGGGGGCACAGCTGCCCCTGGTTGAGGACCACTGCTTTAGACCGAAAACCTAGCCCAAGGGCTGAGGAGACAGCATTGCAGGCTCCCCGTCTCCACTGTGAAAGCGGAAACTCCTGGGGTACACCTTGTCTCTCTCAACTGGTGCCCGGAACTGGTTCAAAAAGGGTTAAAGAAAAACAAAAGGAAAATGCTTTTTTTAAAAAAATTGGAGTGTAGTTGCTTTACAATGTTGTGTTAGTTTCTGCTGTACAGCAAAGTCATTCAGCTATACGTATCCATATATCCCCTCCCGTATGGACCTCCCCGCCACCCTCCATCCCACCCATCTAGGTCACCACAGAGCACCGAGCTGAGTTCCCTGTGCTACACAGCAGGTTCTCATTAGTTATCCGTTTTATACATAGTAGTGTGTATGTGTCAGTTCCAATCTCCCAATTCACTCCACCCCCTCTTTCCCCCCTTGGTGTCCATCCGTTTGTTCTCTACGTCTGTGTCTCTATTTCTGCTTTGCCGATAGGTTCATCTGTACCATTTTTCTAGATTCCACATATATGCGTTAATATATGATATTTGTTTTCCTCTTACTGACTTCACTCTGAAGGTCCATCCATGCTGCTGCACATGGCACGATTTCGTCCCTTCTTACGGTTAATATTCCATTGTATATATGTGCCACATCTTCTTTATCCATTCATCTGTCTGTGGACCTTTAGGTGGCTTCCATGTCCTGGCTATTGTAAATAGTGCTGCAGTGAACATTGGGGTACACGGATCTTTTGCAGTTATGGTTTCCTCTGGGGGAAATGCTCTTTTACCAAGTACGGTTTTGATCAGAGTCATTGTTGTCAGGTTACACAACTAGATACCTGTGATGCTTGTTGGCAAGCACCCGCTTCTGAATCAAAGAAAGATAAGGCTCTACACCACTCAAGTCTCCACTCGTTACTAAAAGCAGAAATAGTGAATGGTGGAGACCTGGAAGGGGGTTCGACTGCCTCTCCAATCAGGGCTGCAAACACAGCTATTTAAAGATCACCCAGAGAGAGAGCCTTGTCCATCCAGTCCATAAATACTAGGTTCTTTACTGTGGTCTCAGACTCTTCCCATTACGCACACCTCCTGCAAATAGAGAAAGGAAAGGTGGAAACTTGGGGCCGTTTCACCCTCATTGGTCACACATAATAAGACTGACCACTCCAATAAGACCAAAGTTGAGATCCGTGCCTTGATCTGACCAAGCAGAGTAGACTGTGAATTTTTATATGTACTATAATCTTCTGAGTCTTACATTATTTTGACAGTAGAGATGTGTTTTCAATCAGCATCTAAACTCTGTGGCTTTCTAAATCACAGCAATTACTTAATGCATTTTCTTCAATAATTTCCATTTCTTCCTCTTCCTCTCCCTCTTTTTTCTTCTCTGATATTCTTACCTTCTTATTTTACAGGGTTAATTTTGTCTTTCTGAGCTGGGTGTTTATAGTTTTGCCCACAGAATGCTAAGACCACAGATGGGTCCAGCAAACTAAAACAAAATGCAAATGTACCCATTGGATGAAGGTAGACTGGTGGGAGGGGAAGCCGCAGTCAGTCAAACACCTGCGTGGTAGAAATGAGTTAGTTTCGGCCCATACCAATCAACCTCCCAAATGCATCCAGGAAGTGATGGGTTTTCATAGCTATAGACGTTAGGGAATGGTAGTGGAGATCTACATCCTGGTCTCAGCACCCTTGCTCTTCTCTGTGTCCCACTCCCCTTGGGGGCACAGATCTGGGTTTCCTCTCCTTTGTGTTTCACGAATTTCCCTTCCTTCACCTGCAACTTCATTTACATATTTTAAAATCATTCCCTAGAAGCGCCTCTTCTGTCTCCACCCAGGATATGGGGGTTGCTGAATTTTTCACTTTTCATATATGCTGCTGTGGATTACAAACAGCTAATACCACCTCATTTTCTTTTACTAAAATATAGAGAATGTTTCTTTCTGTAGATGCTATTTTTGACAGGCTTTAGAATTTTTTACTATGAGAAACTAAACTGTGAAAAGATCAGTTTCCAGAGTGTTTCACTTAATTATATGTTGGTGCATCCTGTGTTC
Source organism: Lipotes vexillifer (assembly GCF_000442215.2). Classification (NCBI taxonomy): domain Eukaryota; kingdom Metazoa; phylum Chordata; class Mammalia; order Artiodactyla; family Lipotidae; genus Lipotes; species Lipotes vexillifer. The sequence goes on along the minus strand of NW_006782267.1, from coordinate 2,912,083 downwards.
ATTCCTGCAAAAGTTCTTTGATAATTTTTACTAGAAAAATTATTGGAAAAACTTTGATGAGGTTCTGATAGAGGGCAGGCATTACACCTAGCGTTGGGGTTCAGAGACGAGTATAATACTACCCCTGTCCTTTAGAGCTTTCTTATATATTAGTGGAGTCAGAAATAGAAATACACTTTAGCACCATAGGGAGCTTGAGGGCAGGGACTGGCAAATAAGAGGTCAAGTAATGTCTGTTAAATATCATGAGAGCGAGCTTAAAAATCAGGCTTGAGTGGACAAAAAAAAAACAAAAAAAAAACAAATATAAAGAAACTACAAAAAAATAAACATAAAGTAGACAAAAAACAGAAAGAAAAAAGGAAGGCATTGAAAACTGTTAGACATTTACTTCCTCGAGGCAGGCGATTGGACTTAATGGTCGCTCTAGCTCTCTTTGAAAATTCTGTTGGCATATCCATCGTTAACATCCCTAGGTAGTAGCCTCAAATGTGAATTTATTAGAACAGCACAGTTTATAATGCAGCCACTAGATTCACAATGACTCGGTCCATTAATGTGCTTGTGAAAATAACAAGGAATCATTTCTGCACCACCTCTCAGCCCGACTCGGCAGTGATCCCAGCCCCAGATTAATTATCCCACTCAGGAAACTAAATGCCCATGTCTCTCCCTTGCTGTTTTGGTTGTATCTCCATAGACTTTCATCATTAGATGAAATTACTACAGTATTCATGGCCAGTGTGCAGAAAGTCACAGTTTTTGCAGTTCTTATTTCCAGAACCTTGTCATCCCCACAACTTTAACAAGGTCCGACATTCGTATTCTTTTCAGCACATTCTCTTGGATTCACTTGAAAAGCAGGCAGAACAGTGTACTTAATGACTCAGATCCCCAACTTTGCAAGCAAAGAGCAACCATTTCCTTAATAGAAATGTTCAAGAAAAGTGAATCCCTTCTCTCCATCTTTTTTCTTGGAGGCTGCGCCTTTATAAATGGCTTGGCCTGATGACCTTTAAATGAATAAGTACGCTGAGAAGAGTCTCTTCTGTGGAAGAAAATTTTATCACCATCAGATGTGACTTAGAGTTCCCTTCTTTTCTGAAGTATGCAAAACTGAATTTCCAAAGAGCCAGATGTAGAGGTGCAGGATGGGGTGAGATGGCAGGTGTTTCTCCCTTGTCATGAACTGGGGTCGGCATCCTGCAGGGACCTTCCTCATGCCCAGAGGGTGCTGGAGAATCTGAGCCGGACACCACGTCAGACTCGCATCCTCATTTCTAGGCATCCAATTATACTTGTCTCTTCCAGGCAACGTTTGAGGTAAACACCTGGTGTTTTATTTGAAGAGCTAGAACCCAGTCCTCTTAATCAGTCTCCGCATTTGGCCTTTGCAGCTGGAAAACATGTTTGCTCACGCTGCATTTTTACCATACAGGAAATCCTCCAGGGAATTCGGGGTCCATGTGGTACCTTTGAAGTGCCACAAACAATTTTCTCTTTCCTACTTTCCTCCGTGTTTTATTACATTATTTTAATTGATGTATTTTGTCTGATGTATTATATTAGGAGAGCTTGAAGGATGATGTGCTTAGCATACAATGTCTCTTACGATTAAATTTCTTTGCAGAAACCTAACGCTTCAGTTTTCACTCTGCTCACTCCTCCTGGCGCTGGGTTACAATGACGCAAAACAATGCCGGGTGCGCCGTGCAGGAAAATCACTCAGACCCCCCATCTCTCACGTTCCTGCCCCAGAGCTGGAAATCCCTAACTCAAATTTGTTTTAGGTTTAGAAACTCTAATATTTACAGCACATATTTCCTCCCTTTACGTGTCCTGCATGTCCAGTGAAACCTTTGATGATATAAATTTCTGTGTATGTGCACATACAAATGTTGTTTGCGGGTAGAAACTGACCTCGTATTATTTAATGATGGAAGCGCACCCCAGCTCTGATAAAGTTGACCTAATTAGCATCTAATGCAAGTCCAAGGAAGGTAAAGACAAATACCAGTCCTGCTAACCTGCATTTTTTTTTTTTCTTTTTTTTTTTGCGGTACGCGGGCCTCTCACCGCTGTGGCCTCTCTCGTCGCGGAGCATAGGCTCCGGACGCGCAGGCTCAGCAGCCACGGCTCACGGGCCCAGCCGCTCCGCGGCATGTGGGATCTTCCCGGACCAGGGCACGAACCCGCGTCCCCTGTATCGGCAGGCGGACCCCCAACCACTGCGCCACCAGGGAAGCCCTAACCTGCATTTTTATATTGGCTTAAATTTCATTTAATGGAAATTCCTTGAAACTTAAAGACACTGATGTTTTTCTTTCTTCTTCATGCATCCGTCATGCCTGGAAATGAGACATGTCCAAGAACAACCGTAGGATTCTCTCTGCTTTGTGACTTGCTCCAGAGAAGGAAAAAAAAACAAAGGCCCCCTTCCTTTGCCATGAATATTTAAGTCCAAGTAATTCACAAAGTCTTTCGGTGGAATCTTAAGAATAAAAGCAGACATTTATTTAAAACCATCAGAGTTTGATCTAAGAGAGAACAGCAAAGCGATACAGCATCAAATACCATTTTAGAGATAATAGGTAGAAATGTGAATAAAAGTAATTCTGGGGCTTCCCTGGTGGCTCGGTGGTTGAGAGTCCGCCTGCCGAGGCAGGGG
>NW_006782267.1:2896177-2909367 GCF_000442215.2 Lipotes vexillifer | reverse complement strand
TCCGGAGCCTGTGTGTCCGTAGCCTGTGCTCTGCAACGGGAGAGGCCACAACAGTGAGAGGGCCGCGTACCCCCCAAACAAAAAAAAAAAAAAAAAAAAAAAAAAAAAAAAAGTAATTCTGTCTTTTCTGGCTATTTTGAGAATTTCTTCTGGAATTTCTAAGAGTTGCTTGTTTTTTCCCACACAAGTGACACATTACGCCTTTTTCTTTTCCCACTTCCTTCTCCCCCTTTAATATTTATTTACATCTTTATTGGAGTACAATGGCTTTACAATGGTGCGTTAGTTTCTGCTTTATGACAAAGTGAATCAGCTATAAGTATACTTACGTTCCCATATCTCTTCCCTCTTGCGTCTCCCTCCCTCCCACCCTCCCTATCCCACCCCTCCAGGCGGTCACAAAGCACCGAGCTGATCTCCCTGTGCTATGCGGCTGCTTCCCACTAGCTATCTACCTTACGTTTGGTAGTGTATATATGTCCACGCCACTCTCTCGCTTTGTCACAGCTCACCCTTCCCCCTCCCCGTGTCCTCAAGTTGTGCTTAAATGAACCTAGAAACATGCATTTGTCAATAAAAGCTCCAAATAATGAATTTATGATGATCCTCTCTGCTCAAGAGGTCAGAGAATCTCTGACCTTTGCAAGGGTGGAATCGTTTTTGGCTGTGTTAGATGGAGTGCAAGCCAGAGGCCCAGTCAGCCAATTTATGTTTGATTTTATCTCAAGCATGTCAGGGTTGATTCGTCCAACCCAGATTACGGTGAGAGTGAGGCAGGGAGTTGCCGAAATTGGAACAAATAAGAGTTGTTTTCAGGCTGAATGATACACAGAATCCATAAAGAATTCTCAGATGTTTTCAGTAAAATGAGTGAGATTCAGAATTTGGTGTAGTAGGTTGCCACGAAATATAGTTTGGACCGCACAGCACAAAAGGTTCTGGAATTGATGAGACGGATGCACATGGCTGGTTTTATGTATATCGTGCCCCAAAATGACCACCTCCAAGTTTGTGTTCTAAGAATAGGTCCATCTGGCTTCATCTTTTAGGGTGAAAATCTACACATTTAAGGGGCGTACTGGTTCTGTGAGAAAAGGTAAAAGTTGTTTCATTTGCTGTAGAAATCCTCTGCTGCATTATTCGCTATATAAAACCTATGTCTGATCGGTCATTTGGTACCTTTTTTAGGATTAGCCAGGATCAAGTATTCCACTGGGGACCCTTCTCTGCAGCCCAGAATTAATCAGCTCTTGGGCGCCACTGGTCCCCCCAGCTTTTCACCGCACTGCAGCCTCAGCCTGCCCTTCCGTTTAGCTGTCAAGAAGCAGAATCATTCCAGGGACACCTGTAAACATCAACGGCCAAAGCTATTGGTTGTAGGCTGAGTGTGTCCGGGAGCTCTCACGGAGCAAAATAGGGAAGTAACAGAGTCAGGGTCACTGGTGGGGAGGGAGGGTGGAGGAAGGAAGCTGGTGAGATAGTATGACTCATGCTGACCCAGGTTGTGTTTTTGCTGGCAGCATCGTTATTCCTTTGCCCTCCGGTGCTGCATCAACCTGACGCCCTGCCCAGTGTGCTGGCCCAGAGAGAGAGGACCTAAGTTCATGCGTTTCCAAGCGTGCTGATGATTTTTAATCAATACATTTGTCCCTGTCCAAAAACTGTGGTGAAGGTAAAGTGTTTTTGTTCTGCCAAAGAGATACAAGTCTATTTTTGATTTTGCCCAGGCCAGTTCAGCTCTTCAGTGACTTTAATGAATCATTCATTTATTGAAATACAGTTATTAAATAACTGAAAGAGGTTAGCCTTTAAAAATACCTTTCAGCCTGGTTCTGCAACCAACACATATTGGTCAAAATGAGGCTGGATTCTCCTATCTCCATCTTCCAGGGCAGTTTGGAGTCTAGAAAGGCCCATTTCTGCAGGGATGTGATGGAGAAAATGCAGGGAATAATTGGTTCCATTCATTTTTAAATTCCTTTTAAAACCATGAGGAATTAATTCATATTCAGAGAGAACGGAACAAAGCCTCAGAGAAAGCCATTGTGTTTTCACAGATCTTTTGGAGTGGTGGGGTAGGGAGAGCTAACTAGCCGTGATGAGTAGTTTTTCATAGAAAGTTCATTCGTGAGAATTTCATGTATCGCCCAGCAATCTCCAAGCCTGGAGGAAAATCACCGTCCCAGGACTCACATATTTTGTCTTATGAACGTTGCCCATACAAACATGTATGTGTATGTGGTGTTTGAGTACATTTACACCTGTGATTCTCAATCATGGTTGTGTATCAGAACCACTTCTGGGAACGATTGAGTCCTAATAGAACTGGCTGTACTGCTGTAACAAATGGTCCCCAAATCTCAGGGCTTATTACAGTGAAGACTTAGTTCTTGCTCGCAGCATGTGTTCATTGTGGGTCTGCCATGGCTCTGCTCCCTCCTGTGTTCACTGTGACATCAAGGTGACAGAGTAGCCTCTAGCTGGAGTACTACTGGTTGTCATGGCGGAGGTAAAAGAGAGCCTGGCAAAGTGTCAGCTGGCTCCTGCCACCAATGCTCAGTTTCACTGGCCAGGGCGAGTCACATGGCCCAGGTTAAAGGTGGGCTTCGGGAAATATGGTTCTCCCCAGCGAGCCACAGCGAATCTTTGTGAATAATAGTGCCATCTCTCACAGGGACGTTTAAGTGCTGCAGATTCCTTGATCGACTTCAGATCTATTAAGAAAGAATTTCAGGATGGGACCTGAGGAACTGTATTTTCTAAAGTTCTCTAGCAAGTATGATGAGTAAGCAAGGTTGGAAAACACAGACTTACATGAGAAAAGTCTGTGTCAGGCCATTGCAGTGAGCGTTGTCAGTTCTGCAGTTATCTGAAAAAGCAGATTTAGTGCATGTTTTATTCTTACCTAGTCAAATAGTTCAATAATTAGGAGACTTGGGAGTTTTAGAATATTGCTTTTTTAAAGTTTCAAATATCCTTTTTTGATAGGACAGACAATATAGAAGTATAAAATAGTCTCAAAATTGCTGTTGGCTTCATGGAACACTGTGATTTATTCAACGATAAGAACACCCCCTGGTTATAAAAGTATGAGACGTTCACAGGTAATGGGTGAGATCAGCATGTAAGTAAACAAAATTGTAATCCAGTGAGGTTCTGCCTGAGACGCGCGGCCTCAAACAAACTCAGAGGCATTTGTTTGGGTTTGGTGCTAACATTCGAGTGGTGCTTGCGCCATCTGTGGAGGTGAAATAAATCATGTGTTTGTTGATATCAGAGTGGTGGGTATTGTGAGCTAATAGTACATACATTGGCTCCATTTGGAGACTCACTGCATGTACACAACTTGAGCCACACTAGTTAGTACAGTGGAAAGAACACTGGATTCAAATTTAAAATGTGCCTTCTATAGCAGACCATAATGGAAAAGAATATTTTTTAAAAGTATATATATGTATAACTGAATCACTTTGCTGTACAGCAGAAATGAACACAACACTGTAAATCAACTATACGTCAACTTAAAAAATTGGATTGAAAAATAAATAAAATATATCTTCTGGGTCAGCCCTAAATACTTTACTATGCCATCTCTTATGACAGTCTTCTCTTTTACTCTGTATTTTAGACATTTCTGTACACCGTACGGGGAGCGTTGCGGTGGGCCCCCCAATATCCATTCCCCCTTACTCCGTCGGGTAGGAGGTATCAGTGGGCAGCAGTGATTCCACTGCAAGCTTCCTTCAGTGTGGACCTCCAATTAGATGAAACCAATCTCAATCCCCTGGCCTCGATCCTTGGTTTAGGGAACTCATGTCTCAGCCAGTGAGATCAGGGCGATTCCTAACCACAGAGTTGGATTCAGACATTGTCCCATCAGAATGAACCTGGAGAGAGTTGCTGATAATCCAGGGAGAGAATTTGTCTGGTGTCAGTGTGTCCGGGAGTATGTTTGCCCACGTGCTCTGGACTTGGCTGCTAGAGAGGATCCGAACCTTCTTTCACAGCTTCATCAGATCTCAGAAACACTGGCCTCCCGCTTGTGGTTCCAAAGCGCGCGGGAAGGTGCTCTGTTGGCTTTTCTCCTGCTATAGCGGCTCGGACCTGGGGTGACTTGCCAGTGTCTGCTGAGGTTGCCTCGCAGTCACACTTCTTCTCATTCTGCTATGAGACACTGTGGATGAGAAACAGTGAGTAGTCCTTCAGTCACCTGCACTGGCCTATTTTGGAACCCACAGCTTTTTGGGGGAGGGGGGAGGGGTGGGAGGAGGGTTAGAAAGGCCCTCAGACAATATGATGCTAGCCCCTTAATCTGATAAAGCCCTAGACCCACGCCTTAGAGAGATGAAGTGTCTTACCCCAAGTGACTGTAGAGCCAAGTAATTCTAGAGCTCATGCTCTCCTGTGTGTTCCGATTTTTTTAGCTACTCCCGTTAGGAGATGCTGTATACTGAGAGCGCTGTGGCCCAGGGCACCATTGTCCCTTATCCAAACTACTCCAGTGGCCTCTTAACTGCTGTCTCCATGTGTACCAAAATGTCCCCAGTCCATTTTTGGACAGGAGCCTGAGGGAGCCTGATATGTCAACGTTAATTCCCTTGAATGTCTTTACCTGGTGCCAGCATGCTGACCTCTATGGCCAACCTATGTAGCCTATCCTGGCCCAATTCACTGATCAATCTTCCTTTTTTTCTCTGGGCCTACATAGGTCCTATGAGTTCAAACACCCAGATAGGCGATGATATCCACCTCTGTGTACTATTTCTAATTTGTCCTGTCATTCCATTTAATTGTGAGGTCAGTCATTCTCAAATAATCAGTTAGTTTGCCTCAAAGTCCCAAGTTATTCATCGGGTTATAGATAGCCTTATATTTACAAGAAACCATACATAGATATCTGAGCTTGATGAGCCTTATTGATTTTTAGAGTCAAGGTAATTGGCACTCAGCTCCTGGAGAGTAAACAAAGTGTGGCTTTATCCAAGCTTGTGTCACTTTGGGTACATTCAGGTTCCACGTAGGGTAGACCAATAGTTCCCAACTTAGTATGATTTTGTCCCCCAGGGATATTTGGAGGTCTAGAGAAATTTTTTTTTTTTTTTTTTTTTTTTGCCATACGTGGGCCTCTCACTGTTGTGGCCTCTCCCGTCGTGGATGGACGCGCAGGCTCAGCGGCCGTGGCTCACGCGCCCAGCCGCTCTGGGGGCACAGGCTCCGGACGCGCAGGCTCAGCGGCCATGGCTCACGGGCCTAGCTGCTCCGCGGCATGTGGGATCTTCGCGGACCGGGGCACGACCCCGTGTCCCCTGCATCGGCAGGCGGACTGTCAACCGCTGCGCCACCAGGGAAGCCCTCTAGAGAAATTTTTAATTGTCATGACTGTTGGGGTGGTACTAGTGGCATCTAGTGGATAGAGGCCAAGGATGCGGCTAATAAACATCTTTCAATGTACAGGTCAATCTCCCCCAACAAAGAATCGTCCAGCTCAAAAGGTCAGCGGTGCTGGGACCGGTAAAGGCCAGCGTACATCACACGATTTTGCTGGAAGGCTCTGGCATAATGTAGAGGCGGTTATTTTCTTTTCCTGACGTTAACAACATGAATAAATGGACTCTTTCATTTCAGTCAATTTATTCGGTAGAAAATACAAGTATATGTGCTGGTAGGGGGCGAGAAGAGAAATATGCAAAGGAGCAGAGTGTGGAGGCATTTTATAATTTGTAGAACACAAAGAAAAATCATCGAATTAGGGGCCTGACAATTCCCCCTCCTCCATGGAAACGAAACCAGTCAGTTGCTCCAAGAAGCGGCTTCTGGAGGGACAGGGAGAGAACACGGCCAAAGCCTCAGGCTCATGACCTTTAGCCTCTCTGGAGCTGAGAATGGCCTCAAGCAAGTATGGCCTCAAAATCACTGGCAAGAATCTTCACATCACATGCACCTGAGCTGAAAAATAAGGTCATTATGTAGGATAACATGTCTGGGATTTTTTTTTTTTTTTTGAAGCCCCTTTAAGATTTACATATGCAACAACTATAATCTCTATTTGAGGTCTTCCTGCAACACAGCAACTCATATCTTCTCTCTGGATTTTTCTGTACGTACTTTTATGGGTTAGAAGAAGAGAAAAATGTGGCTCAGCACAGGCAAGCAGGAGTAGTATGAATGACTGGTTGCAGAGAACGGCGAAGGGACGGGAAGAAACACGGATGTGATAGCCAGACTGTGCAAAGGACAGAAGTGCAGGATTGTCACAAGTGTCCTGGCCGAGACCCTGAGGGCAAGTGAGCTGCAGGAGACTGGGGTGCTGGGGAGGGGTGGTGAAGATGGCAGCAGGAAAGCAGACGACACATCCATCACCTTGCAGGAAACTGAAGGGCTTCTGCTGCCCAGGCAACTACAGGCAGGCCATCTTGTCAGATACTGTGAAACGTTCACGCTCGAGCAGCCAAAGCTTTAGCGTCAGAAACACTCAGCCTTTTGCCGCCTTTTTTTTTTTTTTTTTTTTTTTTGCCATTCGTATTTCTTCCTTTGTGATACGACAGTTTTTGAGTTAAACATTGCAAGTCCTCATTTTCAAGCAATGTAACAGTTACTTTCATTACGAAGGTCTCTGCACTTTGCACCTTTGTTCCTTGCAGAGTTCTTTGGCACAGAATAGGTGCCTATGAAGTGTTGAATGAAAGAAAGTGCCTTGTTATCCATGAACACGTTCTTGAGGATTAATTCAGCACCTTGGACCCTGTCTCACAACCAGCGCGACCCAGGAGTGCTATGGGGGGGTTCATTCATCGAAGCCAGGACAGGAGACACACCAGCTGGCTGTGGGGCAGGTCCTCAAGAGGAAGTGACAGATCAGGGTGGCTTGTGCCCTCTAGAACCTAGCAGTCATCACTGATTTTAAAAATAATTGCAGGGCAAAGCTTGGTATTCGTTACTTAACCTCGTTTTGTCTATTAGCCTCCACAGAACCAAGACATATTGGAATTTCTAAGTGTGTTGAAGTGCAAATTTATTTTTTAAAATATTTAAAAAACTTGAAGTCTAGTTGATTTACAGTATCGTGTTAGTTTCAGGTGTACAGCACAGCAGTTCAGTTATATATATAACTTTTCCCTTATAGGTTGTTACAAAATATCGAGTATAGTTCCCTGTCTATATACAGTAGGTCCTTGTTTGTCTGTTTTATTTTAAATTGAAAGTTTATTTTATTTTTTAAAAGTTATTTTATGTTTTGGCTGCGCCGTGTGGCTTGTGGGATTTTTCATTCCCTGACCGGGGACTGAACCCAGGCCCTCGGCAGTGAGAGTGCAGAGCCCTAACCACTGGACCGCCAGAGGATTCCCTGTCTATTTTATATATAGTAGTGTGTATCTGTTAATCCCAGTCTCCTAGTTTGTCCCTCCCCCTCCCCCACTTTCCCCTTTGGTAACCATAAGTTTGTTTTCTATGTCTGTGAGTCTCTTTCTGTTTTGGAAATAAGTTTATTTGTATCTTTTTCTCTTCGATTCCATATATAAGCTATATCATATGATATTTGTCTTTCTTTGTCTGACTTACTTCACTTAGTATGATAACCTCTAGGTTCATCCATGTTGCTGTAAATGGAATTATTGCATTCTTTTTTATGGCTGAGTAGTATTCCATTATACACACACACACACACACACACACACACACACACACAAACACAAACATCACATCTTCTTTATCCATTCATCTGTTGATGGGCATTTAGGCTGCTTCCGTGTCTTGCCTGTTGTCAATAACACTGCTGAAATGAAAATTTAAACCAAACTGAAAGTAAGGCTGGGATGTGGGATCAGGCCTGCGGGCCTCCGTTCTCTCAGGGCATCTGTGGTAACTCTTGTCATGTGATAAAATATTTCATGTCTTCAGACACCCCGTTGCACCGTGAATCACTGTGCAAACTGGAATAAGCTTTCAGGAGGACCATTTGGGACAGGTATTAGGAGTTTTAAAAGTGTTCTTATTGTTTTGTTTAAATGAGTGATTACTCCTCTAGGAATTCAGGCCGAGGAAACAGAGATGTACATTCATAAAGGCATATCATCAAAGAATGCCACTGAAGCACTGAACTTAGGGAAAAGACAAATCCACAGGCCTAGGAAATTGGCTAAATTGGTTAAATAAATCGTGTACCTTCCTTAGAAGTATTGGCAGTTAGTCACATAAACAAACACGTTTCCAAGACAATTTTTGTGTAACACTTGGGGAGCACAGCATATGCATAGATAAGTGATGACTGGTGCTTCCCTCTAGGTGATAGGAGAATGATTCTTTTTTTTTTTTTTTTTTTTTTTTTTGGCGGTACGTGGGCCTCTCACTGTTGTGGCCTCTCCCGTTGCGGAGCACAGGCTCCGGACGCACAGGCTCAGCGGCCATGGCTCACGGGCCCAGCCGCTCCGCGGCATGTGGGATCTTCCCAGACCGGGGCACGAACCCGTCCGTGTCCCCTGCATCGGCAGGCGGACTCTCAACCACTGCGCCACCAGGGAAGCCCCAGAATGATTGATTTTTATTTTTTATACTTGTATATTCCACAGTTTGTTTATTTTTTTTTAACATTAATGTGAGTTAAGGGAGTTAGAAAAAAAATTCTTTCAAGACTCAACTTTGCCTCTTTGCTTTTGGTTATAAGATTCACAAATTACAGCAGTCTCTTGCCCTTTCTAGAGGGGTAAGGTACAGAATTCTATGGGAACACCATTTACTGTCCCAACAACTCAAGGACATAGGTACTATGATTATCCTTATTTTACACATGAGGATGCTAAATTTAGAGAAGTAACTTTCCTATCACACACACCAAAAAAACAAAAGTGGCCAAGTTGGAACTGCGAGCCGGGTCTACAAAGCCAGGTATACAATACTCAATTCACACTCACTTTAGAAAGAGAGCATTTAAGTATGAACTTTCTAATACCTGTCAACGTGGATGTGTCTTAGTAAATGCAGTGAAAGAACACTAACCGTGGAAACAAGCCCTTGAATTTGAAGACAGGTCTTCACAAGTCAGTTAATCCAGAACTGCAGTGAGACACGCAGTTTCGCCTGCAGCCTAAAGCTGTTTCGATCAATATGAAAAGTGGGACATGAACTTTTGGTTGTCTCCTACTCAGTACAGGGTGGTTCATACTCCAGGATTGTCTTAGTTTGCAAGGACTACCATAACAAAATACTGTAGACCAGGGGGTTTCAACAACAGACATTTATTTCTCACAGTTCTGGAGGCTGGAAGTCTGATATCAGGGTGCCAGCCAGGTAGGTTTCATTCTGAGACCTTCTCTTGGCTTGTAGGTAGCCATCTTCTTGCTGTGTGCTCACATGAGCTCTTCTTTGTGCATTTTTTTTTGGGTGGGGGGGGGGGGGGGGGGGGGGGGGGAGGAGAGATCTCTTCCTCTTCTTTTAAGGCCACTAATCCTAGTGGATTAGGGCCCCACCCTTATGACCTCATTTAACTTTAATTACCTCCTCACAGGCTCCGTGTCCAAATAAAGTCACATCAGGGGTGAGGGCTTCAACATATGAATTTGGGGCAGGAGCGGGGATACAGTTCACTTTGTAGTAGTGATGGATCAAAGGTCTTATGTTTTGGTCCTATTGACCTTCCCAGGCTGGCAAAATTTAGCTATCATAGCTTGGGCTCCTATAATAAAAATGCCAAAGACTGGGTGGCTTAAACAACAGAAATATATCTCTCAAAGTTCTGGAGACTGAGAAGTGCAAGATCAAGGTGGTGGCAGATTCCATGACCGGTGAGAGCCCACTTCCTAGTTCATAGATGGCTGTCTTTTTGCTGTCACCTCACGTGGCTGGAAGGAGTGAGAGAGCTCCCTGGGGGTCTCTTTTAGGCACTAATCCCATTCATGAGGGCTCCACCCTCATTATCTAATCACCTCCCAAAGATTCCAAATACCATCACAGTGGGAATTAGGATTTGAGCATACAGAATTTTGGGGGGACACAAACATTCAGTGTACAGCAATAGCCTTGGCCTTCACACGACTACATGATTTACCTCACTTCACAATTTGTAGCTAAAAAAACCTAAAAACCAAAAACCCAACACTATGCATCATCTCTGCACAGCCCATTGCAACAAAATGCTCTTTTATTTAAAATTTGCCAAAGATAAAGTTTTAGAAAAATCGTCAGTTTTGATATTCCCCAAAATGAAGATCAAGGTGCAGTGTTTGAAGACATTATAAAACTGCTGCCAAATGTTCCTGCATAGAGCTGCTGTTGTTTGTGCAATTTTGGAGAATAGAACAACAAAGAGGAAAATGCCACAAAAAGCTACACAAAACCTGGGCTCTAAAGAGACCTCTTCTTCAAACTCAGGCAAATAAGATGATTTTTGTACACAAATCCCTACCCTTTTGCCCTGGAAGATATTTAGAATGGAAATGAAAGGTGTGGCTTTTAAAGGAAAGCCTCTGGGTGTGGCAGCTCTGAACACTTCATCTGTGGAATTGTCTAATCTTCTCCAAGAACCAAGCTGCAAAGTCTTTATTGTATCTTCGCTCTGAATAACAAGTAAACTCTTTTTTTTTTTTTTTTTTTTTTTTTTTTGGCTGTACGCGGGTCTCTCACTGCTGTGGCCTCTCTCGTTGCGGAGCACAGGCTCCGGATGCGCAGGCTCAGCGGCCATGGCTCACGGGCCCAGCCGCTCCGCGGCATGTGGGATCTTCCCGGACCGGGGCACGAACCCGCGTCCCCTGCATCGGCAGGCGGACTCTCAACCACTGCGCCACCAGGGAAGCCCAACAAGTAAACTCTTTCTTCATCATTTTTTGTGGTGGACTTACGGGCAAATTCTACAACCAGTGACGTTTTCCCCCAAACCCGTGAGCATTACTAGCATCTGAGTGCATTCGTGTGAGAGCTAGCTGGAATCCAGTTGGGTTCCCCCAGAAACAGGCTCTGAGCCCAGGGTTTGAGCATCAGTAGTTTATTTGGGAGGTGGTCTCAGGACACTGTGGTGGGAGAGAGAGAGAGAAGGGAAGTAAGGCAGAGAATTGTTGAATATCGGGTTTGATATCAAGCAGATCATCGCCGTGGGCAACTGTGGCTTAATCCTGCTGGGCACTCCAAAAATCTGGATAAAACACGTGCCTCAGAGTTGCCCCACTTGAGGTATTGATACGCCAACTCCCATCAGTCATTGGTTGAGGCAGCTCCGAGGGAGGTAAATTCCCCAGTTTGTCCTAATTGCTATTGCTGTCCCAACAGCAATATTATGTCTGGCAGCCAGAGAACATTCTCAGGGAAAAAATAATGCAGGTCCTGGCAGCTGGGAGTTGGCTGGTATTCATCGAAGTGCTAAGAGTGAGGGGATACGGGTAGGGTGCCGATGGCATCTGCTACAGATTGATTTGCCAGATTGGTACTTGGATCCAAAATGTCTTTTCTCCTGCGGTTCTATGAAGCTAGGAAGCATACCTAGAAAACTTCAGGGCTATTTCAAAGGGCGTGAAATGGTATGACCACATTTGAGAGTAGTTTGTTATCTAGAAATGATGAGAGGCGTATCCTATTTCCCATCAATTGTTTCCTAGTTCAGAGAAAGAGCCTCGCATGTGAAAAGAAAGGTACAAAGTTTCTATTGCAGCAATTTTGGTAAAGGGAAAAACCCAGAAATAACCCATATGTCCTTCAACAGAATAGTTGAATGCAAAAAGGAAATTGTTGAATGGCAGATCCAGAATATCATGTACGTACTGTTTCAGGCTTGAAAAACAGCTTTTTATATTGTTTATGAATACCTACCCATGCTGGAAAAGCATAAGGCGTGCATGGGAGTGAGAAGCACCAAATTCATTGGCAGTTACTTCTTGAGAGGGGGAGAAGCAGGTGGGATAAGGGAAGAGGGGCACAGGAGCCTTGAATCACGTCCAAAATTATTTGTTTTTTAAGAATTATCTGAAGCAAATATGGCAAAACATTTAAGATTTAACAAAGTTTTCTAGTAGGTACATGGATGTTCTTTAGAATATCCTCTCTATTTTTTTGTATACCTGAAACATTTCAGACTATGACAGAAAACAAAGTAAAAACAAACAGACAAAAGATGAAGTTTTTCTTGCAGAATCTGTATTTTTGCCATTTTGGGGGAAACAAAATTGTACAATAGAGTGGTGGAATTTGGATTTTTTCCTACGGTGGAATTTCAGTTTGTAATTTGAACCTTCTGGTTTGCAGTTTGAACTTTATAGTTTCAATTTTGAATTTTCTAGTTCTAATTTTGATTTCCGAAGCCGGGCCTACTGTGTGCTGGTACTCACTTAAGAAACCTAAGCATTTCCTTTCCCTTCCCCAGTTTTGGGACCAAGAAATGGAACTCCTGCGGTGAGATGTCCGAAAAGATGATCTGGTAGTACATCACAAGTCCAAGCTCTCCGTCAGGAGCACCGAACATAAAACACAGGTCCTAAGCAAGAGATAGAGAAGGACTTGCTGCTTTTAAAGACTTAGATTTTGGAATTTTGTACATTTGAGTGTGCCTTAAATTCCTGTCAAAACACAACCATCTGTGACATTCCAAATTTCTGGGTGAAAAGCAATAAAAGAAAGAGCCGGGGGGGTTGTTACTAGTTACCTGATGAGGTCAGGAGGCAGATTGCAAGGACGATGAATCAGCACTGGGTCACCCAGTCTTTTTTGGACAACCTGGCTTCCAGATCTTTCCGCCCTCCCTCTCTGCCTGGGCTGAGAACAGCCTTAGGCAAAACCAAGAAATAAAAGAACAAACCAAGTTTGTCTTGGGCACTCTCTCTTCGGCCCTTCCGTGTAAGGCCAACCACAAGAAGACAGACCCTTTTAAAAATTGATAATATGTTCACACGGTTTAAAATGCAAAAAGTACAAAAGGGTTTACAATGATAAGTCTTCCTCTTACCTTCCTTCTCCAGGTACCTGAGTCCCCAACCTGGAGGCAGCCAACACTGACAGAATGTTTTTTTTTTTTTTTTTTTTTTTTTTTTGCCTCTCACTCCTGTGGCCTCTCCCGTTGTGGAGCACAGGCTCCGGACGCGCAGGCTCAGCGGCCATGGCTCACGGGGCCCGCTGCTCTGCGGCATGTGGGATCTTCCCGGACCGGGTCACGAACCCGCGTCCCCTGCATCGGCAGGCGGACTCTCAACCACTGCGCCACCAGGGAAGCCCTA
>NW_006782267.1:2893210-2896089 GCF_000442215.2 Lipotes vexillifer | reverse complement strand
CCGGGCACGAACCCGTGTCCCCTGCATCGGCAGGCGGACTCTCAACCACTGCGCCACCAGGGAAGCCCTGATAGAATGTTTTATGTACCCTTCCAATAATATTTTATGGCTCTACAAACGTGAATATGTACTTTTTTAAAAAGACATAAGATGTACACAGTTCTACACCTTACACTTTCCACTGAACATGTATCTTGGATATTGCCTCATATAAGTATATTAAAATATTTTCATTTGTAAAAATAACACATAATATTCTATTGTATGTGTGTACATGATTTATCGAAATAGTTCTCTCTTAGTAGGCATATAAGTTCTTTCAAATGTTAGGTTACTACAAGTAATGATGCAATGAATAAGGTTCACATGCACTATTACGTGTAGAATAAATTCCTGAAAGTAGAGTTTCTGGGTCAAAAGGTATATGTATTTGTAATTATGACAGAAATGGCTAGATTGCTCTCTGTAAAAGTGGTACCAGTTTTCTACTCCCATCAGCAATGTACAGGGGTACTCATTTCCCCAAATTCTCACCAACAGTCTGTTAAACTTATATTTGCTGAATTAATACAAGAGAAATGGTATCTCAATGCGCGTTTAATTTGCATCTCTTTTATTACCTTTTCACTTGTGAAAAGTCATTTTCAACATGGGAAATTTGCTTCCTAGGGTACTAGAAGCTCTGCAAAGCTCTGATGGTATAACACATCCAGATTCTGGAGAAATTAACAACATATTTTTTTCTGAGTATCCGATAAAGGGAAGGAAGATTATAAAGGGAAAATGGTGATAATAATAATAAAAACAACAAGCATGATCAGACCAGGAAAGTGGGCAGGAAGCAAACAGAAATTTTAGAGTTGCCCTGGGCACAAATGCCACTATTACGGCAGGCACGGTTGAATGGGGCGAGAAAATTGGGTACTTAATCTAGGACTTCTAGAAAATGGGGCTGCTGGCCCTGAAACTCCTGCGCTGAGCCAGGAGCCTGGGAGGGGGCTCTGGGTGAAGAATAACGTCATGAAGATGTTAAGAAGAAGAATGATGATGATGGCTATAGCAAGGTCTTCCTTTGTTAACCTGCAGCCACAGACCTGATATCACTTACGTTCTGATGTTCAGATTTATACTAGTCCTGAATGTGGATACATTAAAGTAGTTCCAGATAGGTAGCTCCTGGAGTCCATCAGAAGTCAATTCAAATCTTTGCTAGAGGAAACAACAATAAATATGAGCTCACCATAAAAAACTTACTAAAAAAATGAGGAAACAAGCCAGTACAAGTGAATCAGCAAAAACAACTAGAAGATGTTGACTCTCAGGACTTAAGACATTAGGACTATCAGATAAAGACTATGCAATGACTATATGTCTATGAAATGTTTGCAGACAGAATAACAATGAGCGAGGAGCAGGAAACAATAACAAATATCCAGGCAGGTTTTCAAAAGAGCCAAATTGAACTTTTGGAAATGAAAAAAAAAATCATTGTAATTAGAAACTCTGGTTATATGCCTGCATAGGTAGTAAAACTATAAAGAAAAGTGGGGAAGAGATTGCAGGATATGGCGGGAAAGTATATCCTGTAGTGCGGAAGGAGCAGCAGTGTGATTGAGTAGTCATATGTGGAGATTTCTGGAGTGCTCACAATGTCTTAATTCTTGACCTGGGTGGGAGTTACACAGATGTTTGACTTATGGTTATATAATTTGCTGAATTTTGTGTTTTACACACCGCTATAGACTGAATGTTAGTGTTCCCTCAAAATTCGTGTGTTGAAATCTAACGCACAATGTGAAGGTATTAAGAGGTATGACCTCTGGGGAGGTGATTTGGTCATGAGGGCAGAGCCCTCATGAATGGGATTAGTGCCCTTATTAAAAAAAAAAAAAAAGACTCCAGCGAGCCCCCTTGCCCCTTCTGCCATGTGAGGACACAGCAAAAAGACAGCCATCTGTGAACTAGGAAGTGGGCTCTCACCAGACACTGAATCTGCCAGCCCCTTGATCTTGGACTTCCCAGCCTCCAGAACTGTGAGAAATACATTTCTGTTGTGTATGAGGCACCCGGTCTGTGGTATTTTTGTTCTGGCAACCCAAATGGACTAAGACACACACTTTTCTGTACATGTGTGGTATTTCACAATAAAAGTGATTAAACTATGTATGTTTAAACAGCAGATTAGACATAGATGAAGAAAGATTTAGTGAAATTGAATAAAAATGTGAAGAAATTACCCAGAATGAAGCAGTGAGTAATAAAGGACTGGAAAATACAAGAGTGAAGAGACATGGAAGGGAGAAGGGCTAATATAGATCCAATCGGAGTTCCATAAAGAGAGAACAGCTACAGTGAGGGCGAGGAGATATTTAAAGAAATAATGACTGAGATTTGCCAGAACTGATGAAAATTATGAATTCACAGATGGAAGAAACACCATGTATACCAAGAATGGTAACTAAAAAGAAATCTCCTAAACATGTAGTTATAAAACTGCAGCCATGGAGAAAAAACGTTTTCATCTTCAAAGGGATGAGCCAAATAATGGGGAATATCTTTTAAATGTGGGCAGAAAATAGCCCTCAACCAAGCATTGTATTCTTAGCAAAACTATACTTCAGGAACAAGGGTAAATTATAGGAGTTTCTAAGGGATTTATTTTAGGATGAAGGAAGATAAGTTCAGAATAAACATTTGAGATGCAAAACAAATGGTGATCATGTACATTTAGAAAAGCATATGGAAATGTAAATGAACGTGATCTTTATAAACAACAGTATGAAAATGTTATCTAAAATTCTTCAGAAAAGTAGTGGGTCAGGTGGGAAGGAATTATTATAGTTAAGTGTTCTAAGGTCTTTCAGTTTGTTGGGAAAGAG
>NW_006782267.1:2877750-2893188 GCF_000442215.2 Lipotes vexillifer | reverse complement strand
GAAAGAGTTAAAATATTGATCAGTTTTATACTGTGTTAAGTGTAGGTGATACATTTTCAAGGCTTTAACTTCTAAGCTAGTAAAAGAGAAAAGGAAATTAAAAAAAAATCAAACATATGAGGCTACCCTAACACCAGACCCAGACAAAGACATTAGAAGAAAACTGTAGACCAGTACTCTCATGAACATAGATGCAAAAATCCTCAACAAAATATTAGTAAATCTAATTTACAATATATAAATTGAATTATATACCACAAAACAACCAAGTGGGATTTATCCCAGGTATGCAAGGCTGGTTCAACATTTGAAAATCAACTAATGTAATCCATCACATCAACAGGCTAAGGAAGAACAATTACATGATCATATCGATAGATGCTTTGAAAAGTCTTTGACACTCTGAGACATCACCAGTTGCCATGTGGTTTCTTCTAGTGTGTGTGTGTGTGTGTGTATACACATGTACACGTGTATGTATATATGTATTTATGTGTATACATATGTTTGTGTATATTATATATACATAAACATAAAGGTATATATATTTCATTTATTTATCTGATATTTATCCTTATACGATGGGTGAATTATAGAACTTTTTGTATTTTTTCCCCCAGTTTTTAATCTGATACCATGCCCAATTTATCGACGAATCTATCTTTTTTTCATTGACTTGAGATGTCAATTTTAACATATACTGAAATTCTTGGATGTATTTGGGTCTATTTCTAGGCTTTCTATTCTGACTCAATGATCTTTTTGTATTTCCATGCTAAGCCCTGTTTAAGGTGTTATGGTTTTATAATGGGTTTTATTTTTATTTTTTTTAATTTTATGATTTATTTTTGGCTGCATTGGGTCTTTGTTGCTGCGCGGGAGCTTTCTCTAGTTGCAGAGAGTGGGGGCTACTCTTCGTTGTGGTGCGCGGGCTTCTTATTGCGGTGGCTTCTCTGTTGTAGAGCATGGGCTCTAGGCGCGTGGGCTTCAGCAGTTGTGGCACGAGGGCTCAGTAGTTGTGGCTCGTGGGCTCTAGAGCGCAGGCTCAGTAGTTGTGGCACACTGGCTTAGTTGCTCTGCGGCATGTGGGATCTTCCCGGACCAGGGCTCGAACCCGTGTCCCCTACGTTGGCAGGCGGATTCTCAACCACTGCGCCACCAGGGAAGTCCTTATAATGTGTTTTAATATGTTATAGGGCTCGTCCCCCTTTATTATTCTGTTTAAAATGGAAAAGCTACTTTAAATCCAATTTAGTAATTGTCAGGTACAAACGGTGACCAGGAAAACTATTGGCACTTTATATCAGTAACTGTGTGTGAGCAGGAACAAAGTATGACGTGTGAGCTGGGGAGGAGTGAGGAGAACGGGAGATGCGTCAGTTCAGCACAGATATGGGTCAGTTGGCCTAGCGACCAATTGGGCTACAGATGCAATTGCTGCAAATTAATTAATGAAGTATACTTGATTGA
Organism: Lipotes vexillifer; assembly: GCF_000442215.2. NCBI lineage: Eukaryota > Metazoa > Chordata > Mammalia > Artiodactyla > Lipotidae > Lipotes > Lipotes vexillifer. Next base: position 2,891,718 of record NW_006782267.1, on the reverse strand, counting down.
CAGTGTTGTGTTTATTTCCGCTGCACAGCGAAGTGAGTCAGTTATACGTATATATTCTTTTCCGTTATGGTTTATCACAGGATGTTGAGTATAGTTCCCTGTGCTCTGCAGTAGGACCTTGTTGTTTATCCATCCTATATATAATAGTTTGCATCTGCTAACCCCAAACTCCCAATCCATCCCTCTCTGAACCCCCCCCTCCCCGAACCCCCCCTCCCCCTTGGCAACCACAAGTCTGTTCTCTATATCTGTGAGTCTGTTTCTTGATTAGTTCATTTGTGTCATATTTTAGATTCCACATGTAAGTGTTACCATATGATACTTGTGTTTCTCTGTCTTACTTCACTTAGTATGATCATCTCTAGGCCCATCATGTTGCTGCAAATGACATTATTTCATTCTTTTTATGGCTGAGTAGTATTCCACTCTGTGTGTGTGTGTGTGTGTGTGTGTGTGTGTGTGTGTGTACACGTACATTATATATCACATCTTTCTTTTTCAAAACATGTTTTTGTATTGAGATAAAATTCATTATTTTAAAGTAGACAGTTTTAAAGTGTGTGGGTTTTTAAAGTATATTTGTAATGTTGGGCAACTATCACCATTACATAATTGCAGAACATTTCCATCATTCCAAAACAAAATCTGTACCTCTTAGCAGTCTCTCCTGGTTCCCTTCTCCCTCATCCCCTGGAGAAGGGATGTATTTAATCTAGTTTCTGTCTCTATGGAGTTGCCTATTCTGCATGTTTTATATATACGTAATCATCTGATATCTGGATTTTAGTGTCTGGTTTCTTTCAGTTAGTGTAATATCCTCCAGGTTCATCCATGTTTATGGCTGATAATATTCCACTCTAGCCTGGAGGGGTGGGATAGGGAGGGTGGGAGGGAGGGAGACAAAGAGGGAAGAGATATGGGAACATATGTATATGTATAACTGATTCACTCTGTTATAAAGCAGAAACTAACACCATTGTAAAGCAATTATACCCCAATAAAGATGTTAAAAAAAAAAAAATTCCACTCTACTGGTGTACCACATTTCATCAATCCTTTCATCCAGTGACGGACATTTGGGTTTTTTCCTGTTGTTTGGCCATTATGAGTAATGGTGCTATAAACATTTGGTTTTTTAATTTTTATTTTATATTGGAGTATAGTTGATTTACAATGCTGTGTTAGTTTCAGGTGTACAGCACAGTGATTTAGTTATACATATATCTATTCTTTTTCAGATTCTTTTCTCATTTGGTTATTACAAAGTACTGAGTAGAGTTCCTGTGCTATACAGTAGGTTCTTGTTGATTATCTATTTTATATATAGTAGTGTGTACATGTTAATTCCAACCTCCTAAATTATCACCCCTCCCCCCCTTTCCCCTTTGGTAACCATAAGTTTGTTTTCTATGTCTGTGAGTCTGTTTCTGTTTTATAAATAAGTTCATTTGTATCATTTTTTAGATTCCACATATAAGTGATATCATATGGTATTTGTCTTTCTTACTTCACTTAGTATGTAGTATGATAATCTCTAGGTCCATCCATATTGTGGCAAATGGCATTATTTCATTCTTTTTATGGCTGAGTAATATTCCATTGTATATATGTACCACATCTTCTTTATCCATTCATCTGTCGATGGGCATTTAGGTTGTTTCCATGTCTTGGCTATTGTGACCAGTGCTGCTATGAACATAGGGGTGCATGTATCTTTTTGAATTATAGTTTTGTCCAGATATATGCCCAGGAGTGGGATTGCTGGGTCATATGAATTGCCACAATTTACGTTTTCATCAATGTGTATTGATTATTGTAGGGGTTATGCGTCATCGTTGTGGCTCCCCATCATCTTTTTCAAAGCCTTTCTATACTTGGGGAAATGCACAGGTTATGGGTTCTCAGTCTAGTAACCAGTTGTGCTGGTTTGCCTGAGACTGAGGGGTTTCCTGGGATGCAGTTCCTTTAATTGCAAAACCAGAAAATTCCTGCCCAAGTTGGGATTAGTTGGTCACCCTGGGTCTTATCTCCCAGATGCAGAATCAGAGCTCAAATCCCCAGGCTCTGTTGGGGCTAGGATGTGGCATATAACCAAGGCTCTGCCATTTAGAACTGAAAAACACCGAAGACCTCGATTCAGACCGGAGCTAGGAAGGAAACGAACTTGCAGCGAGCTTCCATGTTGCTGGCAGGGATGATGCTTCCCGCTGGCTGGCTTTCAGGGGTGGGGGGCAGTGGCTGCAAGATTGCGGTCCTGATGCGCAAGGGCCAGAGGCTTGAAGCTCTATCATTTGCAATCAAACTGAAGTCCTGGCACTAGGGGCTTGGTGGTGGCAACAGTAAAGCGGCAGTGGCGTCTCCCCCCAAATCAGGCTAATTTGCAGCATGGTTTTGGCATTTTTCCTGGAAGCTACGCCTTGGATTTGTTTCTTCAGCCCTCCCAGTGATTCCGGAGCTACTGAATATCTTTCAATAAGCCCTTTTCCTGCTTAAACTCACCACAGAATAGATTCCATTGTTTACTAGTCAGAATCCTGACCAATAAAATAAAATTTGAGCACTTCATATATGTGATGATGGATATAGCGCTTTTTTAAGTATATATTTTTTCACTGCCTTTTTTCCACTAAAAATTGTTTTTGGTAGATATTTGAAGGGAGAGGTGAAACAAATTGCTTAAGGGAGATTCTGCCATAATTTCATATTCTTAACGTATATTTGTCAAATCTCTGGCACTATACTTATAATCACTCATTCTCCTTTGTTCCTTCTTTTGGCTTTTTCATACCCTTGTGCCCCACTGGGTTTGCTAAGCAATAGGTATATGCTATTATAACATAGGGTGAAAAAATATGGTGAATATGTAAGAAGGGTGTTTGTTTATCCCCATTACTCTATTTTTTCCCCACTTCTAATGTATTTAGCTCTTTAAATAATGTCATTTGAAAAGTTTCTCGGGGGGGGGGGGACTCATTTTCCTAAATTGCAAGCCAAATTTTATACTTTTAAAAATAAGCTTTTAATTTTGGAATAATTTCCTATTTATAGAAAAGTTGCAAAGATAGTACAGAGAGTTCCCGCATACCCTTCACCTGGCTGCCCCTAATGTTAATATCTTACATAATCACGGCATTGCTGTTTATTTTCCGTGACCCCTAAATTATAAAGAAATGTTGGACCTTGAAATATCACATACTATCAGTACCCTGAGAGCAGCTTCTCATAAATAGAGGGCATTTGGATTTGTTATGTTTTTTTAAAAAGTTTAAAAGAGCCTTCTTTTAATTTAATTTTTATTTTTGGCTGTGTTGGGTCTTTGTTTCTGTGCAAAGGCTTTCTCTAGTTGTGGCAAGCGGGGGCCACTCTCCATCGTGGTGTGTAGGCCTCTCACTGTCGCAGCCTCTCTTGTTGCGGAACACAGACTCCAGACGCGCAGGCTCAGTAGCTGTGGCTCGTGGGCTCTAGAGCGCAGGCTCAGTAGTTGTGGCTCACGGGCTTAGTTGCTCCGCGGCCTGTGGGATCCTCCCAGACCAGGGCTCGAACCCGTGTCCCCTGCATTAGCAGGCAGATTCTCAACCACGGCGCCACCAGGGAAGCCCTGGCATTTGGATTTTTAACAACAGTGGCTTCCTCTATTCTTTGCGTCCAAACTTGCTATATATTTTGATGTGGAAGCCTCTACTGCCAGTGGACTTTACTCTGTGTAGGCCTCATTCTGGCTTTGCTGTTTCTCATTAAACCAGTGTCCTTGGGTGGTGTGTGAAGATCATAGCTACAACCCGAGGAGCCACCCAAGGATACAGTTGGTTGGAGGTAGGCCCATTACCAGTGTAAGCTCAGTATTTTAGCATCTAGTTTACAGATACTGGGGAAACGAGGAGAGCTGGCAGTAAAGGCTAGATGTCCAATCCACCTGGAGTTACAGTCCGCCACGAAATGGAGCTTCTCCAGCGTTATCACACACAAGAGGCTCTTGTTCAGATGTAGATTCTGACTCAGCAGGTCTTGGGTGGGGACTGAGTGTCCCCGTCTTTCTTGGCTTTGTATCACAGGCTTGTATATTTCTCTTCGTATATGGACAGTCTCTGAAAACAGTTAAATATTACAAAAAACACAGTAGATTTAGACGACCAATTATGACCATTTAACACATTTTTGACTGGAGATGTATTACGGCCACAGGCGTTAGTTTCTGCAAAAATCCCCCAGTCAATAATGTTTGAAGTTCAGACTTTAGGATCCTGGAGAGGAAGAAAACTGAAATTGATGGAGAGTTTACTGTGGGACTTGGGAGGTGCTGGAAACTTTTATGGGTTTGTTGAACGTCAGAGTTGAAAATATCCTCCCTAGTCACACACCTCATTAAGGATAAAACATGGAATAGAATGAATTATTTTGTATTAGGACCCAGCTTGACATTTCATAGAAGACTTTCTTGTAGTTATTTATTTATTTATTTATTTATTTTTTTATTGCAGTACGCGGGCCTCTCACTGTTGTGGCCTCTCCCGCTGCGGAGCACAGGCTCCGGATGCGCAGGCTCAGCGGCCATGGCTCACGGGCCCAGCCGCTCCGCGGCACGTGGGACCTTCCCGGACCGGGGCACGAACCCGTGTCCCCTGCATCGGCAGGCGGACTCTCAACCACTGCGCCACCAGGGAAGCCCTTTCTTGTAGTTTGATAATACTCAGCAGCCATTTATTTAAGGAATCCATGACCCTGTGGTAGTAGAGCAGAGGGGGAGAACAGGGTATTTGAAGATACTTATAGATCAGATCAGTTCTCAATGTGGTCAAAAGAATTGATCTTACTACCGTTTTAGAATTTCCAGGCCAGATTAAAAGTTTCACTAAGATCAGCTCATGAGATTTACAATAGAAGTTGCTACCCATGATATAAAAACGTGATTTGAGTTTAGGAATAAAAGAATCATTTTATATCAGAGCTACTATAAATGTTTTGTGCCTATGTGCAATTTATTCTAAAGGGCCAATTTATAAAACCATATGCAACATTTCTATTTTCAGTAAGCTATTAAAAACCAAACCAAGGAAGCTGGAATCTATGTTGAAAAACAAGTCAAATGCCACCAAACATGCTGAAGGCTACAATTCTTTAAAATTCATACCTGTAGAGTCTCTCTTTTACCTGGGAAAAGGAGAGTATTTTCTAAGTATAAACTCCTTGAATGCCATGAGAGTTGAGAGGTGAATGTGTGCTTGAGGGTAACTTCAGTGCAATAATAATTAAATTGCATCATCGTAAAGGAGTCTGTGTGGGTTTATGTTATCCAGAAAATCAGTGGGCTTCTGGGATTTCCCACTCTGCTGAGGTGACCTCTGAGCCATGTACATGTTATTTATAGGAAAAGAGCTGTAGGGTGGAAAAGGCCAGTTTCTCTTTTCCACTCAATGTTAAAAGCCCACAGTGGGTTTCTCTCTCTGAATAGGGCATACCCCAGATTCTGATCTATTAGAGGAAATTAAACTGGTGATTAATTATAGTAATAACAGAATCCAATGTAATATTTTCTGTACGTAGTATTCTATGTATTAGTTTCCTATTGCTGTGTAAAAACTTACCACAAATTTAGAGGCTTCACAAAGCCGCAGTCAGGGTGCCAACCAGGTTGCCTTCTCATCAGAGGCTTGACTGGGGAAGGTTCTGCTTCCGTGCTCTCTCAGGTCATTGGTAGACTTTGCTTCCTTGTAGTTGTTGGACTGAGGTGCCTGCATCTTCCTGGCTGTTGGCTGGAGGCTGCTGTAAGGTCCTAGAGGCTGCCAGCAGTGTTCTGCCGTGTGACTCTTTTCACAGGTAGTTCACAACATGAGTGTGTATTTCTGCAAGGCCAGTGGAAAAGCGTCTCTCTCTCCAGTCTGCTAAGATGGAGTCTCCTATAATGCAACCGTGAGAGTGACATCCTGTCACCTTTGCCATATTCTATTGGTTAGAAACAAATCACAGCTTCCACTCACGTGCAAAAGGAGGGAATAATACAACAGAATGACTCCTTTGGGGTGACCTTAGGGTGTGACTACCACAAATAGTGAGAAATGGGGCAAAATCTGGGGCACTGAATTACTGTTTTTGTTCGAGTACTTCTGCTTCATTCCACATGGTACCTCATTTACCATTGAGTGCCTGTCTCATCGCAGGTGTGGAATGAACTGAGGGACAGTGATCCTTCTGGAATGGGCCCCCTTTTGCTCCCCTCTCTGAGAAGTATGCTGGAGGCAAACACCAAGGGAGTTAAAGGGAAGATACTTTCCATGATGCCCCCCAAATAAATCCCTGGAAAATGACAGTATCTCTAAAATTATAAGAAAACTTCAAAGTCACAGGAAAGATGCCAACTCCACAGCTTTGATCACCTCAGTGATTGGGGAATCATTCTATTGGTGTCGGAAGAATTAAAAAAAATTACTATTATTAAAGGTGACACACGGCACCTTTTCTACTGACCTCAATCAAGAACTCACTCAGAGAATATGGGGGTGACTCTTGGTATATTTGTACCATCTTTGAAAATCTCATCATTGTGGCCTTTAGATGCCACCACGGCCAAGGTCTGGGAAGAGAGGCAGCTCAGCATACAGTTGTAGAGGTTGTGCACTGTACAACCCTAGGGGTGCCATTTACATAGACCACAGTGTCTATTCCAGCCAGTCCCTCTGAGGGAAAAGGGTCCATCACCCAATTCTCCCCAGTGTCAGTATTATTCCCGGTAAGAGTGTTCTACATATCAGTGGACCATTTCACGTTCAAATGCAACTGAGCTACAGAGCCACCCAGGCATATTATCCTGATTCTACAGATGAGGAAACCAAGGCTGAAAAGGTTTACGCAACTTGTCTAGCGTCTAACAGTGTAAGAAACAGGGCCAGGGCTTCAACCGAAGACCAGGAATTTGAACACAATGTCCCACTTTTCTCCAAAAGTCTTATTTTATTTTTTTTAGAGCTGTTTTTTTTTTTTTTTTTTTTTTTTTTTATATTTGCCCTTCCCAGAGCCTTTTCAAAAAAATTTTTTTTTTTTTTTTTTGAGCTTTTTTTTTTTTTTTTTTTTTTTTTTTTTATATCTGCCCTTCCCAGAGCTCTTCGCCAGATAAATCAGGATCACGCATGCAGCCTGCCCTGGGAGTTCCCTCTATAGGTGTTAAGATCCCTCACCCTGTTAGAAATTCTTCAACTAACACTAATCCACACACACAAACAAATGTTTGGGAACCTGCACTGTCCCCTTGGATGGAGTTCCCCTGCTCCCTTCTGCATGCCCACTACATGGTGACGCATTCACCTTTGAGTGTCTGGTTCATGGCAGCTGGGTGGACGGTGATCTTTCTGGAACTGGCTTCTTTTTGCTCCCCTTTGTTTGATTTATTTATTTATTTTACTTTGTTATTATTATTTTTAATATTTATTTATTTATTTGGCTGCGCTGGGTCTTAGTCACGGCATGTGGGATCTTAGTTGTGGCATGCACGTGAGGTCTAGTTGCCCGACCAGGGATGGAACCTGGGCCCCCTGCATTGGGAGCATGGAGTCTTACCACTGGACCACCAGGGAAGTCCCTTGCTCCCCTTTCAGCAGGACATCGCCAGTTACTTGGCATCTTGGGCAGAATCCGTGCATTTTTCACTTCAGCAAATATTTATTGAGCCCAGTGTCCCAGTGACTGAACTCAGGAAATGAAGGCTCTCTCAGTCTGGTCATCAAGGGATTTTTAAGTTGCCTTCTCATCTTCCCCAGGGTACAATGGTGTTGCCCCCTGTCCTGTAATGATTGCACGTCTGGCACATGATTAATTCTGTTAGTGGGGGCAGACTTCACTGTATCTTCAGGGAAGATATTTTTCTTTTTGGTTCCTGCCAGCTAAATGTGGTAGAGTCAGTGATGGGAATTTAAGAGAGTTTTCTTTTAAAAAACACAGTAGAAATATTCCGTCAGCTTTTCAAAGTGGAAATAACCACGGGGGGAAATGCTGCAGCAGGTATTTCCCTTGATTTTTTTTTTTTTTTTTGTAAGTTCATCCTGCAATGGTTCTTTAGAAGTAGAACCAGAAAGGAAATCTGGATGGAAATTCTTTGTCCAGGGTTTATCACATGAACATGAAAGAATGACAGAAAACTGTCTATAGGCTGACTGCCACTCTCTTGAAATATCCGTTGTTCTCATTGGATTACCATTGTTAACCTCATAAAATTTAATGGCATTTGATAGCTGGCAAGGTCCACCAATGGGTTTATTTACCCATTGTCCCAGTGTGGTCTATTAGATTTTTGTTCAGCAAATATTCACTTGGCTCACCTAGCCACGCGATCACCTGCATGGGTGTATATTTCTCTCCCCCACTGAGCTGTGCTATGTGACCAGTTTGGGTCAATGAAACGAGGGCAGGAGAGGTGATGTCTCAGTTCTGAGACGAGACCTTAAGAAGATCGGCTCTCTGGCAGTTTCTGACTTCTGCCAGGAGAACTAGATGCCCAAGTACTGGCCACCCCTCCACCAGAGCCCCAGAACAAGATGCGTGGAGCACATCTGGGCCCAACCTGCCATCTGAATCAGAGCTCCACAGCCAGCCTGCAGGAGCAGGGAGTAAGCGACCAGGGAGGAGGAACTGATTGGAGTCGGGTGCCCTGGAGACTTGGTGGGGTTGTATTTCGTAGCTAATCTAACACACCTGGTGATGGCAGAGCACAAAAGCTACAGCATAACTGCAGTTCCTCTAGTCTGGCACATCTCAGACTCGAGCTCACACCAGAGTCACCTGGAGGGCTTGAGAAACACAGATGACTAGGGCCACCCCCAGAGAGCCTGAGGCACTTGGTCTGCTGTTGGGGCCCGAGGATTTGCATTTGTATCAAGCTTCTCGGTGCTACTGCTGCTGGACCAGGACCCACATTGAGAACCGCTGACGTAAAGCCGTGAATGTGAACTGGGTTAACTGTGTTTGGCAGATTGTGCTGCACAGATAGAAATGGTTCAGTTCTTCAGATGTAGCCATTTTGAGGGGATGTGATAGAAGCTGGAAACAGGATTATGACCCAGAGGAAATACTGGTGTTGCCAGGGGGACTCATCTTAAAAATGGATTTTGATCCCCGAAGGACTGGCATACAAGGCGCAAGAGACAATAATCTCCGGGGAGTAGCCCAGATAGACCTAGGCATGAAGAGGCCAGATTGGGGGTGCTGATACAGTAACTCGCATTTTCATCTTGTTAATAAACATTTATGTGTTTTCGCTCCCAGTCTGGAGACCTGGAAGATAAGACTAGAACACTTGGGTTTCTTGAAACACTTAAAAAAATATCCAATAAAGACCATGAATGTAGGCATCTTTACATCAGGATGAAAAACGAACAACTTTAGGAATCATCTGGAAGTTTTCAAACATCTGCAGCCCCCATGTAGATTTTACCCGAATACAATAAGTGTGTAATTTGGAAATGGGAAGAGACAAGTCTAAAACATTAACTGTTGGATCGTCTTGCACGTTCTGCTCTCGGTGTAGATGAGGTCCCAGTGGCCTGATGCTGACGTATTTATTGATACAGTGGGAGGCAGGAGGCTGATCCCAGCTTGGCCAGGCACAATTCCCAGGAAAAAGAGTAATGACATCAGATCACTTATTTGTAAAACGTTATCGAGCTTTGAATTACATGGATTCCCCTGATAACCCAAATTAGTTACATAATGGAAGAGAGTTTATAGGAATCACTTGATAAGTGATGGGTAGATGGTCAATTTGATTTTTGAATTAATTTATCCTTATTCATATTTACTCATAATCTCTTTTGAAAACAGTTCTTGCTGATCCAACCCCAGTCCTCACCTCCTGAACCCAAGAACACTGTCTCTCAAATTTCACCACGTAGTAGAAGCTACTGGGGAACTTTGTGTATCCAGATGCCCAGGCCACACACCAGAGCAAGTTCATCGGAGTGTCTGGTAGCAAGACTCATCCAGGCATTAGGATTTTTTTTGGACAGTTCCCCAGGGGATTGCAAAGAGCAGCTTTGTGTGGGAACCACTGCTCCCCCATTTCCCGGGGGTTCTTTAGAAATGCAGAGTCTCAAGCGCAGCCCCAGACCTACTGAATCAGAATCTGCTTTGTAACAAGGTCCCAGGTGATTTACTTGCACGTGAAAGTGTGGATGAAAGTCACACGGGACAACACCAGGTTTCCGTCTTACATCGGCCCCAGCTGTGCGGACCATTTCCTGACTTCCAAGCCAAGTGGATCTTGCTGCCCCCTCTGCACTTGGCAATGAGCAGAGCACCGATTCCCTCACGTGTCCTGACACGTGCAGAACGTCTCTTCTCTCTTTGTTTACTGAGCAAATTTTGGCATTTCTCAAAGGGAGGGGAAGAGAGAAGAGGCAGAGAGAATGAGAGGGACGGTCACCAACACGTATTTCTTATTTCACCTCAAAACTGGCCCATCGAGCCTTGGCTGTCACAAATTCAAGGAAATCTCCAGTTCCTTTCTTTCACCGACGACCAGGAGAAAAGTAGCTTAAGGTATGCGCCATATCAAGGTCTGAAGGATGAGGGTGACGCTTCCTCTATCCCAGGGGTCGGCAAACTTTTTCTATCAGGGGCTAGATAGTAAATATTTGTGGCTTTGTGGCCGTATTTTTTCTGTTGTGACTATTCAACTCTGCCATTGTAGCGTGAAAGAAGCCATAGACAATGTATACATGAATGGGCGTGGCTATGCTCCAATAGAATTTATTTTCACAAACAGGCAGCTCTTCCACTTGGGGGTATATACCAAAAAGAATTGGAAACAGGTACTCAAATCCTTGTACACGAATGCTCATGGCAGCACTATTCACAATAACTAAAAAGTGGGAGCAACTTAAAGGCTTATCAGTGGCTGAATGCATGAACAAACTGTGGTCTATCCGTACAATGAAATAGTATTTAGCCATAGAAAGGAATAAAGTACTGATCCATGCTTCAGCGTGAATGAACCTCGGAATCGTCATGCTTAAGTGAGAGGAACAGACACAAAAGGTCATGTTCTGTATGATCCCATTCATATGAAATATATCCAGAATAGGTAAATCTATAGAAACAGGAAGCAGGCAGTTGGTTGCCAGGGGCTGGGGGAAGGGGGAATGGGGTGTAACAGCTTCATGTGGACGGGATTTTATTTTGAAGTGATAAAAATGTTTTGGAACGCAGTAGAGGTGGTGTCTGTACAGCAGTGTGAATGTGCTAAACGCCATGGAATTGTTCGCTTTAAAATGGTTCATTTTATGTTATGTGGATTTAGAATTATAACTCAATAAAAAAAGTTAAAAACAAGCCCCCCCCCCCCACCCAAACCAGGCAGCTGCTGGATTTGGCCCCAGGGCCATATTTTGCTAGGACCTGCTCTACCCCATTGAGACCCCACTTTGATAGATGATACCTGGAAACTGTTTCCAGGTCTTCTCTGTGAGCAGACATCATAGCTACGTGGTCCAACTCTGGACAGGCCCCCTCATTTCACCTCTACACCTCCATGTACTGTCTTGGGTCCTGGCCTGGTTCTGGCTCTCCAAGCTTGGAAGGAGGCACCACATCTATTCTAAGATGTCTTCCGTTGTGCTTTGTAGGCTTTGGAACTGACCCTGCAGAAGCTTCCTTTCTCTTCACGGGCTGTTCATGCCTGAAGGACCTTCCCTAGCTAGCGTTAGACTTGGCCTTTCTCTTTGGTGACACCCCAGCCAGCTTTTAGGTTTTGAATCTATCAGCCTTGAGGGCAGACAGACAGACAGACACTCAATATATCCCATTTCCCTTGGGGTCAGTGCTGTCACAACCAGACTTCTTATTTGTCTTTTCCCAGAGGGGCCCTAGCTAAGCTACTGTTTCTTCTCCAAGGAATGTTAGTTCCTAGGGTAATATCTTTCTCTGTTGATGCCTGACCTACGTCAAGCACAGCAAATGACCCAAGATTCTCCTATGCAAGGGTAATGAAAGATCCAGACTGCAGTATCAGCCCAGCTAATCCTACCTTTGTGGTCTTTGTGCATCATTTAACACTGAGCCTGAACTTTTTTTTTTTTTGGTCTCTAAAGAACATCTGATCCTCGTCTGAAGCCTAAAGTGTTTTGTGAGATGTTTTTAAGGACCAGGGAAGAAAATGGCTTCCATCACTTCCTATCACATTCTGTTGGCTGGAACTTAGTCATATGGCCTGATTTAACTGGAAGGGAAGATGGGAAATGTCATCTTCCTGTATGCCCAGGAATAAGATACAGCATGTTGTCCACCCTAGCTGTCTATAGTCTTCCCTCCCGTTTTCCCTCTGGTGGATGGAACACAATCTTTGTTCTCCCCCTGTAAGTGGCATGGTGCTATAGCACTGAGGAGTCACCATCTCGTTTCTTGCCTGATGTATCTTTGCTTATATTAACTTCAAAGCCTCATCAGGTTAGTCTTGAAAACTCTCCAAAACAATCAGATCTGACGTTTTGACAATTCAGACCTGGCACTTCCCAGTGTTGGTAGCAGGAAATACAAACAGAGACAGAGCTGTACCGAATTCCTCCCCACTCAAAACCAAAGCTGCCATCTTAATAGTGATTATACCGTTAAGTCACCCCATTAACTTCGTGCCCTCTTTCCTGACAACCTGAAGATAGTATATCTTAGTTTTCGTAGTAAGAGAAAAGTCCATTTTATTTGCCAAAGTAACATACATACAGACATATTTCCAATAAACTGGTTTTTTAAAATAAATTTATTTATTTCCTTTTGGCTGCGTTGGGTCTTCGTTGCTGCGCGCGGGCTTTCTCTAGTTGCGGCGAGCGGGGGCTACTCTTCGTTACGGTGCTCGGGCTTCTCATTGCGGTGGCTTCTTGTTGCGGAGCACAGGCTCCAGGCATGCGGGCTTCAGTAGTTGTGGCTCGCGGGCTCTAGAGCGCAGGCTCGGTAGTTGTGGCGCACGGGCTTAGTTGCTCCGCGGCACGTGGGATCTTCCCGGACCAGGGCTTGAGCCCATGTCCCCTGCATCAGCAGGCGGATTCTTAACCACTGCGCCACCAGGGAAGCCCCTGTTTTTTAATTTTTAATTCCGACAAAACAATGAACAGGAAACACATACCGAAAAGCTTAAGTCAACATATTGTTGAGAAATATTTTGAAGAAAGCCAGTTTAAGATTCAAGTTGCAGGCTTGCTTCCTGTGGTGTGAAGTTTCAAGGTGGGCACTGGTGGCCCTCGTTGCTTTCACATTTCATGATTTCTCCGTAACTATTACAGTTTATTATTGCATTACAACTGTAATAGAAAAAGTAAAACCTTTTTCTTGATACTGGGGTCCTGCCCATCTTGTCCCCACAGCACGGTCACTGGTGCAAGCTTGAGGAGATAAGGGAAGAGAATTAGCCCGTCGCTTCAGGGAGACAAAGTCTGTGGATACATAGAAAGAGGCTAATGTTAGCATCTTTTCCTGAAAACATCCATTGGGCAGGAAGGATGAAAGTGATTTCTACTGGAAGCCAGCGTGATTTTATTTCATTCCTTTGTAATAGAGAGGTATTGTTTAAAAGAGGAGAATTGAAAGAAAAAAGTGTGGTAAAATGATAGAAAGACTAAGCTGGAAAGGAACTTTCTGAGGTTTAGCCAAGTTCCTTAGCTCCACTCACTCAGTTTGGTTCAATTCTATTCATTTAAATCAACACACATTCACTGAGTGTCTGGAATGTATCAGCCACGGAGATGCAATAAGTAAGATCCAGGTTGCCATCAAGTATCTCAGTCCTGAACGAAACTGGGTCATTTGTAGAGACGTGGATGGATCTAGAGTCTGTCATACAGAGTGAAGTAAGTCAGAAAGAGAAAAACAAATATCGTATATTAACGCATATATGTGGAACCTAGAAAAATGATACAGATGAGCTGGCTTGCAAGGCAGAAATAGAGACACAAATGTAGAGAACAAACCTATGGACACCAAGGGGGGAAAGTGGCG
>NW_006782267.1:2844215-2877433 GCF_000442215.2 Lipotes vexillifer | reverse complement strand
GGGGTTGGTGGTGGGATGAATCGGGAGATTGGGATTGACATATATACGCTAATATGTATAAAATGAACCTGCTGTATAAAAGATAAATAAAATAAAATTCAAAAAACTGTCTCAGTCCTGTGTGAAGAAACTTCACCTGGAGATCTGAGGGGACTGATCGGAGTCCTACAACTAGTCAGTGGAGAAAACAGGGCTAACACCCCTGTCTCATGACTCCTGGCTCAGCAGTCTGCCACCCAGACAATTTCCTACGCCAAATCAGAGATGAACAGCAAAGAACTCACCCCAGTACTCGTGTGTTTCATCTACGTGATGTCCAAAAGAAGCCAGCCAAATGATCTTTGAGGTACTAAATATGAGAGGTGAGATTTTATAAGAAGGGAGACAGGGAGAAGGGCCAAGGGAGTAATGAGGCCTTAGAAAATGTTGATAATTTAGACACTAGAGTTAGTTATAGCCACTGATCCCTGAATTTCCTGGCTTGGGAGGAATTGTGGATCTCAATATTAGCTCTAGTAGTAATAACGGCAGCTATGATATGAGTAGATAATACTTTTTGAGTGCTTACTAGGTACCTGTGACTCTTCTAAGGGGGCATACTTGAAATAACTCATTTGTCTAAAAATAAACCTATGAGGTTAAGTATTATAGTCATCTCCGTGTACTTATTAGCTCTTGTCATACGTAATGCTGTGTGACAAAGCTCCCCCAAACTCGGTGGATTTTAACAGCCACCATTTATTATGGCTTTTGAGGATGTGGGGCAGCCGGTGTTTCTGCTGGGCTTGGCTGGGCTCGCTCATTCATCCACAGTCGGCCGCAGGTCCCCTGGCAGTAGATCTAGGATGGCCTCAGCTGGGTTGACTTCACCACATGGCTAGCCTCCTCCACGTCTCTCAGGTCCCTCCCGCAGGCTAGCTCAGGCTTTTTCCCGTGGTAGAGGCAGGTGTGCATGAGCGAGCGGTGGGACAAGAAGAAATGCACGAGCACTTTTGAAGCCTGCTTGTATTCTGCTGTCCTGACGTCAGGGAGGGGAGGAACTGGGACCATCATCGCAAACATCTACCACAGAGGTTAAGTAACTTTTCTTTTAGTGAGGGCGTGGGTAAGTCTGTGTGTAGCAGATTGTCCCAAACAATGGTGGGTTATTACTAGTGCAAAGACAGGCAGTCCAGGCTTGTGTGTTTGGTGTGCTCAACAAGGTCTCCAGGGTGCCTGGGATCTTTTTATCTGCTTTCTCTGCCTTTCCCTCAAGTGGTGGACTCACGTGTACGGTCTAAGACTGCCCATCACTTCAACCAAAGTAAAGACGGTTCTCGGGGAGGGGAGAAAAGTATGCCTCCCCTCTCCCTTAAGAATATGAGTAGAAATCTCAGGATTTCCACTCCTGGTAATATAAACTAGGTAACAGGGGTCAATCTTGTCACAACTAAAAAAGCTGTATGGATTATTCTTAAAACCTAGGAAGCATTCAAGAGCTAATACGATACTGAGCAATTATTGGTCTGACATCACAGAGAGGCTGAGGCCTCAGAAAGAAATGAGCAAAGCCTTTGTCTTAGGGGATGCTTAGTTGTCCTTTTGGTGACCCCAAGGGACTAGGACAAAGGTCTGAACCCTCTTTAGGCTGGGCCCCAAAAAAGTCCCAAAAGATCGTCTCCTAGAAGTAAAGGTGAGCTGGAAGTAAACTAACCCTTGCCTCATCTGAAACAGTTTTGTGAAAATATGATTTTCCCTCAGAAAAACCTCAAATCTAAACCTTAGATCAAGGTGACAGTAAACTGCAAGCACTAGCCCCAGGTCCCTTGCAGAGATCAACAGAACTAAGAAAATGTCACCTAAATCTTCAATTTGTCGGATAATACTAAAAAAAAATTTTTTTAATTGGCAGGGAACTGGAAGATATAAAAAGTGATATAGCAATTTTGTAAAAGAGCCAAATAGAAATTCTAGATCTGAGAAAGACAACAGTAGAAAATAAGATTAACAGCAGATTGAGAGTAAGCTCAAAGAAACAGTCCAAAATAAAGCACAGAAAGCCAAAGGATGAAACTCAGAAGAGAAGAAAGACAACAGTGGAAAATAAGATTAACAGCAGATTGAGAGTGAGCTCAAAGAAACAGTCCAAAATAAAGCACAGAAAGCCAAAGGATGAAACTCAGAAGAGAAGAGAGACAGAAGATAGTGGTAAAGCTTAATATATGTTGAATTGGCATCTCAGAAACAGAGGGGAGAGAGAGAAATTGGGAGAGAATTCTTTTTTTTTTTGCGATACGCGGGCCTCTCACTGTTGTGGCCTCTCCCGTCGCGGAGCACAGGCTCCGGACGCGCAGGCTCAGCGGCCATGGCTCACGGGCCCAGCCGCTCCGCGGCATGTGTGACCTTCCCGGACCGGGGCACGAACCCGTGTCGCCTGCATCGGCAGGCGGGCTCTCAACCACTGCGCCACCAGGGAAGCCCTGGGAGAGAAGTTTGAAACGCTGAAGGATCAGAAACTTTGAGAAATGATGAAAGACGTCGATACACAGAAGCCCACTGAATCCCAAGCTGGATTTTTAAAATCCATGCATAAACACATCTAAGTTCTGAACACAGAATTAATAAATCATATCACTTTTGTTCTCACTGTCCAGATCTTGGTCATGTAGCTACAACTCTGCAGGAGAAGCTGAAAAATGTTGCTTTTATTCCATTGTTTCTTCAGAGCTATATGCCCTGACAAACACTGAGAGTTTATTACCATAAGAGAGAAGAGAAGCGTCAACATTGACATTGACATCTTTCCAAGGTCACACAGCTAGGAAGTGGCGGATCAGGTATTTCATTTGTCATGGCCTGGCTCCACAGCCTGTGCTCTCAGTAGCTATGTGGAAGGCATGGCCCAAGGTTTGGGTTTGCAACCTCTGACCACAGGTCAACATAATGTATTAATTAAGCAAATAGACTATTAAAAGCACATTGGAAATAGGGTAACCAGACCAGGATCATGCTAGTGAAAAACTAGCTCTTCTCAAACATTTCAGTGTTGTTCATGTTCATTAAGAGTTTGCTGCCCACGATACAAGGTCCAGACGTGCACAGTAGGCTACAAATACACCCACTCTAGGAGGGTTAGATTGGCATTGGTAACTTTAGGCACCAGATTAGTGTTTATGAGTACAGGGGACAAGGTTTTGGTCTCTTCACAAGTTAATTCTTTGGGTCTCAAAATGAGAGCCTCAAGAATGCAAGGAGAAGAGATGAAAAGTTGACTCTTGTCTTTCAGCGTCCAAAGTCAATGTTTTCAAATGTGACCAAATAGAGTGGTATATTTTGTCAAGAAGCTGTAAGTCGGGGCCCTTAGCAAACTATGATCCTTGGGCCAGATTCCTCCTGCCATCTGTTTTTGTTAATAAAGTTTTACTGGTACACAATCATATCCATTCATTTATGTATTGCCTGTGACTGTGACTCTACTTTCGTGGCAGAATCTGAGTAGCTGTGACAGAAACCACCTGATCTGCAAAGCCTAAAATATGAACTGTCAGGTCCTTTACAGGACCAGTTTGCTGATGCCTGCTCTAAGCCAATGACAGTTTCATGCAGCTATAGGCAAATATAAATTCATTTTCATGTTCAGCCTTATTATGAAGGAACATCTAGGCCCTTTATCTCCTCTCGGCCTCCCTTATTTTCAGGTGGGAGATTTCTGACTGTGTGAAACCTCCTCATGTTTAATGAACCCCAAGAGTTGAACTTGACAATTTTGGATATGGTTTTTAATACACAAACATTTCATAAATTCTCAATTTCTGATTTTGGGGTTTTTTTAAACTGAATTAAATCATTTTCAAAATGTAACTTGGTCAAGCAGCTTGATAAGCGTAAGCAAAACAAACCTTCCTATGCAATGAAAACTCAGCCCCCTAACCCCTAAAGGGTCTGTTCGGTATACAGGTTTCTCCAAAGAAAGGAAGTTTTTCTCTACAACGTGTGATTGAAAACCAAAGACATGTTTTTCTAAGGTCAGACCATAAGGAATCATAAAATCAATATTTCTAACGTTTATGGATTTGCTCTCATTAGTTTTTGGCAGTACACGATTTCTTGATTTTTGAAAGTGGTACAGAATGGTGCAGAAAGCTTCTGGAACATGAATAAAAAATGTATATATATATTTTATAATTATAGTGTAAACAAACTCCAAGCATATGGATTACATTTCCTTTTAAAAATAAAGGGTTTTAGCATTTAATGGGAAAAGCGATTTGCAAAATATGCTTTGGATTTTGCCAAAACCGAATCACTCAAAATGTACAATTAACTCTAAAGGAAACCAAATTCAACTGTCTTTGCTTTAAATGACTAAAAAAGACAGCTCCCATTGTTGCTCGTGCCTTTGAGTTCCCAGGCCGAGAAAGGGAAGTCGGATGTGCTGTCAGCTAGGCACTGTTCTTGGTAATGTCTGCCTCAGAATGTAGTGGAGCGGGAGAGTGTTTCCCCGGGGGAATATGTGTGACCTTCTCAAGTGTAAATGGATTTTGACTAGTTGTAATGTTTAAGAGGAATTATAGAGAGGAACTGACGTGTTTCCTGGTAAGGGATCAAGTTGTTAATTTCCACCGGCTGTGAAATACTTATTGTCCTGACAAAAGTCGTCTCCATTTCAATGACCTTTTATATTTGTCAGGAGAGCAGTGGAGTGGTCGTAAATGTACCATTAAAAAAATACTTTAGGTTTTTCTCTTAAATCACATTCATTTGCAGAAACACACATTGCTATTTGCGAACCAAGTGGGACTGACTGACTAATTGTCAGGCTAATACACCAAGGAGTACTTTGCTACTTGCTATTTCCCGTTAGTCTCCCGTTGCAGGAATCAAGCTGACTAGGGAGAGAGAGACACAAACCCAACTGTGAGCCAGGGCTCCTGAGAACTCTTGTATCTACCAGTCTCTACTCTTAAAATAATACACGTGCCTCCTTTGAGGAGACAGAAAATTATGAACTAGGAGTGGTTTGGAATATGCAAGTGATTCTTAGGAAAATTTAAATTTTCAATGGAACTTATAGTCTATAAGCCATTTGCAAAGAGGCAAAGATGGTAATAAAATTGAAGAGTATGAGATAATGATGCAAATAAATTCTTAGTTCTGGACAGAATGGAGGAAAACATAGGGGCACTATTTAAACATTGAAATCTAGAAGCATAGTTAGAACAGATGCAAAACCACTATATAAACGGTATAAATAAATACAAATGTGAGAGAGAGGGGGAAAATGATGGGAACATAAGTGGAGGGAAAGAAATGAACCCTCTGCTTGCTTCCCTTCAAGGCTCGTGTAACATATTAAAGCATTCATTTTACTGTCTCACAGAACTTTTCATTTTTCAAAGAACCATCCAGTCAGGAGAGGAATTTTACATTTTCATGTACATTTCCTCAACTCTTTGATGCAACAATAAGGGCACGATAGCAAAAGGAAACATTGAATCTGGCATCACAAAGGTCAACTTCTTTCATGTTTCAATAACATATTCTTAGTATATTGGCATTGTAGAACTCAGCGTGACTAACAATTCTTCACGCTATACATCCCTTTTTAAATTGCACGTTTCTTCCAAACATCACTAAGTTCATCAATATTTAGGTTTCCTCTTTTCAGTTCCCACCAAAACTGATCTAAATGCGAAATCTACACTGTTGACAGAGCGGCAAGGCTGCCAGGGACAGTAATCACCACCGTTCCCCGTGAATCAGCCGCTTTTGCAGTTCAAGAGATTGGTCCCAGAGGTCACATCATTATTTCCCCGAGTTGCCCATTATGTGGTTAACATTTACATAAATATTAGGTACACTCGGTCCCTTCCCTGTGGCTTTTCCAGAAGGACTGCATTCCTGTATATTTATTAGCCACTTTCAAAGCTTCTTGCTGTTATATCTTGCAGAAAGGAGAAGTCTTAGATTTGTATAAATCAGGGCTGTGTTCTTAGAATCTTATGAAGATTTAATAAATAAATGCATAGCTGAACTCTAGAAGGCAGTTAGGCAAGAGTAGCCTTCTCTATCGCTCTTTCTGGAAAATATCCATGGGTCGTTACTGTCTCTCTGGTCATTACACATTTCTTCCCCTCTGCCTTTATTTTTAAGGCTTACTTTCCCTCCGGATATCATACTGCACAGACTTCCTTGTCAACTTCCACCAGAGCCCTCGGTCTCTCTAAATTTGCCTGTTACTTTAAACTTCCCTCTCGGTTTCACCCTATTTTCATTTTATCAGGACTAGTTAATTTCCTCTGCCTGGTGTACTCTTCCATTTCTGGTGCTTGGTGGTGGCATCAGTGCAAGGTTCACAAAATTGTTTCCACTTCCTCCTTGCATCGAGCGGGCCATGAGATGATGTCTGCATGGTGGACTGGGGACAGGGGTGATGTTTGCCCTGTCCAGGACCAGCCTTTGGAAAGGCCTGCAGTATCCTCCACCTTCATCCTCCTTTGATGGATTTTGGCCAGTTAGAGAGAATTCGGCAGTGTCGTTCAAGGCTCCGGAGTTCTCTGAGGCTCTAGGGGTTGGTGGAACCCCCAAAAACAAGGAGTCTGGTTGAAAGAGAGCTGCCCAGGAGAGCCGTGTGATGGGGGACATCCGCCTTGGGCTTTGTGTCCGCCCAAACACTTCTCTTGTGTTAAACCATTGAGATTTTGGGCTGTTTCTCACAGCAGTTTGCCTGTGTTGACTCTTGCAGTGATCTCGTTTAGGACCTTCAAGATTCAGCTCAATCGTCATCCCCTCTATGGAATCTTCCTTCTATGGACTTCTAGGGCACCTTCATTTGCTATAAGGGTACACAGTTTCTTCAGTTATGCGTTGAAACTAATATCTTACCTCTGGCTCTTCTTTCTTAAAGAGAGCAACTTTGTATTCTAGTGCCTACTGCAGTGCCTGGCCCAGAGCAGAAAGATGCTCAATAAATCTTGGTAGACATTGCCCCTCCCTGAAAAGATGGCATCACGAATGGGAGAATTTCACCCACGGTAGCCTTTGAGGATGGAATGGGGTTGGTGGTGATTGAAGGGGTGTGGGGAATCAAGCGCATATCCTTCAACACCATCACCTACTCTGTTCACTACACGGGAAATGCTTTGTCATCATTCACTCCCTCGTGTAAATAAAGGCAAGTTTACAAAATATTGATATAATGATCGTGCTTATGGAATCATTCTTTCAAGCATCTGTCTTTGCCTAAGTGCTGTTCTAGGTTCTAAGGGAAAAGAGGAAAATATGACAGATCTGGTTCCTGCCTTCACAAGTCTATTAAGTCTATTTTCTGAACCATTAGCATTTGGATACCATTTCTGAGACTCACCTTTCCTTTGCATGAATCACAGGGATGCTGATGAATTTATGAAGCATGGTGTATCCCCTTTGTGCAAAACACAGAGACCGGGCAAACGGCAGAAGCCACTGGAATTCTAGACACTATAAACAGAGTATCCACATAATTGCTCATATCCTAGCTTCTGCTGTTCATTTGTAAGGACTTTATTATCTGACTCCAGAGGTCACACATGACTTATACTTTAATTTCTCCACTTGCATTTTTTTCTTCTTTTCAATATTTGAGAGCTCCTTGAGGATGGAAACTAAGTCTTTAATTCAGTTCAACAAACATTTATTGACACAATGATCTATCTAATTACTCTGGGGAAAAAAAAGACTACAGATTCCTCAAAATTCATTTTCTACTACTTACAAATAATCCCTTTCAAGTACTGAGCTTTCTTTGAAGCATTTACTGCTCAAGTCTTCTTTTATGCCGCAAAAGATTTTACTTACCCCAGATTTCTTTTTCCCATCTTTTCTTCCAAACTTATTTACGCAACATTCTCTGAGTCCATATTTTTTAAAAAAATTCTATCATTGAATTAGTAAATTAAATCAGACGTTGAATGTCCGAGGGAAATTTTCTACATAAAGGAATTGTATGAGGAAGGCAATCATTTAATTATTCATATTTTTTTTTTGTAAAGGAGAACTTGAAAAAAAAACCAGGTTTGATGAAAATGGTAGCATGGTTACGTTCAGTTTCAGTTCATTTCATTTTCCTAGTGTAGGGCTTTTCAGAATAAGGTTTTTCATGCCTACCCCTGAGCCACTCCTCACCTTGATCCACTTTTGGTGGAAAGGGGGATTAAAAATGTGTCACAGTTACTCGGGAGCGTGGTTTAGAGTGCTTCAGGGAGAGCGTTGGCACCCATCTTAGGAGGAGGAGTTGGGAAGTCAAAGGAAGGGAAGAGAAAAGTGGGAAGAAGCCACCAGAAGGAGAAAGAACTCAGAGAGACTCATCCTTGACACTGCCCTGAATATACAGAAAATAGAGTTGCCAGATTTGGGCAAGAAACAATCAGAAAAGACCAAAAAGTTTAAAAAACCCAACAGTGACAAAAAAAAACCAGGATACCCAGTTAAATTTGAATTTCAATAAACAACAAATAATTTCTTAGCATAAATATGTCTCGAATATGGCCTTACGACATTGCTGAGATCCTACCATTGCCTGGGACATACTTATGTGAAAAAACTTCGCTGTTTATCTGAAATTCAAATTTACGTGGGAGTCTATTTTATCTGGTGACTCTAACAAAAAAGCCACTCTGAAAACGTGAAGAAACGTTCTTGAAATCCTTTGAGTGTGTTCATAATTGGCTTTCTGTCTAGAAATAGGGCCTCCAAAGGCCCATTTATCTTAGACGTTGTGAGCTAGAACAGAGGGTTAAGTATATAACTCAGATGTGATTCCTGTCCACTCCTGGGCTAAGGAGGGTGTTAAATAAAGAATCAAGAAGCACCGTGGAAAGAAATGATTGTTTAGTTTCCCAGAACGGACAGTCTTGTTGGTGGCCCTGTCTGGAGGCCAGTTCTTTACAACCCAATGGATGATTTTCCAGTGGGGGGCTGAAGAGCCCCGACCCCCATCCAGGCTGAAGGGGCTGGAACACGCGGAAGGGATGGGGTGAGCTGAGAATGAGTCCCCACGGTCAGAGCCCAGTGGCAGGAAGTGGCCTCCCCTGGGAGATGCCTGGGGGAGGATGGGGGCACCGGATGGGTACCCTACGGCAGATTTTTGCAACCTCGGCACTATTAACATGTTCGACCAGATAACTGTCATGGGAGGGCGGCTGTCCTGTGCGCTGTAGGATGTTTCGCAGCATCCCTGCTGCCTGTACTCACTAGATGCCAGTAGCACTCCCCTCCTCTTGTTCGACAGCCAAAAATGTCTCCGGCCATCGCCAAATGTCCCCTGGTGGGCAACATCACATCAGATGGGGTCTCTGTCCCATGGAGAGAGAAGCCAAGGAACGGAGAGCAGGAACCGAATGGGAAAATGTACCTGAGAAACAAACGGGGCAGGCAAGGACCTGCAGCAGGGGGAACAAAGTCTCACAGTCATAGCAGAGGTTCAGCATTGGGTTATTCGCTCAGGAAGCACCCCCCTCCCCGTCCACCTGCCGCCCACCCTCACGGCCTGCCGAGCCTCTGAGAAATGGAAGCCTAACCCAGAGCATCTCCAACGGCACAGGGGGAAGCTTTAAGAGAGGACTATTATTATTGGGAGCAATAAACCACTGTTGCCTCTAACTGATCTTCCTGCCTCCCCTTGCGCCCCCTGCAGTCTCCTCTCCACATAACTGTCAGAAATTGGACCTCATGACACCCTTCATAAGACTCGTGGCGGCTTCCCCTTACACTCAGGCTAAACCCCACCTCCTTCCCATGACTTGCCAGGACCTACCTGTTCTGGCCCCTCTCTCCTTCCCCACCTTCGTGCTGCCCAGATGGCCACCTTGATCACTACTCTGTAGCCACACTGATCTGCTTGCTGGTCCCACCCCAGGGCCTTTGTCCGTGCTGTTCCCCCTACTGAGGATACTCTCCACAAGGTCTCTGCTTAAATATGACCTGCTTGATTTTTCCACCAGTTTTACCTGACCAATTAGCAGCCCCTTGCACAACTTACACATTTGCCCCTTACCGTGCTTAAATTTTTAAAAATTTTCATTGAAACACAGTTGATTTACAATGTTGTGTTACTTTCAGGTGTACAGCGAAGTGATTCAGATATATATATATATATATATATATATATATATATATATATATATATATATTCTTTTTTTAGATTCTCTTCCGTCGTAGCTTATTACAGAATTTTGAGTAGAGTTCCCTGTGCTATACAGTAGGTCCTTGCTGTTTATCTATTTTATATATAGTAGTGTGTGTATTTTAATCCCAAACTCCTAATTTATCCTTTCTCCCTCCCCTTTGGTAACCATAAGTTTGTTTTCTATGTTATGAGTCTGTTTCTGTTTTGTAAATAACTTCATTTGTATCATTTTTTTAGATTCCACATATAAGTGATATCATATGGTATTTGTTGTTCTCCGTCTGACTTACTTCACTTAGTATGATAAATCTCTAGGTCCATCCATGTTGCTGCAAATGGCATCATTTCATTCTTTCTGTGGCTGAGTAGTATTCCATTGTACACATGTACCACATCTTCCTCATCCATTCATCTGTTGATGGACACTTAGGTTGCTTCCATGTCTTGGCTATTGTAAATAGTGCTGCTATGAACATAGGGGTGCATGTATCTCTTCGAATTATCGTTTTCTCCATATCTGTTCCCAGGAGTGGGATTGCTGGATCATATGATAGCTCTATTTTTAATTTTTTAAGGAACCTCTGTCCTTTTCTCCATAGTGTCTGCACCAGTTTACATTCCCACCAACAGTGCAAGAGGGTTTCCTTTTCTCCACACCCTCTCCAGCATTTATTATTTGTAGACTTTTTGATGTTGGCTATTCTGACTAGTGTGAGGTGCTACCCCATTGTAGTTTTGATTTGCATTTCTCTAATGATTAGTGATGTTGAGCATCTTTTCATGTGCCTCTTGGCCAACTGTATGTCTTCTTTGGAGAAATGTCTTTTTAGATCTTCTGCCCATTTTTTGATTGGGTTTTTTTTTTTTTTTTTTTTTGATATTGAGCTGTGTGAGCTGCTTGTATATTTTGGAGATTACTCCCTTGTCAGTCACCATGCTTAATTTGTTATAGCATTCATCAGTGTTTCTATGCCATTTATTTTATCCATTTATTCACCATATTCATTGATACTATTCAGTATTTTTGTACTTACTTTTTTATTGACTATATATTTACAGGGTTATTTACTTGTCTCTGTCTACATTTTCAGGGCCTAGAAGAGGGCCAGGCACATCCTAGCAGCTCAGTAAATATTTGTTGAACAAAAGAGTGACTGGCAATGGGCAAAGCTAATTACAGGAATGCTGTAATCAATCATATATATGTTTAATCTAAGCATTTATCAGTGCACTTAGCATTTCTCCGTTATTCTCCACAATCTCTTTGTATTTTAAGTACCATTGGAGAACATCAGATCAATATCATTTGCCACTTAGAAGGAAGGACCATATGTCCCATAGTGTCCCGATTTATGCCTGTTGTCCCAGTGGAATGATTAATGGCACTCTAACTCTCAAAAGCATCCTCATTTCGACAATAAATTTAAATGTATATAGGGTACTGATGTGTCTTTTGTGGGCGATGCGTCATAGCAGTTGAGACTAAAATGACGTGAGTGGGGCCTGGAATTGTCAAGCGTGACGTCATGGAAGATTCTGAAATAGACTTGAGCCTGGAAGGATGGATAGGAAGAAGGAAGGATTATTTGGATGGAGAAAGTCACATGTGCAAAGGGACAAAGATGCGACTGCGATCCAGGCAAAATGCGATGGAAGCTTTAGGCAAGAGAACATTCAAGGGTAAAATACAAAGGCAGATTGTGAATAGATCCCAAGGCTGAGACTCAGGCCTCCATCCCCTAGGCCTGTTATGCTCCTGTCACTGTAAACACACATTTCGATGGCTGGGTTGGAATGTTTGACACTCACTGAAAAAACAATTTCTTAGAAACAAATGACTTTTTCAAGTCAGTCCCGGATAAGATGAGAGAGAAGATGATATGGGCTTTTAGGGAGACCTAGATGAGGCAGAATTGGCTCGTTAATGGCAGCTGTTTCAACAATTAGAGTTAAGTTCAGCACAATGATTCAATTTACTTTAATGAAATCAAGTCTTATGTTTCAGCTTCTTAGTAGCTTCCACTCTTCCAGCAAGCCAGGAGAGCTTGGTTTCGGTATAAGCCACTGCCCCTTTGGTTTAGTCAACATTAAGACAACAAACCAGGAAGAGGATGTCCGCTCTTGCACTCTTGAGAAAATAAGTCACTAAGGACTTTATCCCAAGCGACTGGAATTAGGTGGGCGTGGCTGACGCATCCATTGAGGTTAGTAATGTTCATTGTTGGGCCAAGTCTTAGTTCCCAGCTAGGTCGACAACATTTTGAAGTCTCATTAAAACGAGCAAACAAACAAAGTCCCTCTTTCAGTCAAGTTCACCTCTCTGAAAGTTTTGTTTTTTTATAAAAAGGATATTTTATCATTCAGATGCATTTGATTCAATAGGTGCTTTTTCAAGACCAGATGGGTCCTCGCTCTCCCACCATTCTCAGCTAGAGACAAAA
The DNA here is from genome assembly GCF_000442215.2 of Lipotes vexillifer. NCBI lineage: Eukaryota > Metazoa > Chordata > Mammalia > Artiodactyla > Lipotidae > Lipotes > Lipotes vexillifer. Next base: position 2,864,848 of record NW_006782267.1, on the reverse strand, counting down.
GAACACTGCTTAGTCGACGACATGGCCACGGATTACAGCCTGAAGTCTCTCGTCACAGGTGTTTCCTCAGAGACAAGCTTTCCGGTTTAAAAGCATCTTTGTTCTCAGATTTACCGTCTGGGTTCCTCTAGAGAAAACCCGCTTCATGAAACAAAGATAAAACAAAGGTAGAGGCAGATGTCAACTACCACAAAGTGTCTAGAGTAAGAAAAATGTGATGTCACCCTAATTGTCACCGAAGGATTTGAATTTGGGCTGAGAGTCCCTCATCTACTTTTTTGGGAAAAGCTGAGGGAAGCGAAGTTCCCTGGTTCTTACACTTCCATTGCTGTTTGAAATGATCAGTTTGCGAAGGATCATTGTCTCGGATAGGTGATAGAGCGGCCTTTAGATGGCCAAGCCCCCTGTGCTGAGCTGGAGGCCGGGGTGCAGCTGAGGAATCAGTGACACATGGTTCTATACACAATAAAGTCCCAGCTGGTGTCAAATTCTTTTTGCGCTGGGCTCAATTTAGACCTCTGTTTGTTTCACTGTTGGCGGTGGTGCTTCCGGGGATGAAACGAAATGTAAGGCTCTGTTTGGGTAAATGTCTTCAGCTTGCTTAAGAGTAGACTAGGAAGATTAAGAAGCGAGAATGGAAATCTACAGAGAGTAATAAAAGTGAAACCAGCCATCTTTTAAGACTTAACTAATCTCTTTTCAGAATTGGATTCGATTTTATTTCCATTAAAAAGAAAAGAAATTATTAGACAAACTTTTTTTTCTCAAAATAGAAGGAAACAATAGTCAAAAGAACATTTCTAATTAATAGGGTACGATTGACATTCTGAAATTTCCAAGGCTAGGGCATAAGAAGCCTTGCCAAGTTCTCTTGGGATGCTTGCTCTGGGGGAAGCCTGCCACCGCACTATGAGGAAGTCCAAGCTAGCCGTGTGGAGAAGCCGCACGGAGAGAGAGATGACTGATCAGCTCCAGCAATCCCAGCCATCCCAGGCACCGTTCGTGTGAGTGCAAACCCTTCAGGTGATCTCAGCTCCAACCTCCATCTGACAGCTACCACCTGACAAGAGGCTTCTAGCAAGAACCATCAGCTGAGCCTAATCCACCCACAGAATCACAGAGATAATAATGCATGCTTTAAAAGCCAGTAAGTGTTGGGTGGTTTGTTGTGCGGTAATAAATAATTAGAGCAGACCCTGAAAGCAAGTTCCACTTGCAGATTTGGTGGTTACCAGAGGAATAAGATACAGAGGTGGCTGAGAGCCTCAGTTTTGCTGCCAGGCTGCCTGGGGTTGACTCATGGGTTCAAATTCTGACCCCATCCCCTTGGGTAATTACTTACCCCCTCAAAACCTCAGCTTCTTATTTGTAAAATGTGGATGATGATGATGATGGTATTTTTGAATGGTGGTTTTGAAGCGAAAAGAAATTCGTGTAACGTCCCTAGCATTGCAGCTTGTCAAAGAGTACACACTAAATAAATTTCATCTGTTTTCATTATTTACTAAAACGGCCCATAGAAACCCATAGGTTTTGGGGAAAAAGTAACCTCTTGACTTATTTAGAAAAATGGTCTCTATATTTGGATAATTTATTCTGCTGTTTCCAGTGGGCTGCCCAACTCTCTGGAAAAGAATCATCTCTAAGATGGTGAACTGGGCCCATTCAAAGGTCGCTTTTGGGAAATGATGTTCCCTGTCCTATGTGGGTGAAAAGCTTAATGTTTCTTCTAAAAACCCACCAACAGAGAAACACAGAAATGAGTCTTGAGGCATCTGTGGCAAAGTTAACTCTGCTGGGCCCTGGGTAATGTATACTGTACATTCCAGGAATGGCGCTGCCTTGGAAATTTATTATGTGTAACGTTTAATAAAGGGAAGAGTTTAACAAAACACCCTGTAGACCTGCATTCTGATTGAGGATCTGCTTTGATGTCTGTCTGAGAGCAAGTCAATGGAGCTCTGTCTCTTATTTCCAACTACTGTAAAACAGGATTATGAGCACATTCGGAGCACCCTCAAACCCTGCAAAATAAAAGAGGCGGGTGGAGGACCTGAAAATGAGGATGCTTAACAGAATGGCCAGAAGGTGTGCGTGGTAATACCATTAGCATCAGGACAGTCAGGAGTCCCTCTGGGTCTCAGCAGGGGCAGATGGCGGAAGGAGCAGGCCCTTCCAGCCTGTTACTTATTGATGCCGGAATGTTCCGAGCCTAGAAAGAACCACCTTCTTATCTGTAGAATCAGGTGGTACATATGGTGTGTGTGTGGGTGTGTGGTACATATATGCCTACGTACGCCATGTAGTCCATATCCCATATCCAGGTATATGGACACTGGGGTATCTTTTGGAAAACCCCTGTTGAAATCATACCCACCTGCCTTTGATCAAATTCAAGCCTTGAAAATCAGTGGAGCCTGTGGTTGACACCTGCAAGAGGTCTTTGAAATTCACCCTATCAAAAGTGAAGCCACTGGAGGATTTTCCAACGACCAGGAAGGACCTGTCTTTTGGATATAATGATGAGAGGGTGTCAACCGCAGAGAGAACTGGTCACATTTCACTGAGAGGGACCCCTTCCATTTTGGGAGAGTTGCCTTTCCAAAGCAGTGGTTGACAAATACTTGGCGTCTCTGGGATTCATACTGGAATTCCTATCTCCTAGCTCTTGGTTAGGCCTAAATCCCCTTTGTGAGCATCATAATTCATCCCAAATTTGGCACATTCTGTTGTAGACGCTCAAAGTCATATGTCTCCCCAAATCATATGTGAGTTTAGGGATCAACTGATGCGGAGGGGATGGAGAGTAAATATAAAAGATGCTTCTGTCTCAAGATCTTATGGAGACAGCTGTTGGAGCCCCAGGGCACCCAGAGAGTATTAAATAGAGCTAGAGATGGAAGGTCAGTGAACGCAGGGCCGGGCATTTTGTCCCATTCACAGCAGAAATCCCAGCGCCTAGGACAGTGCCCAGAATACAGCAGTGCTCCAGAAGTATTTGTTGAAAGGATGGTGACTTGAAGGCAGTGTTGGGCCACAGATGTAGCTATTAGGTGGCAGGTAGTGATGTGAAAGACGGGTGACCTTCAGAGGATCTTGTGTCGGAATCTGTGAGGAAGGACCCAAGAAGACAAGCCAGGAGCTTCAGCAGGGTCTCTGCTCTGCTCCTTGGGTGGAGGAAGGGAGACTCTAAGGCAGAGAAATGATGTGGACAGACTCCTGCGGGACTTCCAGGTTAGGGCTGTGATGTTTGTGAGGAGACTTGCATCCTGAAATCAAGAAATAAAGGGCGTTTCCTCCAGAACATGAGCAGCTCTCAGAGTGACCCTGGGTGCAGGAGCCGATGGCACGGGTGCCTGATGTGTGTTACACTGAGCTCAGTGGAACAGACGAGACCCATCTGTACGGTCAGACCACTCAAGGTGGCTGTTCTCTTGCTCTTGGTACATCCCCGGCTTCGTCTACACCTCCTCACACCATCGTGCTTGCCCGCTGCCCCTCAGGACAGCACAGCGCCACCTGGTGGTTTACTAACGGGAAACACCTGCTCTCCTGCTGCTCGTTAACCTGAGGGGCTGTGAGGGACGTGCCTCAGCGGCTGGTAACTAATGAGCCTCTGACGTCAGTTCCTACCGGTCGTCTCCTTCAGCTCTTGGGCAGTGAAGAGTTCTGTGGTGTCTTGTCTCGCGTCTGTCGGACACGGTGGGGTGTTGCTCCAGGACCTCTCTTCAGGTGTGTAAGATTCCCCCACCTATTAAACCATTCCTGGCCCTGTCACTGATTCCAGGGTCTTTATTCCGTTTCGAGTCTGGGCAAGTGCAGGGTCTGCAGGGCAAGTGCAGGGTCTGCAGGGCAAGTGCAGGGTCTGCAGGCCTGCGGAGTGCAGCCCAACACATCCAAATCGCCCCACGGCGGTGAAGGAGCTTTTTTTTTTTCCCCCCCAGATGGTCAGGTTGCAGTGGAAACTAGGAAGAGAGGGTATTTATAAGAAGACAGGCAGAGGACTTCCCTGTTGGGTCACCAACTTGGTCGGGCCACCAAGAACTCAGAGTTCTTATAGAAGGAATATATCATTTATGGCAAAGACCCCAAAATTCCCCTTGTTCTCTAGTAGAGGCGAAGGGGCTGTTTTAGCAGATGATTGGTCTGTATTTAACCATTTTTTCCCTCATATTCCTCCTCTGGCCTTACCACCTTTCCTTTTGTCAAATCCTTTCAAAAACATGTTTGGGACGGCAGAACCTAACCATGCAATGCGTGCGAGGCTCTTCATGGATTTCAAAACACTTCCACACTCTCACCGCAACAGATGCTCCACAGCCTAGCGTGATCATATAACTGAGTCTATCAACCTTTTCTCTAAAGGGCCAGATGGTAAATGTCTTCAGCTGTGTGGGCTATAATCTCCATCGTGACTATTCAACTCTGCATTGTAGTGTGAGAGCAGCCATTGACGATGCGTAAAAGAATGAGCGAGGCTATGTTCCAATAAAGTTTTATTTAGAAAAATAGGTAGCAGGCCAAATTTGGCCCGTGGGCCGGAGTTTGAAGGCCTTTGGACTAGACTCCTGCTATTTAAAGTGTGCTCTGTAGGCAGCATTACCAGCCTCGCCTGGGAGTTTCTTAGCAGTTCAGAATCCTGGTCCCGGACCTCCTGAGTCAGAATCTGCCTTTTAACAAGACCCAGGTGAGCAGCAATGAGCCGAATGGTGTAGGTTCCTTAAAGGAACGATTTGATTTTCCTCTCCTCATTGCTCCTAAAATCTACTGGGGCACATCCATTTTCCCCACCCCTGTCCCACTAGACTAGGTTTTTTGGCGTCTTCTGGGCATTAGAACAGTCTCATGTATAGCTTTTAAGAAGTCTGGGCCAATCTAAATGGATATTTTCTTAGCGAAAGCAATTCAGAGGTTCTCGGCTTTCCCTTTAGGCAGCCTGGCCAGCTGGGAAACCTTAGTGAAGAAAAGTCACAGGGTCTCTTCCTCACGCCCATCTTGAGCCTTGCCCTCCTTCCCCCGCGGTGTCCAGGAGGAGGGAGGGAGATGAGGGGGTGAAGCCTTCTGCTGGTGACGCTCTCACCATCGGGTTTTGGGGTCCTGTTTGGGCAGCCATCCCATAGCGTGCTCTTTGTCACATGCGGTACTGCCATGCGGGTGGGGGGGTACCTACTCCTATGGGTCCTCGGACTCTTCCTAGTTCCCCCACCGTGTTATGACAGTCGTGTCCTGAGGCAGGTCACTCTGGCCCAGCTACCTTCAGCATCACTCTCTGGGCCTTAGGAAGACGCAGCCCCTCCCAGCTTTGGACGTGGAGGCTGTGCCAGCCTCAGCCTCTGACTTCTCCCCTCATCTTTTTAAAAAAATAATTTATTTATTTTTGGCTGCGTTTGGGTCTTGGTTGCTGCGCGCGGTCTTTCTGTAGTTGCGGCGAGCGGGGGCTACTCTTTGTTGTGGTGCGCGAGCTTCTCATTGCAGTGGCTTCTCGTTGCAGAGCACAGGCTCTAGGCGTGCGGGCTTCAGTAGTTGCGGCTCGCAGGCTCAGTAGTTGTGGCTCACGGGCTCTAGAGCACAGGCTCAGTAGTTGCGGCGTACGGGCTTAGTTGCTCCGCGGCACGTGGGATCTTCCCGGACCAGAGCTCAGACCCACGTCCCCTGCGTTGGCAGGTGGATTCTTAACCACTGCGCCACCAGGGAGGTCCCTCCCTTCATCTTTAAACTTGCCCAGCAAGAGCGGAGTCAGGGGCCAATCTCCACCTCCCAAACGCTGGGGCACGGGGAAGATCACTGTCCCTGAGACTGGCTTCTATCCAAAGGGCACAAGAGCCGACTTGTGACCCTCCCCTTTCCACACACAGCTCCCTTCTCTTGGTGCTTGGGCTCCTCTCGTGTGCAGGCAGGTGGTGGGCAATGAGTAAGGGTCATAGGGACAGTCTGGAGCCACTTAGCAAATCCTTCATGGACAGACTTACATCATCTATTGTCTTTAGCTTTAGGCTACAGGCAGGGACGTGCCCCCGCGGCAGGCCGCTTAAGCGTGTTAATTCCAGCCTCTTCACACAGAACGGGGTAGTGGCACTTAGTGATGCTAACTGACTGTCACAGTGTCCCTCAACTATTTAAGGGAGAGCCGACGATCCACATCCCTGATGCCAAGGCCCGGCTCTCCTTCTCCCAAAACAAAGCTTATCTTACCCTTTCTTCCAATCCCTCATTTTACATAGAAGCAAATGAACCCAGAGGTAAAAGTGAAGTTGTCGGGGCTTCCCTGGTGCACTGGTGGCGCAGTGGTTGGGAGTCCGCCTGCCGATGCAGGGGACACGGGTTCGTGCCCCGGTCCGGGATGATCCCACGTGCCGCGGAGCGGCTGGGCCCGTGAGCCGTGGCCGCTGAGCCTGCGCGTCCGGAGCCTGCGCTCCGCAAAGGGAGAGGCCGCAGCCATGGCTGCTGAGCCTGCGCGTCTGGAGCCTGTGCTCCAAAACGGGAGAGGCCACAGCAGAGAAGGGCCCGGGCACCCAAAAAAAAAAAAAAAAAAAAAAAGTGTAGTTGTTGGATTTCCAGCAAAGAACCATTTTGTGGGGGGAGCAGAAGATCTAGCCATCAGATAAATAAGGGGAGAGTTTAAAAATTCAATAAAGAAATTTTTCTGGTTTTTACACATGTTCTTTGAGAAACTGGGGGTGAATTGACAGGGAAAAATGTTTACTCTGTGAAAAAAGTAGGTCTCTAAATAAAATACATTAAGTGATTGCAGTTCTGTTTTAAAAACATACTCACATGCATGTAAAGGTACTGGGAATGATGTTACGTGTTACCGTTCTTGTTGGTCTCCAGGGGGTCGGTTGGGAGCTCTCCTATGTGTCCGCCTGGATGATGCCCTTCTTAGTGTTGGAAGTTTACTTTCTTTTAAATTTATTTTTTTGGCTGCGTTGGGTCTTTGTAGCTGCGTGCAGGGTTTCTCTAGTTGCGGCGAGTGGGGGCTACTCTTCCCTCTGGTGAGAGGGCTTTTCATTGTGGTGGCTTCTCTTGTTGTGGAGCACGGGCTCTAGACGTGCAGGCTTCAGTATTTGTGGCACGTGAGCTTCAGTAGTTGTGGCACACGGGCTCAGTAGTTGTGGCTCGCGGGCTCTAGAGTACAGGCTCAGTAGTTGTGGTTTGCGGGCTCTGGAGCGCAGGCTCAGTAGTGTGGTGCCCGGGCTTAGTTGCTCTGTGGCATGTGGGATCTTCCCGGACCAGGGCTCGAACCCGTGTCCCCTGCATTGACAGGCGGATTCTTAACCAGAGCACCACCAGGGAAGTCTGAAAGTTTACTTTCATAAAAAGGAATCAGGCACATTTTGACCAAATACAGAAAATAGGGATGTTTGGTTTTAGCTTTGGTTACTATGATCTTTCCATTCTGATTTCAGCTCAGCCGGGAGAACGAGAGCAGTAACCAGCCCTTGGAACTCGGGCAAGTTTTCTTACCTGGGATCCATCATCCCTAGCATGTGAAAAAGACAACGGTGAGTTCGATAAAATATAACTCTTGGGGAAAATGATTTATCCAAACCAAATTGTTTCGGGAGAAAAAGCCCTGAGTGTGTTTGGGTGAACATCGTGTTGGTGTTGGTTCTGTGATTGGCAGGGCCTCGGGATTGGAATCTTCTGTGTGTATATAATGCAGCCGCCAGGAGCCTGATCTGCCTTCACCTTTGATTGGCAGAGGTCAAGGTTTCAAGTGGGAAGTTTGTTGATTTATTTCTTGGTTTCCTGGTGTCCAGTTTGCCAGTCATGAACTCAGTCCCCAAACCACAAACTCAGTTCCTGTTGCCATACTGGAAGCATTTAGATGACAAGCCAAGTTGGTCATCATAACCTTGAGATGGGTGGGTCTGTGTAATATTGAGGGGTGAGGACATGCGTCTCATGACCAAATCCGAGTGCCTTTCTCATATGTCCTCCCCAGTCCCACGTGTCTTTCACTGTATCCTCATCGCAGCTGGAGTAAATCCACCTTATCCTTCCAGCTCCTCCACAGAGTTGCCACTGATAGCCCTCCTTTCAACCTTCCACCCCAAGTAGGAGGCAGTTCTTTCTTCCTTTATGGTTCTTGACACCTGGACTTGGGGCTGTTTACTTGCGTGTCTTCCTTCCCCTGGGATGTAAACTCCTTGAGTTTTAAGACTATGTGTTATTTATCATTGGATCCCCCAAACAGCTTAGCACAGGGGCTGGCACAAAATACACACTCGGTAGCCTTTCTCTTGCAGTCTAGTCATAATTATTCTGCAAGTTATGCATGCACGCAGGTCCAAAAGGGACATAGTTCCATAGGCTTTTGCCCCCTCTAGTAAGTTCTTACTCCATACTTCCCACACCCTCAACTGACCGCCTGGAAGCTGCTCTCGATGCCTGTGGGTTACAAGCTTATATCACCGCTTCTTAATTTTTCACTTTCACGCGAAAGTGAAAGGTGGGCTTCCTATTTTGGAGGTTGAGGATTGAGGTTTTTTTGTTTGTTCGTTTGTTTGTCCCCCCCTCTTTGCCCCCCCCCCACCCCGCCCACCACCACCACATGCACAGTTCCTATCCTCCCATCCTGGAAATAGCCATTCTATAACTTTGTTTAGATCAAGATTCAGAGTTGGCATGATCATGACAACGTATTGCTGTTGACAACGGAGCCGTCCCAGCTGCTCTGGAAGTAGAAATAGGCTTTTAGTTTTTCTGGCTGGCTTAGTTTTCTAGGCATGTATCGGATGCATTCTCAAGCCTTCCCTTGGCTTTATATCTCTCCTCTGTGCATTCACACGCTCCTTTCTGTGGTGGAGTGTACCCCTTGGTTGATTCCTGAGGATGGGTGCATGGCACATACATTTGAGACATTGCATGGCTGAAGATGTCTTGGCCCTTTATTGATAGCTTTATCTGGCTACGGAATTCCATGCCAAATGTCGTTTTCCCTCAGCAGTTGGAAGGCGTTGCTTTAGTTTCTTTCAGCTTCGATCCGGTGTTGCTGTCGAGAATTTCGATGCCACTCTGATTCCTGGTCCTTTGTGTCAAAACTGTTGCTTTTTCTTCCCTCTCTGTAGACACTTTGACCATCTTCTCTTGGTGCTTAGTGGTCTTAGATTTCATGATGAGACCACCTGGTGTGAGTCTGCTGTTAAGCATTGCCCTGGATGCACTGTGGGTAAACTTTGCAAATTGCACAATCAAGCCTCTTGTTTCTCGGAAATTTTCTTGGATTACATGATAATTTCCAACTCCCTGTTTTCATCGTTCTCTACTTTGTAACCCCAATTTTTTTTGAATTTTGTGTTTCTGGACATTTTATGTCACCTCCCCCTCCTTATTTTTTGTTCTCCCATTTTTCTTTTTGTTTGTTTGTTTGTTTTTGTTTGTTTTTTGGTACGCGGGCCTCTCACTGCTGTGGCCTCTCCCGTTGCGGAGCACGGGCTCCGGACGCGCGGGCTCAGCGGCCACGGCTCACGGGCCCAGCCGCTCCGCGGCACGTGGGATCCTCCCGGACCGGGGCACGAACCCGCGTTCCCTGCATCGGCAGGCGGACTCTCAACCACTGCGCCACCAGGGAAGCCCTTTCTTTGTCTTTTAAGGTGATTTTGTGGCCGATTTTCTCAACTTTCCTTCCAGTCCTTGAAGTATTTGATTTCTGCTATTATACTCAAAAATTCTAATTGCTGTCATTTTTATTCTGAGTGTTCCTTTTTTCATGACATTTGTCCTTGTTTCATGCATGTGATATTTTCTGTCCTTTTCCAAGGATATTAATTTCCTGGGATTTTCCTTCTTCCTTCTCCTTCTCTTACTGCTCCAAATTTCTTCCTTTTGCCTTATATTGCCACTTCCCCCAACTGTTTGGCAATCCTCGACCATTGATGTGTAAGAGTGGGGCGCTAAGACTGATAGGAAGCTCTGAGCACATGGGGGAAGCTGTTTACTACAGGCTCAGTTCTAAGGCAACTGGCCTGTTGCATCAGGAAGCTTCTGATGTCAGTTTCTTCAGACAGGTCTTTCTGATAAGCTTCTGATAAGAAGCTGGTAAGATTGCTCTGAGGGGACTCCTACACGTCTCCCTGCACGCTGGAGCATGTGCAGAGCTGTCAGCTTTGTGGGAGCTGAGGATGGGAAGCTGGGAGAAGTTGTAGTGTTGGTGTCTCAGTATTTAGAATATATATGTTGATTAATTCCATTCTCTCCAATGTGGAATCCTTGCCCTAACCTAGAGTTTCTCAGCCTTGGCAGTATTGCCATTTTGGGTGGGATGATTCTTTGTGGTGGGGGCCGCTCTGTGTGGTGTAGGGTCTTGAACAGCATCCTGGTTTCTACCCATTACACGCCAGTAGCATCCATCCCCCCAGTTGGTACAAAGATGTCTCCACACGTTGCCAAATCGCCCCAAGTTGACAAGCGGTTTCCCAGGCAGAGACTCCCTGTTTGTCTCTTTTCTAAGAAGAAACACTCATTTTTGTTCTGGGTTTAGTGGACATTAGAACCTTAGTTGTTGAGAGGATCTCAGAGTTTAACTGTTTCTTAAATAAACATTCTACTAACCCTTCTATCATTAGCTCTACATTTGTACTTTCTTGCTGGAGTGTCTGGGCCAATCAATTCCTGAGCCTTTGGAGCTTCCTTAATACTGGTTTTCCCTTGACTTTCCCCACTGCTGATTTAGGGTCCCATTTTCTTGGGCCTAATAAATCAATTAACATCACCAGCTGCTGAAATTTTGGTCCCATTATCTCTTTTTCTTCGTTGTCCCAGGTTTCTGCCTTTCGTGAATGTGTTTAACAGTCATGAGAGTTAAGGAAAGGATTTGAGGAAGGGGAAGAGGTGCTAGTGTGTATTAATGGGAAGCGGAATCAACCATTTTCAAGTTGTAGAAATGTTATGTGTAATTTTTTTGGGAGGGGGCACAGGTAGGGAGCTGTCTCATGAGAACTGCGGGAAGGAGCCGTGGCTAATAGGTGCATTTAATCCACCACGTTTAAGGACGAGTGCCTGCTCAGTGGATATATGTTGAATGAATACTGGATATTTTGCATCATATTTTTGTAGTAGCTTGAGTAATTTAAAGTTGGCCTATTTCAGTACCTCCAAAGACCAACCAAAATAGCATGTTTCCACCAAATTATGCCGTGGGTACACAAAGCACTTAAAAGGGAGGTGGACGTGGGGAAGAAGCCTGCTACGTACTTGGCTCCGTGACAGTATTCCTTGAGGACGATTTGCTCACACCTTGAGGTGTGGTATTAATCCCCTCGTGTGCCGTGCTTGGGTCATGAGAGTCTGTCCTCATCTTTCCTGTGTGAGAAACGGAGAGAAGTAGAGTTGAGTCTCTGGGAAATGTGAACATGGTGGCTGGAACGCATCGATTCCAGTGGCCTTAGCTTTAGGCCTTAGCCTGCTCTCCATGCCCTACCCCCACTCTTGTCAATTATAGGAAAGGTACGGTGGTTCTTCACTGGCCCTTCCCTTCCAGAGCTCCAGATTCTGTCCTCTCATTGGTTTACTTTCTCCTCAGGCCCAAGTCAGAGGAGTCGGGGTGGAAGGGTGAGTCTATTTACTGTGGCTCAGCTGCTTTGTCTAGGTTATACCAACTGGTACCTAGTCAGAAGACTGCTATGACTTGCTGAGTTTGTCTCCCTAAATTAGAGTAATACCAACTGGTACCAAAGTTACCACTGGTATGGAATACACTTGATGCCAATATACAGCCACTTCCTGAATCATAAATATGAGTAGTTTGAATTCTTAACCTTTATTCTTCCAAAAATAAAAAACAGAAGAACATTTTGTGGGAAAATTCCTGATACACACTTTCCTCCTCTAAGATTAGATAATCCCAAACAGAACTTGAAACTATTAACCATTTTATAGAACACTTCTCACTTGATTGTAGCTTAAGTAATACAAACAGTATAGAGGTTTTTAGTGCTATCACAAATACTCTAATTGTCTTCTCTTTCCTGGCGTGCCATAGGATGTCAGTCCTCTGATTGTTCTGAAGGTAGGCATGACCAGATGACTTGGATTGGTTTTAAACAAAAAAAAAAAAATGGGAGGAAATGCTTGAAGAGTCAGTATGTAACTTAGCATTTACTTTCTGCCTAGCTTGTTTATTATGGAAGAATATCCAGATGGAGTTTCCACCAACCTTGCTCCCCAAGTGATTGCATTGAGCGTAAACCTGTGCCAACTGCTGTAATACATATAATACAAGAAAGAATGAGGTTTTTGTTGAGTGAAGCACTAAGACTTGGGAGCTGTTTGTTACTGTAGTATAATCTAGTCTCTACTGACTGATATAAACTTGATACTTGATGGAGTTTGATAGAAACTTGACAGTTGATGGAGTTTGTATAATTCAGAAGTGTTCATAATATCTTCCACTGCAATGTGTCTGTGTGTGTGTTAGACAGATACAAACAAAACTGCTTTGTTTGAACCTGGGTTGGGAGTCTGGAGAGCCAGCTTGGCCCCTCCTTCCTTCCCTGTGTACTCCTGAAACACCTTCTCACAATCTTATCAGAAGACAGTTTTGAAAACCATTACTAAAGGCTCCCAAAGTAATATCGAGAAGTTTGCGCGACAAGAGTTTTACGTTTTCTTTTTAGCCAGCGGCGGTGGGAAAAAGTCCACTCCTAAACCACTAAATAATAAGCTAAAACTAATTATAATCAGGCAAATGAAATAAAGACTAAAGCAACGGAGGTCTTTGCCCAGTGAATGTTACCGTAATCACATACCTGAGGGTTCAGTATGAAGGCAGGGCTGTGTGCTTGCGTTTCCACATGCAGCAGAACTTTGAGAACAGGACTGAATAGTAGTACAGGAACCAGGAGATCCTACAGTAGCTTGTCCTGCCCTGGGTCTGCTTTTATCTTCTCCAGCTCACCTGATTCCTCATCTCCATCAGTATGATCTTTCAGTCCAAGCTAAAGGTCACAATGCTTTCAAGCATCCTCAAATGTTAGGGTGTCCTAGTCCTTTGAAAATCTGAATTAAACCGTGGACTCCAGGAAAAAAAAATCACATCTACACACTTCATATGTACATCAAATTGCAGGAGTTTTAAGGCCTACCTGAACCTCAGCTTAAGAAATCCTGGTCAAATAGTTCTCCAAATATATCCAGAATGAATTTGGCCTCTTGAAGACATGTGTATTTCTTTATTGGGTTGAGGTGTGTGTGAAATAGGGACACTATATTTACTAGTTTTTCATACTGGTTAATATTTCAAGAGCATCTCAAATGGTAGAATCCTTTAATTCCATTTTTTTTTTTTTTTATGTAGGCAGAAAACAGAAAACATACGGAATCATGTGGAATCATACGGTATTTGTCCTATTGTGACTGGCTTATTTTACTTAGCATAATGCCTTCAAGGTCCGTCCATGTTGTAGCCTGTGTCAGAACTTCCTTTTTAAGGCTGAATAATACTCCATTGAGTATATAGACCACATTTTGTTTATCCGTACCTCCGTTGATGGACACTTCAGTTGCTTCCACCTTCTGGCTGTTGTGAATAATGCTGCTGTGAACATGGGTGTGCAAATATCCAAGCACTTGCTTTCAGTTCTTTTCAATATATATCCGGAAGTGGACTTGATGGAACATGTGGTAATTCTATTTTTAAATTTTTTGAGGAACTGCCACACTGCTTCCCATAGCAGCTGCACCATTTCACTTTCCCACCAGCAGGGTACGAGGGTTTCTCCATGTGCCTGTCAACAGTTACTTTCTGTTTTTTGATAATAGCCATCCTAATGGGCGTGATGTGGTATCTCATCGTGGTTTTGATTTGCTTTCCCTTAATGCTTAGTGATGTTGAGCATCATTGTGTGTGGTTATTGGCCATTTATATATCTTTGCTCATTTTTTAAATTGGGTTTTTCATTGTTGAGTTGTAGGAGTTCTTCATATATTCCGGATATTAACACTTTAGCAGATAAATGATTTTCAAATATTCTCTCCCCTGGGTTGCCTTTTCACTGTGATAGTGTCCTTTGCACAGTTTTGAATTTTGATGTAGTCAAATTTCTTTTCTTTTTTTGGTGTAATAGCCAAGAAATGATTTCCAAATCTAAAGTCACGAAGCTTTCCTCCCATGTTTTCTTCCAAGAGCTTTATGGTATTAGCTCTTATATTTAAGTCTCTGATCCATTCTGAGTTAACTTTTGTGTATGATGTAAGATAAGCGTTCGACTTCGTTCTCTTGCATATGGATATCCAGTTTTTCTAACACCATTTGTTGAGAAACCTGTCCTTTCCCCATTGAATGGCCTTGGCGCTCTTCGAAATTCACTTGGCAGTGTATTGAAGGGTTTATTTCTGGGCTGTCTGTTCTCTCCATTAGTGTATACATTTGTCTTTATGCCGGTGCCACACTGTTTTGATGACTGTAACTTTAATAAATTTTGAAATCAGGAGGTGTGGGACTTGCAAATTTGTTCTTTTTGAAGATTATTTTGTCTGTTGAGGTCCCTTGAGATTTTATATTAATTTTAGAATAGATTTTCCTTTCTACAAAGGAAATTTTGTAATTGCTACAAAAAATTGGTAGGATTTTGATAGGGATTGCATTGAATCTGTAGATATCTATGGGTAGTATTGACCTTTTAACAATATTAAGTCTTCCAGTCCATGAACACAGGGTATCTTTATTTGTGTGTTCTTTAATTCCTTCATTGTTCTCTAGTTTTCAGTATAAGTCTTTAACCTTCTTGCTTAAGTTTAATCCTAAGTATTTAATTGTTTTTGGTATTATAAACGGAATTATTTTTTCAGTTTCCTCTTTGGATTGTTCATTGTGTATAGAAAAAACTCATTTTTGGATGCTGATCTCATGTTGGACAACTTGGCTGAATTTGTTTAGTAGTCTAAACGATTTGGGGGGGGAATGTTTAGGATTTTCCATATAGAAGATTGTGTCATATGTGAACAGAGGTAATGTTCTTCCTTTTCAACTTGGGTGTCCTGTGTTTCTCTTTCTTGCCTAATTGCTTTGGCTCGAAGTTTCAGTACTATGAATAGAATTGAAGTGGTAAAAGTGGGCATCCTTACCTTGTTTCTGATCTTAGAGGAAATCTTTCCCACCTTTCACCATTGTCTATAACGTTTGCTGTGAGTTTTTAATATACGGCCTTTATTATGTTGAAATTTTTCCTTCTATTCCTAGTTTTCCTCTTTTTTAGCATTTTGATCACAAAAGTGTGAAGTTTTTCAAATGCTCATTCTGCATCAATTGGGATGATGATGTGATTTTTTTTCATTCTTTAATGTGGTGTATTACATTGATTCCATATCTTTTTTTTTAAACATCTTTATTGGAGTATAATTGCTTTACAATGATGTGTTAGTTGCTGCTGTATAACAAAGTGAATCAGCTACACGTATACATATATCCCCATATCTCCTCCCCTTGAACCTCCCTCCCACCCTCCCTATCCCACCCCTCTAGGTGGTCACAAAGCCACCGAGCTGATCTCCCTGTGCTATGTGGCTGCTTCCCACTAGCTATCTGTTTTACATTTGGTAGTATAGATAAGTCCATGCCACTCTCTCACTTCGTCCCAGCTTACCCTTCCCACTCCCCATGTCCTCAAGTCCATTCTCTACGTCTGCATCTTTATTCCTGTCCTGCCCCTAGGTTCGTCAGAACCAATTTTTTTTTTTTTTAGATTCCATATATATGTGTTAGCCTATGGTATTTGTTTTTCTCTTTCTGACTTACTTCACTCTGTATGACAGTCTCTAGGTCCATTCACCTCACTACAAATAACTCAACTTCGTTTCTTTTTATGGCTGAGTAATATTCCATTGTATATATGTGCCACAACTGCTTTATCCATTCGCCTGTCGACGGACACTTAGGTTGCTTCCGTGTCCTGGCTATTGTAAATAGAGCTGCAATGCACATTGTGGTACCTGACGCTTTTTGAATTATGGTTTTCTCAGGGTATATGCCCAGTAGTGGGATTGCTGGGTCGTATGGTAGTTCTATTTGTAGTTTTTTAAGGAACCTCCATACTGTTCTCCGTAGTGGCTGTATCAATTTACATTCCCACCAGCAGTGCAAGAGGGTTCCCTTTTCTCCACACCCTCTCCAGCATTTGTTGTTTGTAGATTTTCTGATGATGCCCATTCTAACTGGTGTGAGGTGATACCTCATTGTAGTTTTGATTTGCATTTCTCTAATAACTAGTGATGCTGAGCATCTTTTCATGTGCTTTTAAACCATGTGTATGTCTTCTTTGGAGAAATGTCTGTTTCGACCTTCCCCCCAGTTTTGGATTGGGTTGCTTGTTTTTTTGATATTGAGCTGCATGAGCTGCTTGTATATTTTGGAGATTAATCCTTTGTTAGTTGCTTCGTTTGCAAATATTTTCTCCCATTCTGAGGGTTGTCTTTTCATCTTGTTTATGGTTTCCTTTGCTGTGCAAAAGCTTTGAAGTTTCATTAGGTCCCGTTTGTTTATTTTTATTTATATTTCCATTTCTCTAGGAGGTGAGTCAAAAAGGTTCTTGCTGTGATTTATGTCACAGAGTGTTCTGCCTATGTCTTCCTCTAAGAGTTTGATAGTGTCTGGCCTTACGTTTAGGTCTTTAATCCATTTTGAGTTTATTCTTGTGTATGGTGTTAGGGAGTGTTCTAATTTCATTCTTTTACATGTAGCCGTCCAGTTTTCCCAGCACCACTTATTGAAGAGGCTGTCTTTTCTCCATTGTATATTTTTGCCTCCTTTATCAAAAATAAGGTGACCATATGTGTGTGGGTTTATTTCTGGGCTTTCTCTCCTGTTCCAGTGATCTATCTTTCTGTTTTGGTGCCAGTACCATACTGTCTTGATTACTGTAGCTTTGTAGTATAGTCTGAAGTCAGGGAGCCTGATTCCTCCAGCTCTGTTTTTCGTTCTCAAGATTGCTTTGGCTATTCGGGGTCTTTTGTGTTGCCATACAAATGGTGAAATATTTTGTTCTAGTTCTGTGAAGAATGCCATTGGTAGTTTGATCGGGATTGCAGTGAATCTGTAGATTGCTTTGGGTAGTATAGTCATTTTCACAATGTTGATTCTTCCAGTGCAAGAACATGGTATGTCTCTCCATCTGTGTATCGTCTTTAATTTCTTTCATCAGTGTCTTATAGTTTTCTGCATACAGGACTTTTGTCTCCTTAGGTAGGTTTGTTCCTAGGTATCTTATTCTTTTTGTTGCAGTGGCAAATGGGAGTGTTTCCTTAATTTCTCTGTCAGATTTTTCATCATTAGTGTATAGCAATGCAAGAGATTTCTGTGCATTAATTTTGTATGCTGCTACCTTACCAAATTCATTGATTAGCTCTAGTAGTTTTCTCCATATCTTTTTAAAATGTAGCGTTAAAAATATTTTCAAATAAAGTCCAGGCTAAAGGAAGCATTGATGTGTTGTCTCATTGCTACCTGTGCACATAGACAAGGCCTCTCCACTTTTCCTTCTGAGAAGTCCCCTTGATTTCCTAGGCTTCGATCGTTTGCTCCTCACTTTCCTTGTGGTCTCCTCATGAAAATGTCCTCAAGTATAGAAATACTTACTTCTTAAGAAAAATACAACCCTAAAGGCATAGATGGTTAAAACTTAAAATGACTTCAGAGTTTGTTTTGTCACAAGGACACAGAGCTTGCTTTTTAAAAAATGTTATTGGAGTATATTTCAACAGTTCAGGTTTCTTATTTCATTATGTGTTTAAGGCTTGGTACATACATAAAAACAGAAAAGTGATTATATATCTGGAACTAGCTGTGAGTAGATTCAAAACTATTCCACTTCAGTTAGAAATATGTCTTTTTCCCAGTTTTACTTTTGGGAAAGCTATTTTATTGGTATACATTAGTATGCTAATCAGAAAAAGCCAATTTACCAAAAAAGTTTCACTTATCTCATTGAGTGTCTAAAACAACCCAGTGAGGTAGATATTTTAATTCCCAGTAGACACATACAGGCCAAAAGTGATTACAAAATAGTGGTCAAAAAGACATGTGGAGAATTCGAGAGAGAAGGGATATGATTACAACTTGGGAAAGGAGTTAAAAGTGTAAGTTACATTGTACAGAATATAAGGATTAAACACTTAGATGCAAGCAAAAGTTTTAAAAGGGATTTACTAGTATTAGCATTATAATAGAAATAGCCATGTGAAGTCATGACCTTAAATAGAAAAGTCATTCTAGCTCTATTACTACAGTGACCTGGAAACAAACTGCTAGTACATAGGTAGAAGTCCTTACTATGCACCCTGACTGCCCAGATTTGGGCTCTGAATTCTGCTTTCCAATAAAAGAGCATTTTGTGAGTATTGGATTTTATATTTTGCTGGAGGGATAAACAAGGTGGGTATGAGATACTTGACCAAAAAGGTGAGTTTGTGGAAGGCTGAGTCCGTGATGAATACTGAAAAGGAGAACAATTAATATAAAGTACCCAAAAGGAAATCATAATAAAAATGAAAGATGCCAAGCATGACAAATATTCTGTTCTATATTTTATTCCCTAAAGGGAGTATTGACTTTCAAGGGTGTTGATAAATAAGCTCCCGAAATGCTTGGGGATCCCCCTGCCCTCATCAAGAAAACTGAAATTAAAAGATTTTACGGTATAGCTGATTCACTTTGTTATACAGCAGAAACTAACACACCATTGTAAAGCAATTATACTCCAATAAAGATGTTAAAAAAATAAAAATGCCGTATTTTTCAAGTCAAAAAAAAAAAAAAAAAAAAAGATTTTATGGTGGCCAAGCCAGGTTGATATTGCCAGAACAGAAGGATGGGCTACGTGGAGACTGTCTGTTTTAAAATGTAAGGATTTTGGCTGTACTTCAGTGCAGCTAGGGGGAGGCAATGTTTTCTTTTCACCATCCATCAGAGATCTTGCTGCAGGCAAGGACATGAACTGGACCTTGTTGCAGGCACGCCATCAAGGTTTGCACACCTGGGTATTCGGTCTAAGCTGCAAGCTGGCCTCTCTCCCTAAACCGAGGGCTCCCACCTTTCTTTGGGGGAATAGCCATAGAGCATAAAGAATTTATGTTTATAAAGAATTTACTCGGGCAAGGGACCCCATTGGAAGCAGGGAAATTAGAACTTTCCGGGGACATATGTACCAGCTGAAAGCCCCACCCAGTAATTCTGCCCCCCTCCTACTTGGGAGGAGCTGACTATAATTATCCCTGTCAAGAATGACACTTCTCACCAAATTAATTGCAAGGGTATCAACTTTAGCAACAGTGGAAATAATACTCCATGAAACGGCACAAAGTATCTGGTTTCCAGAACCAGAACTTTGAAACTTTTCATACAAACGTAAAGAATCTAAAATGAGACCCTGTGATTTAAGTGATGAAAGTGGAAAATTAAATCATCTTGCAAGCTACACACAAAGTCCCTAGTTTCCGGGTGTAGATAGAACAGTTCCACCAAATTGAGATGAACTACTGAAAGAGATTAGTACCGTCAATGAAAAGAGTTAACTTGAAGAGAGGTATTTTGTGTTTTATTAATTGGGGAATTAAAAAAAAAAGTGGATGAAACGCCAGTGATTCAAAACAAAATTATTTTCTCTGCCCTGTGCCTAAACTAACCATGAAGAATACACTTTTGGATCAAATGCGGTTGATGGCTGTAACTGCGTTGGGAAGGATGGTGAGATGCACCCTTGCCCAGGGAGAGAGGGCTATAACCAAATTAAGGATGTCTGCCCTAGACACCAGCTCAAATTCCCACACCATGCTAAGGGTTCTTTGCCGTGCACTGGTGAGAAGTTACACTCCCTATGTTTGAATAGCTTCCAATCTGGTTTGGGAATTGAGACACAAAAAGGTGAGGAAATAGAACATTTCTCAGGCAATAGAGACACGCCTATAAAGGTTTCCTGTGCCCCGCCTCGTGGGACTAATTGCTCCCTCTTGGCTACTTCCATTAGCGTTTTTTACCTGACTGTTGCTCCCGTGTTAGTTTGTAATGCCCTCAAGGGTAGTGACTGCACTCCGTTGCCTACAGAGGCCCTGGAACCCTGCTTCCTGAGCTGAGGGGCCTTCACTGACAGAAGGATGAGCATATGATGAGGGTTATGGGAAAGAACAGAGTGTAAGTACCAGGCTTGGCTCTGTTACCAGGCCCCTCTTGTTACCTAACCCCCTGCCCCAGGTATTCTGGGCCCATTTCTACGGCTGTCCCACTGAGTCTATCAGCTGCGCTTTCAACTTGCAAATAAATTCCTCTTCACTCTAAGATCCGCAGAGTTGAGTTTGCCTTCCTTGAAACTGTTACGGAACCACATTCATTTTGCTTGCCGTGCAGCAAGCCAAAACGCCGAGACGCTGAGGTTTGCAGCAAAGAGAGGGTTTACCCTGAACTCTAGGGGCGAGGGATATTTATGGGATAATGAATAAAGAAGCAGGGCGGTCTGAGGGGGCGGGGGACTGCAGGGAAGGGTGATTAGGAAATAGGTGGAGTAATTGTCATTCTGCGCAGGGGTGTCTAAGCCACAGGCCTCTGCACGTTAAAAAATGGAGGTGCTGGGGCTTCCCTGGTGGCGCAGTGGTTGAGAGTCCGCCTGCCGATGCAGGGGAGACGGGTTCGTGCCCCGGTCCGGGAA
>NW_006782267.1:2807221-2843414 GCF_000442215.2 Lipotes vexillifer | reverse complement strand
GAGCCTGCGTGTCCAGAGCCTGTGCTCCGCGATGGGAGAGGCCACAACAGTGAGAGGCCCGCATACCGCACCGCCAAAAAAAAAAAAAAAAAAGGAGGTGTTTAGCATGATTTAAGGGTGGAGTTTTCGGCCCTCTGATATCAAGGTATGGACACTCACGCATGCCCAGTTGGAGGGTCGGTGGTCCTATCCCGTCTTAAGCAGCTCGGGTCAAAGTAGACACAGGTGACTCCAAGTTCCTGGAAAATAATTCAGGCAAACATCTTTTGTTTAGGCTACTTGCAGCTTGGAGGACGTGCAAGTCTTAAAACGACCTTGATTAGTGAAGGCGGGTGAAATGGATTTGACTAATGATTACCCCCAGTTGTAAAACCAAGCGCCCAGCCTGGGACTTCGTTCCACAGATATCTGCCTTTTTGTCCCCTTCACGCTTTTGCCCCCATCACCATACTTTGTGGGCTGATAATGGGAGTCACATAATCTAAGAGCCGATGAAAACTCCCAGAGCAAGGGATTGCCAGCCAGTTGACCTTGGGTTCGAATTTTAGCTGTGCCACCTACTGTTGGAGCTTGGACGAGTGAT
The DNA here is from genome assembly GCF_000442215.2 of Lipotes vexillifer. Lineage (NCBI taxonomy): Eukaryota > Metazoa > Chordata > Mammalia > Artiodactyla > Lipotidae > Lipotes > Lipotes vexillifer. The sequence goes on along the minus strand of NW_006782267.1, from coordinate 2,842,831 downwards.
TTCTCCTTCCTGACACCCAGTTACCCACAATGAATCGGACACAAAGTCTACCTCGGGAAATTGCTATGAGGACCAAGACAGAGAATATATACTAGGCATACAGCTCAGCACTGGTTACCCACCTCCCCTGTCCCCCCTACTCTAGGTGCAGTTATTGAGTCATTGCCATGTCTGTTTTGGATATTGTCATTTAAATCTTTTAGCCTCTTAGGTAGCGATGCCTTGTTTCCCTCGCTGCAGGGAAAAGGCCTGACCTCCCCCAGTCCCTGGAGGGTGGGCTGTGTGCAGTAGGTGCTCATCGTACACACGTAGAGTGAGTGAGTGCTTGGGGGGCATATTTGCAGCCGCACGGTGGGCTCGTCTTGCTTTACTTCCTTAGCGTCGTGCTGCCTGCCCTCCATGGTCTTGCTTACTGGTCAGATTTGCAGCCTCCCTCCTGGAGGGGCTTCTAGGGGTAACACTGGACGGACGAGGACTGATGTCAGGGTTCCCCTTGAAAATCCTTGCAAACCCGCACTGGACAGTGTTAATGGCCTCCAGCCGCAGACCCCTAGGAAGATAGTTGGAGGTGAACAAATTAGGTTCCTTATTCACAGAGAGCGAGAATGCACACCTGGGGGCCAAGCTGGACGTCTTGAGTCGGAGAAAAGACTTGTGCAGAAAACAGGTAACGAAGCACGCATGAGGCTGTTATTCTTTCAAAGGCCCGTTTGCAAGCCTGGCCCTTGGCCTTCATCTGGGAATCTAGACTTTGGGAATGGGCCACCGAATCTCTAATGAGGTTCCCCGGTGATGGCATTGCACAGGCGTAGTCACAGCTTGATCGATCCTGGAGGAATTAAGCATGTCCTGTGAGAGCCACCGGGAGAGGACTCTAGAAGCCGGAGCCTGGTTTTCTCTGGACTTGACTCATGCACCTTTTCCCTTGGCTGACTTTTGTTTTCTATCTTTTCACTGTACTCCATCTTGGGGATCCCTGACACACTCACTACGGGATTTGAACTCAAGGTAGGTGACTCTGGGGAGGGTGTAAGGAAGCGGGACTTCGCTCTGGATGGCACGATCTCGGGAAGCAGGGGTCCTTCTGGGACTGGGTAACGTGATAACCCTCACTTAGGAGGAGGGAAAATGAGCCAGGAGAGGGGGACGATTTGTCGTTTGTGGCTTGGGCGATGTTGGTGTTTTGTCTGTGTTCAGACATGACCGCAGAGGACTCTTGTTTTTGTCTTGATGCATCCCGGTCACAGGGTGACCTTGACGGATGCTGCTGTTTTGTGAAAGTGTTCATGTTCAACAGAAGAACACCAAGGCCTAGCTGGGAGTGTCTGCCAGCTCCTTGATGACAGGGGCTCCTTTTCCTTTTCTCAACAGTAATTCAATCTGAAACTGTCTCGTCTGTGAGGCCACAGCTTTCATTTATACGGAAAAATGTCTCCATAATGGCTCAGGCCTTGATAATTATAACAGGTCTCTAATTTCCTGTGTCCACTGACCGAAAATCCTACTGACCACGACCCTGGAAGAGTCTCGACCCATAGGCTGCAGATCAAATGACCTTGCACCTTGTAATAACTGCTCACCAGCGTACTGTTTCCCCCTGGACAGCGGGCTCTCCTAACGTGCAGCTACATCTAATTTCATGACTTTGGTCACTGGCACTTATTTCAACAGTCTTGTGTTGGGGATACAGTCCTGTGCATTTTAAGGCAGCACTGCCCAAGGCCATTCACAGCTCCCTTTTCCTGAAGCCCAAGGCTACAGCTATGGCTATAGCCATCTCTGCAGGCAGCTACTTGCAAGACCCAGCACTATTTTTTTTTTTTTAAATTATTATTGGAGCATAGTTGCTTTACAGTGTTGTGTTAAGTTTCAGGTGTACAGCAAAGTGAATCACCTATGCGTGTACATATGTCCACTCTAATTCCCTTCCCATTTAGGTCACCACAGGTCATTGAGTAGAGTTCTCTGTGCTATACAGTTGGTTCTCATTAGTTATCTATTTTACACGTGTATATATTGCCAATCCCAGTCTTCCAATTTGTCCCACCCCCACTTACCCCCTTGGTAACTGTAAGTTCTTTTTTTTAAATGTCTATTTAGGTCTTCTCTCCATTAAAAACATTTTTTTTAATTAATTAATTTTAATTTATTTATTTTATTTATTGTTGGCTGCGTTGGGTTTTCGTTGCTGCGCGCGGGCTTTCTCTAGTTGCGGCGAGTGGGGTCTACTCTTCGTTGCGGTGCGCGGGCTTCTCATCACGGTGTCTTCTCTTGTTGCGGAGCACAGGCTCTAGGTGCACGGGCCTCAGTAGTTGTGGCTTGCGGGCTCTAGAGCACAGGCTCAGTAGTTGTGGCGCATGGGCTTAGTTGCTCCGCGGCATGTGCGATCTTCCCGGACCAGTGTTTGAACCCCTGTGCCCTGCATTGGCGGGCGGATTCTTAACCACTGAGCCACCAGGGAAGCCCACTGTAAGTTCTCTACATCTGTGACTCTGTTTCTGCTTTGCCAATAAGTTCATCTGTACCATTTTTCTAGATTCCACATTTAAGCAATATTATATCATATTTGTTTTTCTCTTTCTGACTTACTTCGCTCTGTAGGACAGTCTCTGGGTCCATCCACATCTCTGCAATTGGCACTATTTCATTCCTTTTTATGGCTGAGTAATATTCCATTGTATATATGAAATCTTCTTTATCCGTCCGACTGTTGATGGACATTGAGGTTGCTTCCATGTCCTGGCTATTGTATTGAATAAATAGTGCTGCAGTGAACATTGGGGTGTATGCATCCTATCGAATTATGTTTTTTTCTGGCTCTATGCCCAGGAGTGGGATTAAGGCCCAGTGCTTTCTGACTGCATCCTGCAGCTCCACAGGCATCTGGCCCTCTGACAGGCACACTTCTTTGCCCTTTGCTCTGGGTACACCTGAAATCCCAACACCAACCAATTTCCAGCAGCACCAGCTCTGGGCTGCCAGGCACAGGTGGGATGTGTCTTCCAAGCCCATCAGGAGCTGCCCCTTCCCTTCTGTTCACTGGAATATTCCACCTCTCCCCAGGGCTCCTCTTTCCACGTCTGAGCAGTGGGGCAGGGCTGCAGGTGCAGTAGCTCAGGAAGTGTTCTGCCATGAAATGGGATGCTCTTCTGCAGGTGATTGTGAGAGGGTTTTCAGGGAGCTCTCTCCTCTTGTTTGGGAAGGAATTGGGTCTAGGAGCTCTGCTGCTTCCTGGAGGGGAGTTCATCTTATCTTTAAACCTGCATGCCTCATCATGGCCTCTTTGACATCTGAGGTGGGGCTTGTTGCGCTGACAGGGCCCGTCTCAGTGCATCCTCTGGGCCGGGGGAGAGGTGGCTGCCAGAAATTGGTGGTCCCCTGAGCTTAGGATATGGAAACCCAGTGCCTTTTCTCTGCCGTGAGTTCTAACTGCTAGTTCCAGAGAAGGAATTCCATGCAGTACTGCACACCAGTCATTCTAATTTCATCAGTCAGCAATTGTGGAGGGCAAAATCTTAATATTAGGGAACCTGGTTACAGTTGTGACACAGCTTCTCAATTTGTCCTGTCCAAAACAGGATCCCCTGGTGCTCATGGCTCTTGAGCCCTTGACATGTGACTAGTCTGCATTGAAATGTGCTGTGTTGGTAAAAAACACACTGGATTCCAAAGACAATAAAATCCAGAATATAAAACATCTCATTAATAATTTCTATATTGATTACGTTTGTGATAATATTTTTGATAATTTTTTTATTGCGGTATAGTTGATGCACAGTACTATGTGATTGACAAGTTTTAAATGTTATCCTCCATTTATAGTTATTTTAAAATATTGGCTAGCTTCCTCATGTTATACAATATATCTTTGTAGCTTATTTTTTACATAATAGTTTGTACCTTTTTCTATATTGCCCCTCCCCCCTTCCCTCTCCCCACTGGTAACCGCTAGTCTGTTCTCCATATCTGTGAGTCGGCTTCTTATTCACTAGTTTGCATTTTTTAGATTATACGTGTACGTGATATCATACAGTATTTGTCTTTCTCTGACTTATTTCACTTAGCATAATGCCCTTCAAGTCCATCCATGTTGCTGCAAATGGCAAAATTTCATTCTTTTTTATGGTTGAGTAGTATTCCATCGTGTGTGTGTGTGTGTGTGTGTGTGTGTGTGTGTGTATCACATCTTTATCTCTTTATCTGTTGCACTTAGGTTGCTTCCATATATTGGCTATTGTAAATAATTCTGCTGTGAACGTTGGGGTGCATGTATCTTTCCAAATTAGTGTTTGTTTTTTTCAGATATATACTCAGGAGTGGAATTGCTGGGTCTTAGGGTAGCTCTGTTTTTCTAGGTTTTTGAGGAACCTCCATACTGTTTTCCACAGTGGCTGCACCAATTTATCTTCCCACCAGCAGTGTACGAGGGTTCCCTTTTCTCCACATCCTCGCCAACACTTGTTGTTTGTGTTCTTTTTGATGATAGCCACTCTGACAAGTATTGTTATAATATTTTTGATATAATGGGGTAAATAAAATATATTATTGAAATTAATTTTACCCATTTCTTTTTTTTCTTACAAGAAGGTTTTCAAGTGACAGCTCTTGTTGTTTTTAATTAATTAATTTAGTTATTTATCTTTGGCTGCCTTGGGTCTTTGTTGCTGTGCGCGGTCTTCCTCTACTTGTAGCGAGCAGGGACCACTCTTTGTTGTGGTTCGCGGGCTTCTCATTGTGGTGGCTTCTCTTGTTCTGGAGCATGGGCTCTAGGCACACAGGCTTCAGTCATTGTGGCTCGCGGGCTCTAGAGCGCAGGCTCAGTAGTTGTGGCGCATGGGCTTAGTTGCTCAGCGGCATGTGGGATCTTCCCGGACCAGGGCTCGAACCCATGTCCCCTGCATTGGCAGGTGGACTCTTAACCACTGCGCCCCCAGGGAAGCCCTACCCATTTTTTTTGCGGTACGCGGGCCTCTCACTGCTGTGGCCTCTCCCGTTGCGGAGCACAGGCTCCGGACGCGCAGGCTCAGCGGCCATGGCTCACGGGCCCAGCCGCTCCGCGGCATGTGGGATCTTCCCGGACCAGGGCTCGAACCCATGTCCCCTGCATTGGCAGGCGGATTCTTAACCACTGTGCCACCAGGGAAGCCCCCCACCCCATTTCTTTTTAATGTTTCTAAAGGTAGCTACTGAAAATTTAACAGTACCTATGTAGTGTTATATTTCTATTGGGCAGGGCTGTTCTAGACGTAGTGTCTGCAAACCATGGCCCACTGACGAAGTTCAGCTCACTGCCTGTTGGTGTAAATAAAGTTTTATTGGAACACAGCCATGCCATTTGCTTCCCTATTGTACAACAGCAGAGTTAAGTAGGTGAGACAGATCATATGGCCTTCAAAGCCTAAAATATTTATGATTTGCCCTTTTATAGACAACGTTTGTCGGCTCCCTGTTCTAGACTATCAAATAAAATGCGTTTTGTAAATTTGTGGAATTTATTGAATTGTTAATTTCATATTAAATATACATCATAGTCTTTCACTTCACAGAAAATTGATGCATTTAGGCTAATCCTATATTAGGTTGGGCAGGTAAATAATCATAACACCGCACGACCCAAATTAGTGGGTAGCAGAGGATTTTCTCCATGAGTTTCTCATGCCAGTATCCTTAAGAGTTCGTGCTCCCTTCCTCCCTAAAGATCCCCAGCACACAGTGAAGTTAATACACGCTCAGGAATTGAAGACAGTTTCTGGGGAAAATCCAGATGACCACTTTGACCTAAGTCTGAGTGACAGGCAGGGCTCCCTATGAAGATAAATGTCCACTGTGTGAGCGAAAGCCATGAGGATTCAGTGGAAATGCCCATCTCAGCCTCAAATCACAGGCTCGAGGTATATACACTGAAATTACAGTTTGCAGAAAGCGGGGTCTCTGCAGAACGCAGAGCAGCCCCTTCCACACTGTCACGGAATCGTATCGAGCAACATGTGGTCGCTTCTGGACTCGCGCTCAGAGCCAGTTGTCGCCATGATTCCACTCCTCATTTCCCTCCTGACCTTTCATCCTTTTTATTCTTGTCGATTTTCTTTGGGAAGCATTACCATTATGGTGGGGTGGTGTATGTCACGAAAGCACGTTGTGCATCGTGCTGAAAATTATGGCCACAAAGCCTGCTTAAATTACACCCTAGTGGTATTTTCTTGGAAGTCGTTATGAATTTTGGTTCCTCCTAACCTTTGCCATTGGGGATCACATAGCACAGCTTAGCGTTTCCGTTGCTGTGCTTTTATAATGGTGGTAATGTAAGAATTTACCGGGGACTTTATATACAGAGACAAAGGCACGCCATTTTATGAAGCTATTAAACGCCATGGATTTTCCCACATGAGAGATCAAGCTTATTGTATTTCCCAAGTCTCCCAGCAGTAACCCTCCCCCCGCCCCCCGCCCAAAGCACGGCTCCATTGTGTGCGACCGTGTGGTTTGCCTAGCCGTCCCTCAGCCCAGAGTTGTCAGCATCTGACTGCAGCCCAGCAAGATCACCAATGCATAGCTGCTAGAGACAACTCTCCCCTCTTTCACCAGGCTTGTTACTGCAGGACACCTGGCCTCTGTGCAGGAAAGGTTATTCTGTTTCCTACTGACAGTTGAAGCTTTTCAGGGGCCCAACAATGCCATTTTTTTTTTTTTTATAGCAGAGATTAAAGTTAAAGACATGACAAGCAGAGAGCAGTGTGCTTTTGTGTGCGGATAGCCAGACGGTTTCAGCCAGAGACGGCAGTAAGCTGCATGATCAAAATTCTAACTTGAAACTCCCAGGGTTCTCAAATTAGATGCTTATCTTCTCTTTTATGGGCGAGGCTTCATTTAAAACAAAATTTCTAATGGGGAAAATATGGTTTCACCCCCCAAATGCCTTTGCTAAGGAAATGGTAGGCTGCTGAAATAGATGAGACATTATTTGCATAGAAAAATCATCAAATAATATACCTTTCTGTTCATAACGTCTGAAAAGTCAGACCCATTTCCGTTTAGGGGGAGGGGTGGTACCAATTAAGGCTTTCACTGTGGTAATTTAGTTCTTAAAATCAATTGTGTTTTATGGAAATGACCAAAATGTTTCTTAGATGTGAAGGTTTGTGTTTAAAAAAAAAAAAATTAAGAGTTCTCTGAATCTGGAGGCATTTACTGTGTGGTTTTAGTCGCTGATATAACTCTAAAAATATGTGAAGCTGCCTCTGAGATATAAATCATTCGACCACCAAACGTCCTCGTTTCTTCTTTGATTAGGAGAGGTAAGTTTCTGTCTAACAGTGGGCTGTTGAGTGGGCTGTGGCGCCGTGGTGACATCGGGACATCCAGATGGAAACAGTAGCGAGCAGTGGCAGCTCAGTATCTAGAAAAAGCGGGCTATTCGTTGTGCATGGTTAAATCGCAGTTGGGCAGGGACTTCTGACCCCTTGGATGGACATTGCACCAACGACATGAAGATTTTGCTTCGAATTCATTGAGGTGACAGAGCGCAAGAGTCCACTCTGTGACCCTGGCTGCCTCGTGCGCTTTCCGTGGACTCGAGGCCCCCGCGACCCGGGCCGTTGCCCCGCGAGCGCACGGGAAAGGCAGCCACACGCTCGGTACGCTCAGCAGTTTGGATTTTGTATTTTTCATCCACATCAGTTTTCTTTGGGACTCCGAGTTCATAGGAGTGTCTGAGGCGGGGAAAGCTTGGAGTTGGAGGCAGTCGCAGGACTGCAGGGTAGACTGGCTTCCACTGACTGATATTTGCTGACAGGATGCTCTCTGGGGAATCAAGGTGCTGTCGGAAGGACAGACCTGGTGAGGGGGAAATACAAGACGTTTTAAGGCCCATCTCCTGAAAAAAATCAACTTAAAAGAAAGTGAAACGACGGAGGGCCTGACCCGAGCCTCCAAACACGGTTGAGGAGGCACATCTTTTCAGCATCGGCCATAAAAGCTCCCCGTGTTAGGAGGGACCCGAAACGTGATGGTGTGTCAATTTTTTAAAAACTCTCTTGTTGCTTCTTAGCTGCTGCCCGCAAATGTGGTAAAGCTTTTTTCTTTTTCTTTTTAGTTTAGTTTTAGAAGCACAAAGAGGAAAATAAACAGCACTAAATGCCCTGAGTTAAATGCACAGAGAATTTTGTGCTCAGGAAAAAAAACATCCAAATGCCAGCTCTCCTTGGCTTGTGGAAATTTCTAGACCCTAGGTGTCCAGGTCCCTGATACTACTTTTCTTTTGGCTGCTCAGACCTCCCTCTGCACCTGCCTCTGTCCGTTCAGGGTCCCAAAGCTCTGCAGGTATCTGGTCACCATTGGATGGGGGAACCCTGTCCTCTGTTCACTCCATTACTCACATGCTTGGGAATGCGGAGAACTGGATTCAAGGAGAAATGAGAAGAAAATAATTTTTAATTTCAAAGAGAATCCGAGGTATCTCTACGCTGTGAATATATGAATACGGTACAATTTATGAGGTGCTGGAAAATATACTACGTTGCACAGTCCAATTTCATGCAATCCCTGGAGCTCCGAACGCCCTTTAGAGTGTCTGAAGCCAACATTTACAAATACAATTTTAAATAGAGGATAACTAAATGGGTGTGATTATTCTGTTTGGAGCCTGCTAACGAATTCTCAAGAACGTAGCCTGAATGGGTTGTCAAGGTAATGTCTGGGAAGGTGGCAGAAACTGTCACTAAGCCAAGTGGAAAAATTCAACCCTGACTCCGTCATATTCCAGGAATTCTCAAGCAAAAAGAAATTCCTGGACACCTCTCGGAGCCCTTTTGTATTCTCTTCCCTTTCATCCTTCAACCGTCTTTTCCATTTCCCCATAGATGACCAAATGAAACAGAAAGTTCCCGAAGAAAACTCATATAAAGAAGTTGAGTTCAGGGTCAGTCTTTTATTTTATTTTATTTTTTTCTGTCCACGGGTCTTTCTTTTAGTTTATACCCTCTGGGCTGATTCAAATTAGGAGAGTATTTTGGACTCTCTACGGAGGACACATGGTGAAATAACCTAAATTGAAAATGCATGTTTCATGATAACAGACATTTCCACTCTTGCTGGGCATTTCCAATTGCTGGAGAGCACCTCTGTGACATGAGCTAATCCACAGACCCTCTGGAGACTCGGCAGAGAAACTGAGGCCATGAAAGTGATTACAGGGCCATTAAGTATAAATGGTGGAAAAGAAATTACATTTGAATTTTTTTCATGTTCCGCTTTCATATAAATTACCTAAGACAATGGAAAGAAAAGACCATCTGGGTTTGGATTTCATAAAATGAGACTCACATCTGCTTTGGTATATGTCATATAAATATTCCCTCATTAGAGAGTTCAATCTATGAAACACTTTCCGTCAAAAAAGCATTAAGAAAAAAGGGGAGAGATGGCTTTTCATGGGTGCTGATTATTTTTAAAGCCTCGGTCATAAATATTAACCAGAGAACACCTCAGAGGATTGTATGTGGCTTTATTTTTAGAAATTAAAATGTCTTAAACTCTGGGTCTACTTTGGCCAAGGAATGCACATTGCTTTTTTATTTGTTAAACAGGAGATTTGGTGCTTTTTTCATCAAAAATCAGAGGCCTCTTGTGTTCAGCTCAGCTTTTAGAAAGGGCCGAGAATGGCAAGGCACATGTCTGTAGGTACACCCTTTGGCCTCAGCAACGTGAGATTAATGTTTCTATAGCCACATTAAATTAGTTAGCTATCCAACAGTCTCTCTTGCCACCTCTTTTTCTAACCTTCTGTCTCTTGACTCCATCTACTTTATGTTGGTTCAACCTCAGACTTCATGTGATAGCAAGATGGCGGCAGTAGGTCTAGACTTTTGCACCCTCTTAGGTCCAAACACGTGGAGGTGAGAGGCTCCTTTTCAGAATCTTACTGATGCTGAATGGGTGATGTGCCTATCCCGAAACTAATCGGTAATCACAAAGCCTAGGGAAATGTGGCATTCTGACTGGCTAAGGCCTAATCACATGCCCCACTCCTGAATCAGGGGAGTCCTACCCGAAACTTACGGGCCAAAAATAAGGATGGGTGATCACTGTAGTAGGCGGTTTCTAATATGGCTCCCAGCTATCCCTGCCTCCTGCTATTTAGGCTTTTGTGTATTCCTGTCCCCTTGACTCAAGGCTAGGTCTGGTCACTTGCTTCTCACCAGTGGAATACAGCAAAGGTGATGGTATGTCACTTCTGAGATTATATTACGTAAGATAGTGATTTCTTCCTTGCTCTCGGACTCTCTCTATTGGCTTCTGAGCTTGCATACTTTGATGAAAGCGAGCTGCCATGTTGGAGGAGCCCATATGGCAAAGAACTGAGGGCAACCTCCAGCCAGTAGCCATTGAAGAATAGAGGCCGTTCGTCTACCCACCCTCTAGGAAGTGAATCCTGCCCTCAACCATGTGAACTTGGAAGCAGATCCTTCCCCAGTCAAGTGTTCAGATGATACCCCAGCCTTGGCCAGCCACTCAGTTGCCAACTTGTGACGACCATGAAGCAGAGGACCCAGCTAAGCTGTGCTCAAACTCCTGACTCAAAGAAACTGTAATAGTCAATGTTTGTTTTATGCTGCCAAGTTTGTGGTAACTTGTAGTGCAGCAAGAGATAACCAATACATTGTACCAGAGGGATTGGGGATACAGATGCTGGAGAAGGGCAGTGTGTTAAAATGTACTTGGGATTTGTTTTAATCAGGTGTGGTAAGATACACAGACACAGAAATGATTATCACTAGGGAGAGAGTTCATACAGATCTCTAGAAACAGGAGTCATGACACACTACACAGGGCCACACCAGGAAGGGACCTAGAGCTGGTTAGGAAGTGGAGGGCTGAGGAAAATCATGGGCAAAAGCCTTTACTGTGGTTTTCACAGCTAGGAAGGGGCAAGGAAGGATATACGTACTTGGGATTGGCTAGTTTGAATAATTTCAGGACGTAGGGACTGCCCCTAGTTGCCCAGTAGCTGGCCCTGGGGTGATACTAGGGCAGGGCGGTTGTCTTAGTTGATTTTGGCTGCTATAACAGGATCCAGTAGACTGGGTGGCTTATAAACAACAGAAATTTATTTCTCACAGTTCTGGAAGCTGGAAGTCTGAGATCAGAGTTGCCAATACAGTCAGATTCTGGTTAGGGCCCTCTTCTGGGTTGCATGCTCCCATGGTGGAAGGAACTAGAGATCTCTTTGGGGTCTCTTTTACAAGGGCACTAATCCCATCCATGAGGGCCCCACTCTCATGACCTAATCACCTCCCAAGGGCCACACCTCCTATCATGTTGGGGGTTAGGATTTCACTTCAACATACGAATTTGGAGGGAGTGCACAAACGTGCAGATCATGACAGGGATAGCGGCTCAGTCTGAGAGAGGAGCTCTATCAAGGAGGCAGCTGGCAGGTATGGGCTGTAGATTGATTGGTTTGCTGTCTCTAGGAATTAGCTTTGGGATGGAAGGTCTTTCTAGGATGAACCACCCCCAAATGTCAAAGCATCATGAAATACAGAAAATAAACACATAATTCATACACGTAGGTGAAGTTTGGGCAGCAGAACGATAGCCTCCCACAGCAGCACCTTACAGGCATGAGTTCATTGTCTCAACAGTCCTGTGAAGTGGGTAGAAATTGCTTTCCCCCTGTTTTTGTAAGGTGAGAAGACTGAAGAACAGAGAAATTAAATAACCTGCTCAAAAGCACACAGCGGCTCAGGAGAGCGCGATGCAAGTGAGACTGGATAGGGCAGAAGATGCTATTGGCAGAGCACATTTTAACCTTAAGTTGTGTGAAATATGATTGCTTCCTAGTCTCTGCATAGTTGGTAATACTCAGGGAATTTCAGATTTTAGATATTTTAGGCACCACAGAACAGGAACCTTCTCAAGGCAAACTGCTAATCCATACCAAGCAGCCACTCAAGGGGTGTTAAGAATTGACTAAACTGGCTGATCCAGTACCGGCAGGCCACTGTCACTCATTGTCAGCCCTGCCTGCCCTCCCCAGCCCTGCCTGCCCTCCCCTGCCTGCTGTTGGGCCTGCCACTGTATGTTCTTTCCCGAGCAGTTGCTGGGTCAGTCCTAAGCAGGACTGAGAGTGTCTTTCTCCTCAATCTCAAGTCCACTGGTGGTGTGATCTGGAACTGGTTTTGCTTTCCTTGACCTGGGTTCTGCATTGCCAGGGCTGGGCCGTTCACACATCGTGACTCCTGTGTCCCAGCTCTGGTAGCACAGCACGCGTGCCTGGCAAGTGCCTGGTTTCCCTGCCAAGAACTGCATCTTCCTGACTGAGTAGGGTCCCTGGGACGTGGTTCTCCTGCAAAGAACTGAGAACTCTCCTTTTCAGGGATGCAGTCATGCAATCCAATAGGGCAGGGGCTGCACCAGATGGATTGTAAGAGCTCTTCCTGCCTTGAAAAGCCATGGCTCTACGTTTGCTTGCTTTGCTTGGTCTTGTATCATGGTACTTTTCATTCTTATTTGATCTCTCTTATTGGTTGAGATCAATGACTTTATGTATCTTGCACATACATAGTTTTAAGTAAAAAAAAAAAAACATCTAAAACAGTTTCAATAGTTCTTACTTTGGAAATGGATCTATAGGAAAAACAGCATTCCAAAGAAAAGTAAATAATCTCATAGGTAAAAAGAGCCTCTTTCATTTTTAGAAAAAAGTTCGTTTTTACGTTGCTCTTTTACATTGATCCTGTATGATGAACTCGATGAGCACAGAATCCCAGTAGCCTGGGCCGTGTCTGCTGATGATGGTAGCTTTGTTTCAGTTAAAAGCAAACCAGCTCACAAAAAAAGGCGAAGGAGTCCATTAACATCGCTGATTACTTCCAGCACATTCTGGAGGTCGTAGTCAAGATTAGAGTCATACTGCTTAGTTTTATTTTTAACATAATGACTGAGGTGTTCACACTGCTTAACAGAATGGAATGACCTCAGATATTATTTCTTAACATAGAGCAGGAGTTGGCAAACCACAGCCTTTAGGCCAGATCTGGCCCTCTGCTTGTATTTGTCACTAAAGTTTTATTGGAACACTACCATGCTCATCTGTTTACATATTGTCTAGGGCTATTTATGCACTACAATGGCAGCACTGAGTAGTTGTGACAGAGACTAAAAGGCTGGCAAAACCAAAAATATTTCTCTGTCACTCTACAGAAAATGTCTGCTGATGCCACACCTTAACGTTAAGGATAGTTAATAAAGTCTAAGCTTTTATTCTGTATTTCATTTCATTTCACTTTATCTTATGGTGCTCACTTCCTTTTGAGCAATGAGCAGTTGGCGGTTTTTCAGTCCATTTATATGATACCTTCTGCTCAAGAATTTTAAGTCTGTTTGCTTATAGATTTACACATCTGGTACAAGGCTCAAAAGCTCTTTTTCCAGACTCAGAGAGGTTAATTTGCCTTCATAAAGTTGCACATGCAGATGGTAGTAGGAGCCCAGAAGAGAGCTCAGGTTTACAGTTCAGAGCCAGGCCCCATGTGATGACCATTTGTGTTTGAAGTTGTGATTCCCACACTGCACCAAAACCAACGTGAAAGGAAAATACTTAGTCCACTAACTGGTTTTCTGTCTACCATTTAACCTGAATAATACCAATAGCAAAATCTGTATCATTGCCAACAGCCATACTTGCAGACACAAATGCATCTTTGAAAAGGCAGTACAGATGTCCTCTAGTCCTTGATGCCTTTTCTAAGTGGCTGAGTTAGAATAACACTTCCACTTGGTGTGTCCTCAGTGTGTCTCCCCTGGACACCAGTCCTGGACCTCATGTCATAAGAGTCCTCCTCTGTCTACACTTCTCCTCAAGCCCAGGATTCCACCGGGCTAAGTGGATGTGGTGACCCCTTCTGGACCACATGCCTTGTACCCAAGACCTAGGAATTCCCTGCCCAAATGCCCAAGGCTGCTTCTAAGCCTGCATGGATTCTTCCCAATGTCCCTCCTGTGTCTGAGGGCAGACAGTGTTGCTGGGCACATGCCCAGGCCTGAAAGCTGGCCAAGGGGCTGCTGTTTGCAGAATGTCCAGATGGCCCTTGCACGTGTACCCTGGGGTGTCTACTGTCATGTGTCTGAGGCCCTTCATGGTGTGAACCTCATTGAGCTTGTGACTGTGGTGACTTCCAAGCCTGGTTATTTTGGGGATTTTTACACTCGGAACCCAGCCACCATGCTGTGCGGAAGCCCAAGCAGCCACAGAGAGACCATACGTAGTGTTCCCGGCTCTCCAGAATCAACTGCCAGGTGTGTGAGTGAATGAGCCTCCAAATGATTCCAGCCCCTGCTGTTGGGTTGCCCCCATCTGAGGCCCTAGACATTGTAGAGCAGGGATAAGCCATTCTTCTGCCCTTTCCAGATTCCTGGCCCACAGAGTTGTGAACATAATGAAAGGGTTATTTTTTGGCAGTAGGTTTGGGATGGTTTGTGGTGCAGCAGTAGTGACGGGGACACTGACTTTCCATTTGGTTGTCAATTTAGTGACATGATGGTGTCATTCTATCAGTCCTCAAATATCTTATCGGGCTCCCCAAATGCCTTAACCACTGTGTGGGTACCAGCGATGTGGAATCATTGGAGAGGTGGCTTCTGCATTCCAGAAGTTGACAGTCGAACAGAGGGAGACTGCTTGTAAACCAGCTAGTTCAAGAATGGGTTCGGGCTTCCCTGGTGGTGCAGCGGTTGAGAGTCCGCCTGCCGATGCAGGGGACACGGGTTCGTGCCCCGGTCCGGGAAGATGCCACATGCCGCGGAGCGGCTGGGCCCGTGAGCCATGGCCGCGGAGCCTGCGCGTCCGGAGCCTGTGCTCCGCGGCGGGAGAGGCCACAGCAGTGAGAGGCCCTCGTACCGCAAAAGAATAAATAAATAAACAAACAAACAAACAAATAAATAAATAATGGGTTCTAGGTAACAGAGTGAGTTTGCAGGGCATGGGCAAGAGTTTAAAAAAGATCTACTTTTCACCACCCTAGTGTTTAGAGACATTGTGAGGAAACTATTGTGATAAAAAGTACAGACTGCCTCTATGAGGTGAGAGGTCTAGAATGTGCTCCATTTAAAATAATGATTAGTGGCGTGCAATGGTTTCTTTCCCACTGAGTGGTTGATGGTTTCATTGCATTTGCTGTGTCCCAGTGGTATAGAGTTACTTTTATACAAAATACGAAAATAGCTTTTCAAAAATAAGACAGGAAGTTTCATGCTCTACTGAACTAATAGTAAAATGTCAATATCATTAACTGGAAAAAAAAGCAGATGAATGTTTGAGTTCAACTCTGCTATGGAAGTTCTTTTCTTTGGAAAAGTTCTTGTATTGAATAATGCTTAATTTGACATTGTCAAGAATTTATAGTCATCACCATTAATGCAGCAAAAAATGTATGACAAATAAGCAAAGACTGTATATAAAGATTCCATGAATTTGTTGTCCAAATGGTTTACTCTAAGGTTGGGGCACATGAATAAGCTACAATGATTATATGAAGTCTTCACGAATTTTTTAATGTATATAAATTTAAAGTAGCAGTGAATTCAAAGAAAAGGAAAAATTTGGATTGACGGAGGCCGTGCTGACACACCATTATAAAAATTCAGAGTAGCCTCCTATAGTTTCTTAAATTTTTAAATTTAGCTTGCTTTTTTAGATTCTGAGAGTGACTCTCAAGAAACTAGAGACAAGTACTCCCAAAGCTGGGTCAGAAGTGATTTTGAATGGTGTTTTCCAGAATTTCCCTTAAAGTGTTTCTTTCTCCACCTCATCCTTTTCCCAGCTCAGCCCTCTTCAAGGCTAAGGAAGTCCCTACTCCAAATTTGTTTGGGTCTCAGAAGGGGGCAACCTCTTAGCTCCAAAACATCCAGCCTCTTCTAAAATACCCTTCTCCAAATGCAGTTTCTAGGTGTTACTTGACAAGCACCTGCCTGCCAGGATTTCCAGGGTAAAGAAACAGACCAAATTTACCTTGGAGAGTAAATGCCCCCAAAGATAAAGGAACAGTGCCGTCCAGCTGGGTAGCCCCATGGTTTTCAAATCCGCTCTGTGGGACATCTTTAGTGCCCACTGGAGGGAAGTAAAGGGGACTGTGGCAGATGGAGTTCTCCGTGCTCCACCTAAATTTTAATCAGATGTGTCCGGGTTTATCTGTTTTATATCAATGGAAGATCAGCCTCCCTTGCAAGCTTTCATCCGGGGACCTTTTGTAAGTCAGCAGAGCACTTCACGTGGATCTTCACGTCGCTTGGTCCTCAAAAATACCGGTGTTACAGAATAGCTTCTGGGCGTCTCTAAATAATTTGCAGAAAGCTCATTTCAGTTTTCCATCTCCTACTCATGGTTTAGCCTAGATAGACCTTTTTAACACCAAGAACTGAAATAAACAACCAAAAGAGGTCAGTTGTTGTTGGAATCATGAATAAAGTAATGGTGCCAGATCCTCCAGATCTCCTGCCTTTGGCTCAAAAGGTGACGAGTCTCAGGATTTGGACATTCATTTTATTAAGTTACTGAAAATTATTTAGTTGTTTAATTGTGAAAAACACATAGACATCCCAACTTAATGACCCATGTTGACCGTGACATGGTTCCATCTGGAGCCTACTATTTTGCTTGTTTTACAAGGCCATTTGGGGAAGGGAAAGGGGAGAAACATCGGGAAGGTCACGTTGAATCTCAAGTTTCAACCGAAGAGGGTCTTGTTGACCTGAGCAAGAAACTTGTGCACTGTGGCAGTCCCAGCCTTTTGCTGGGACCCTGTCCTTTGGTAGTACTCCCCGCCCCCCAATGTCTTGTTCAGGGTTGCTCTCTGCTGATTCCTTTACCTCAAGGCAATCAGTATATCATAAAGGGGGAGAGAGGGATTTATATTTATATTTCATTATTGCAACTACTTTGTGTTACTTAGTGTGGCAGGCTGTCTCTAATACACCCCCCAGTGACCCTCACTTTGTCATACTGTGCAATCCCTTTCTCTTTCTCACTTTGTCATGCCCTGTGCAATCCCCTTCTCTTGAGTGTGGGCTGCCGTAGTGACTTACTTCTAACCAGTAAGATATGGCAGAGGTGATGGGAAGTCATGTCTCTGCTACTGTCACCTGCAACTTGCCAGCCAGCTAGGGGTGGCAAATAAATGTTGGTGTGACCCACCAGGTTACCCTAGAGTACGTTATCTCATAAGGGGTTCAGGTTTGTATTAAGGTAGATGAACTGCTGTTAACAAAAGGTGACAAAATGTGTATTGGCTTTCATGCAACAGAATTCCATTTCTTTTTTATTAATTTAATTTTTACTCTATATTGGAGTATAGTTGATTTACAATGTTGTGTTAGTTACAGGTGTACAGCAAAGTGAATCAGTTATACATATACATCTATCCACTCTTTTTTAGATTCTTTCCCATATAGGTTATTACAGAGTGTTGAGTAGGGTTCCCTGTGCTATACAGTAGGTCCTTGTTGATTATCTGTTTTATATACAGCAGTGTGTATATGCTAATCCCAAACTCCTAATTTATCCCACCCTCTACCTTTCCCCTTTGGTAACCATAAGTTTGTTTTCTAGGTCTCTGAGTCTGCTTCTGTTTTGTAAATAAGTTCCTTTGTATCATTTGTTTAGATTCCACATATAAGTGATATCGTATGATATTTGTCTTTGTCGACTTAGAAGTCCATTTCTTGATCATGAAACAGTACTGGGTAAGTGAAGAGTTTGGCAGACTGTCCCTCCCTCCCCCACACAGCCATCTGGGGCCCAGGGTGGTGGGAACTCCACCACTTCTGACACAGAACTTCCAACGTTGCTCTGGGTATGGGGGTCATCATGATTCTAGCCCCCAGAAGGGCAAAAGCATATGGAAGAATTCCACGTTAGGAGATGTATAAGCCAGGCCTAGGATTGGGGCATGCTTCCGTTCACGTTGCATGGGCCAGATCTTAGTCACCCGGTCACACCTCACTGCAAGGGAAGCTGGGAACAGCCGCCTTTAGCTGAGCGGCCATTTCCTACTGACAACTCTATACTAAGGAGAGAGCATAAGAAATTTTGGTGGGTAGCAACGTTTTCTGCTCCACTGCTTCTAGGAAATTGAACACTTTGCAGTGGGGTAGGCAGATTAGCGTTCAGATATGACATGAAAGGCTTAATGTTCTAGACCTCTTCAACAAGGCCTGGTGCTTCCCACCCTTATCACCAGTCCCTTCATTCTTGCTTCTTTCACCCATGAACCAGCCAACCAGATCTTCAGCTACGGCCCATGACTCAGTATTGAAATTAATTGAGGGCTTCTGTCTTCCCACATCCTGGGCAAAGAGGGAAGTGAGATGTCCTGCTTGACTGTATATTGAGGGGATTTCTTTTCTCCACTGTCCCTCTGGACCACCTGCAAGGGGAACTGTCATACTCTGAAATCTGAATCAAGCTAGTGCTGGCACCTTATAGACCTGCCTCTGAAATTTCCCTCATCAGAATCACTTCCTTGTTCTTAAACCATTGCTTCCTTCGGTTTCCTTGGGTATCACATTTCCCTCATTCTCTGTGCTCTTTCCTTAGATGAGCAGGGATTTAAATTTCTCCTTATAGACTTACGACTTCCAATTTTCTACCTCTAGCTTTAATGTCTCTGAGCTGCAAACTGTCCACTAGACATTTCCAAGTCCATGTCAACGGGCAGTCCCCATTTCACATGACTCATTGATGCCACTCCTGACTACTAATTGACATTAGCCAACCTCTCTCACTCCTTGTCTTTGTGACACATCACTATCTGAAGTTATTCGTCCATTTACTTGTTTGGCTGTTCAGCATCTACCCTAGGTATGTACCCTCCACAGGTGCTAAGACTTGGTTCACCTTGTGCAGACCCTAGCACAGTGCCTGGGAAATAGCCAACACAGGGCTCCATAGGTATTTGGCAAATGAATACATGAAGAATTCATTATAAGGAGGTCCCCTTCAAGTATAGATGTAAAGCTAGGAAAACTCCAGCAGAATAGCAGACATCCTGACTGGGTGAGTTGGGAATTGCTTTCCCACCAAGACCACTCACAGTGGGGGAGAGGTAATTGCCCATCACGATACTGGAGTGCTATCCTATTGGGGGGTTGCAGTAAAGCAGGTAAACTCAACAGATATTTAGTGAAGTTTGTAATTATTGCATAGGAAAAAATACAGTGTTGAGTCCCTAGGTCCCTTGATCAGAATGGGCAAACATTTTTCTATAAAAGGCTAGATTATACTTTAGGACTTGTGAACCATATGGCCTCTGCCGAAACTGGTCATCTCTGCCCTTGTAGCACGAGAGTAGCCACAGATAATATGTAAGCAAGTGGCCGTGGCTGTGTTGCAATAAAGCTTTCTTTATAGACCCTGAAATTTGAATTTCGTCTAATTTTCATATGTCACCAAACATTATTCTTTAGATTTTTCCCAACCATGTAAATGTAAAAGTTGGGAATTCCCTGGAGGTCCAGTGGTTAGGACTCCCTGCTTTCACTGCCGAGGGCTCAGGTTCAATCCTTGGTTGGGGAACTAAGATCCCACAAGCCATGTGGCACAGCCAAAAAAATTTTAAAAATAAATAAATAAAACAAAAATGTAAAAATCATTCTGAGTGCACAGGTCATAGAAATACAGGCACTGGGCTGGATTTGGCTTGCGGGCTGTAGTTTGCTGACCCCTAACCTAGGTGGTCAGACAATTCAGCCTTGTATATATTGGGATTTTTTTCCAGCTCTCAAGGCTACTTTATAAATAATGTTTCATAAAACATTTTCATGTAATCTTTGGACTTGAGTCTCTAGGGGTGCTCTGGGTTGGGGGGAGGGAGAAGGAAAAGAGCCTCTCAGGCCTAAATGGTTAACATTTATATTGCAACATAAATTATTCTTTGCTCCAGATTGCCCGTGCTATCCATGTAGAATGATTAATGTCAAGATGATAAAATGATGCAGTCTCTTGAATTTGATTCCAGCTGTTCCCGTCTTTGATATGATTTGTGAATGACATTTGTATTTTTTACTGGTGATTAGTTAATGCTGGGAAGGACGGCCAGATGATAGCTGTCTAGAATTCTAAAGCCAAAGATTTACTTGGCTAGAAAACTGTTCAACGGAATATCGTTACAACATTTACCACAAATTCATTTAGCATTTGTCATTAGAAGGTTCTTAGCATCAGGGAAGCAATCTATAGCCAGAAGGATTTCTGGGACCATTGGATTATACCATGATTACAGAACAAGGGTAACCCAAAAAGGCTTCCATGCACGTGATGCATGGCTCTTGTTTAGGACTCAAGTGAATTCTTTTTTTTGGGGGGGGCGGGGCGGTATGCGGGCCTCTCACCGTTGTGGCCTCTCCCGTTGTGGAGCACGGGCTCCGGACGCGCAGGCTCAGCGGCCATGGCTCACGGGCCCAGCCGCTCCGCGGCATGTGGGATCCTCCCGGACTGGGGCACGAACCCGTGTCCCCTGTGTCGGCAGGCGGACTCTCAACCACTGCGCCACCAGGGAAGCCCTCAAGTGAATTCTTAAAGAAATGATTCCAGTTTTTCTGAGAGCCCTTTATTGACTTGTTCATAGATGACATCTCCACTGTGCGTCTCAGTTTGGAAGCCAAGTATCAAAAGTTACTGGACTTAGCCCATGATGATAATGGTGACCATTTATATAGCCACTTACAATATGCAGGGCATTAAACTATTTTACACTCGTTTTGTCTTCACACCAGTGCTTTCTTTTTTTTTAAAAATTTTAATATATTTTATTGAACTCAATATATCTGAAATATTTTTTTAACATCTTTATTGGGGTATAATTGCTTTACATTGGTGTGTTAGTTTCTGCTTTATAACAGAGTGAATCAGTTATACATATACATATGTTCCCATATCTCTTCCCTCTTTGTCTCCCTCCCTCCCACCCTCCCTATCCCACCCCTCCAGGCAGCCACAGAGAACCGAGCCGGTATCCCTGTGCCATGCGGCTGCTTCCCACTGGCTATCTACCTTACGTTTGTTAGTATATATATGTCCATGTCTCTCTCTTGCCCTGTCACAGCTCACCCTTCCCCCTCCCCATATCCTCAAGTCTGTTCTCCAGTAGGTCTGTGTCTTCATTCCTGTTTTACCCCTAGGTTCTTCATAACATTTTTTTTTTCTTAAATTCCATATATATGTGTTAGCATACGGTATTTGTCTTTCTCTTTCTGACTTACTTCACTCTGTATGACAGACTCTAGGTCTATCCACCTCATTACAAATAGCTCAATTTCGTTTCTTTTTATGGCTGAGTAATATTCCATTGTATATATGTGCCACATCTTCTTTATCCATTCATCCGACGATGGGCACTTAGGTTGTTTCCATCTCCGGGCTATTGTAAATAGAGCTGCAGTGGACATTTTGGTACATGACTCTTTTTGGATTTTGGTTTCCTCGGGGTATATACCTAGTAGTGGGATTGCTGGGTCATATGGTAGTTCTATTTGTAGTTTTTTAAGGAACCTCCATACTGTTCTCCATAGTGGCTGAACCAATTCACATTCCCACCAGCAGTGCAAGAGTGTTCCCTTTTCTCCACACCCTCTCCAGCATTTATTGTTTCTAGATTTTTTGATGATGGCCATTCTGACTGGTGTGAGATGATATCTCATTGTAGTTTTGATTTGCATTTCTCTAATGATTAATGATGTTGAGCATTCTTTCATGTGTTTGTTGGCAGTCTGTATATCTTCTTTGGAGAAATGTCTATTTAGGTCTTCTGCCCATTTTTGGATTGGGTTGTTTATTTTTTTGTTATTGAGCTGCATGAGCTGCCTGTAAATTTTAGAGATTAATCCTTTGTCAGTTGATTCATTTGCAAATATTTTCTCCCATTCTGAGGGCTGTCTTTTGGTCTTGTTTATGGTTTCCTTTGCTGTGCAAAAGCTTTGAAGTTTCATTAGGTCCCATTTGTTTATTTTTGTTTTTATCTCCATTACTCTAGGAGATGGGTCAAGAAGGATCTTGCTGTGATTTATGTCATAGAGTGTTCTGCCTATGTTTTCCTCTAAGAGTTTGATAGTTTCTGGCCTTACATTTAGGTCTTTAATCCATTTTGAGCTTATTTTTGTGTATGGTGTTAGGGAGTGATCTAATCTCATACTTTTACATGTACCTGTCCAGTTTTCCCAGCACCACTTATTGAAGGGGCTGTCCTTTCTCCACTGTATATTCCTGCCACCTTTATCAAAGATAAGGTGACCATATGTGCATGGGTTTATCTCTGGGCTTTCTATCCTATTCCATTGATCTATCTTTCTGTTTTTGTGCCAGTACCATACTGTCTTGATTACTGTAGCTTTGTAGTATAGTCTGAAGTCAGGCAGCCTGATTCCTCCAGCTCCATTTTTTGTTCTCAAGATTGCTTTGGCTATTCGGGGTCTTTTGTGTTTCCATACAAATTGTGAAATTTTTTGTTCTAGTTCTGTGAAAAATGCCAGTGGTAGTTTGATAGGGATTGCATTGAATCTATAGATTGCTTTGGGGAGTAGAGTCATTTTCACAATGTTGATTCTTCCAATCCAAGAACATGGTATATCTCTCCATCTGTTTGTATCATCTTTAATTTCTTTCATCAGTGTCTTATAATTTTCTGCATACAGGTCTTTTGTCTCCTTAGGTAGGTTTATTCCTAGATATTTTATTCTTTTTGTTGCAATGGTAAATGGGAGTGTTTTCTTGATTTCACTTTCAGATTTTTCATCGTTAGTATATAGGAATGCCAGAGATTTCTGTGCATTAATTTTGTATCCTGCTACTTTACCAAATTCATTGATTAGCTCTAGTAGTTTTCTGGTAGCATCTTTAGGATTCTCTATGTATAGTATCATGTCATCTGCAAACAGTGACAGCTTTACTTCTTCTTTTCCGATTTGGATTCCTTTTATTTCCTTTTCTTCTCTGATTGCTGTGGCTAAAACTTCCAAAACTATGTTGAATAAGAGTGGTGAGAGTGGGCAACCTTGTCTTGTTCCTGACCTTAGTGGAAATGCTTTCAGTTTTTCGCCATTGAGGATGATGTTGGCTGTGGGCTTGTCATATACGGCCTTTATTATATTGAGGAAAGTTCCCTCTACACCTACTTTCTGCAGGGTTTTTATCATAAATGGGTGTTGAATTTTGTCAAAAGCTTTCTCTGCATCTATTGAGATGATCATATGGTTTTTCTCCTTCAATTTGTTAATATGGTTAATCACATTGATAGATTTGCGTATATTGAAGAATCCTTGCATTCCTGGAATAAACCCCACTTGATCATGGTGTATGATCCTTTTAATGTGCTGTTGGATTCTGTTTGCTAGTATTTTGTTGAGGATTTTTGCATCTATGTTCATCAGTGATATTGGCCTGTAGTTTTCTTTCTTTGTGACATCCTTGTCTGGTTTTGGTATCAAGGTGATGGTGGCCTCGTAGAATGAGTTTGGGAGTGTTCCTCCCTCTGCTATATTTTGGAAGAGTTTGAGAAGGATAGGTGTTAGCTCTTCTCTAAATGTTTGATAGAATTCGCCTGTGAAGCCATCTGGTCCTGGGCTTTTGTTTGTTGGAAGATTTTTAATCACAGTTTCAATTTCAGTGTTTGTGATTGGTCTGTTCATATTTTCTATTTCTTCCTGATTCAGTCTTGGCAGTTTGTGCATTTCTAAGAATTTGTCCATTTCTTCCAGATTGTCCATTTTATTGGCATAGAGTTGCTTGTAGTAATCCCTCATGATTTTTTGTATTTCTGCAGTGTCAGTTGTTACTTCTCCTTTTTCATTTCTGATTCTATTGATTTGAGTCTTCTCCCTTTTTTTCTTGATGAGTCTGGCTAATGGTTTATCTATTTTGTTTATCTTCTCAAAGAACCAGCTTTTAGTTTTATTGATCTTTGCTATTGTTTCCTTCATTTCTTTTTCATTTATTTCTGATCTGATTTTTATGATTTCTTTCCTTCTGCTAACTCTGGGGTTTTTTTGTTCTTCTTTCTCTAATTGCTTGAGGTGCAAGGTTAGGTTGTTTATTCGAGATGTTTCCTGCTTCTTAAGGTGGGCTTGTATTGCTATAAACTTCCCTCTTAGAACTGCTTTTGCTGCATCCCATAGGTTTTGGGTCGTTGTGTCTCCATTGTCATTTGTTTCTGGGTAGGTTTTAGTTTCCTCTTTGATTTCTTCAGTGATCACTTCGTTATGAAGTAGTGTATTGTTTAGCCTCCATGTGTTTGTATTTTTTACAGATCTTTTCCTATAATTGATATCTAGTCGCATGGCGTTGTGGTCGGAAAAGATACTGGATACAATTTCAATTTTCTTAAATTTACCAAGGCTTGGTTTGTGGCCCAAGATATGATCTATCCTGGAGAATGTTCCATGAGCACTTGAGAAAAATGTGTATTCTGTTGTTTTTGGATGGAGTGTCCTATAAATATCAATTAAGTCCATCTTGTTTAATGTATCATTTAAAGCTTGTGTTTCCTTATTTATTTTCATTTGGGATGATCTGTCCATTGGTGAAAGTGGGGTGTTGAAGTCCCCTACTGTGAATGTGTTACTGTCGATTTCTCCTTTTTATGGCTGCTAGTGTTTGCCTTATGTATTAAGGTGCTCCTATGTTGGGTGCATCAGTATTTACACTTGTTATATCTTCTTCTTGGATCGATCCCTTGATCATTATGTAGTGTCCTTCTTTGTCTCTTCTGATAGTCCTTATTTTATTGGAGTTGATTTGCAATGTTGTGTTAGTTTCAGGTATACAGCAAAGTGATTTAGTTATATATATATACGTGTATTCATTCCTTTTCAGATTCTTTTCTCATATAGGTTACACAGAATATTGAATAGAGTTCCCTGTGCTATAGAGTAGGTACTTGTTGATTATCTGTTTTATATATAGTAGTGTGTAGATGTTAATGCCAAACTCCTAATTTATTCCTCCCCCCACCTTTCCCCTTTGGTAACCATAAATTTTTTCTTTTTTTAATTAATTAATTAATTAATTAATAATTAAATTTATTATTTTTTTTTTGCGGTACGTGGGCCTCTCACTGTTGTGGCCTCTCCCGTTGCGGAGCACAGGCTCCGGACGCGCAGGCTCAGCGGCCATGGCTCATGGGCCCAGCCGCTCCGCGGCATGTGGGATCTTCCCGGACTGGGGCACGAACCCATGTCCCCTGCATCGGCAGGCGGACTCTCAACCACTGCGCCACCAGGGAGCCCTTTAATTTATCTTTGGCTACAGTGGGTCTTCATTGCTGCACACGGGCTTTCTCTAGTTGCGGCGAGCGGGGGCTGCTCTTCGTTGCGGTGCGCAGGCTTCTCATTGCAGTGGCTTCTCTTGTTGTGGAGCACGGGCTGTAGGCGTGTGGGCTTCAGTAGTTGTGGCATGTGGGCTCAGTAGTTGTGGCGTGCAGGCTCAGTAGTTGTGGCTCACGGGCTTAGTTGCTCCGCGGCATGTGGAACCTTCCCGGACCAGAGCTCGAACCCGTGTTCCCTGCATTGGCAGGCAGATTCTTAACCACTCCACCACCAGGGAAGTCCCACCATGTTTGTTTTTGAAGTCTGTAAGTCTGTTTCTGTTTTGTACATAAGTTCATTTGTATCATTTTTTTTAGATTCCACATATAAGTGGTATCATGATATTTGTCTTTCTCTGACTTACTTCACTTAGTATGATAATTGCTATTTGCCTCCATGTTGCGGCAAATGGCATTATTTCATTCTTTTCTATGGCTGAGTAGTAATCCATTGTATATATGCACCACATCTTCTTTATCCATTCACCTGTCGATGGACGTTTAGGTTGCTTCCATGTCTTGGCTATTGTAAATTGTGCTGCAGTGAACATCAGGGTGCATGTATCTTTTCGAATTATCGTTTTCTCTGGATATATGTCCAGGAATGGGATTGCTGGATCACATGGTAGCTCTATTTTAAGTTTTTTAAGGAACCTCCATACTGTTCTTCATAGTGGCTGTACCAATTTACATTCCCACCAACAGTGCAGGAGGGTTCCCTTTTCTCCACATACTCTCCAGCATTTATTGTTTGTTGTTGTTGTTTTTTTTTTGGTGTGTGTGTGTGTGTGGTGTGTGTGTGTGTGTGTGTGTTACTCTTTTATCTTAAATTTTAATTTTTTATTTTATTTTTTAAGGTATTTATTTATTTGGCTGTGCCGGGTCTTAGTTGCGGCATGCTGGCTCTTCATTTGCCACGTGTGGGATCTTTGTTGCGGCACATGGGATCTTTAGTTGCGGCAGGTGAACTCTTAGTTGCGACATGTGGCATCTAGTTCCCTGACCAGGGATTGAACTGAGGCCCCCTGCATTGTAGTTTTGATCTAATAATTAGTGATATTTCACACCAGTGCTTTTTTTTTTTTGGCTGCACTGCCTAGCATTTGGGATCTTAGTTCCCCCACCAGAGGATGAACCTGTGCCCCCTGCAGTGGAAGGACAGAGTCTTAACCACTGGACTGCCAGGGAAGTCCCTCACACCACTGCTTTTAAACATTATGCTATGCTGTCAGAATATCTGTCCACCCACCAAGTCATCAGAAAGGCAGCCCATCTGGTCTCTTCTCTCTGCATCCTTGTGGCCTCTTAGATTGTGATTCTCTGTGGATAAGGATGGGATGAGTTTAATTCGGAGTTCCTCAGCCTCAGTACCATTGACACCTGGGTCTGGATCATTCTTTGTTACCGTAGGGACATTCTTTGTTGTTCTGTGCATTGTAGGATGTTTAGCAGCATCTCTGGTCTCTACCCACTAGATGCCAGTATCATCCCCTCCCCAAGATGCGACAGCCAAAAACGTCTCCAGACACTGCGAATGTCCTCTGTCCTCTGGGGGGTAAAATCACTCCGAAATGAGAACCACTGGCTTAACTCAATCTCCCTGATGTAGCATCAAGCATATAAAGTTGTCCTTGGGGTTCAGCCTGTATTTTCACTTCCTGCATGAGACCATCTTGTAATGAGTTTCTCTTTACTTGAGGAATTGAAATGGGAGCTGTGTCTAATTTATCATGAATTCTGTTTCATGGAAAATAGAGTTTATTACCATGTTGGCAACAGTGGCTGAATTCTCTACTCGGGATCTCTGGATCCCAACTGGTATGAAGAAGGTATCCGTTTTTTCACGTGAAGACAGCAGAATATAAAGGAGTGACTCTCTCTTCCCTCCCCCCTCCCCCCATCTCTTCTGGATCGACATCTTCATAACCTTGAGCGTGAGGTAAATAAACCAGTGTTTTCTCTGCTTGTGGGGTCATGAGCGTATTTTTTGTTTTCCTTTGTGCCATTCTTTATTTTCATAACGCCGTGCAATAAACATATATCATTTTTCAAAAGTCAGATAAAAATTCCTTTAAAAAATGAAGTCACTAATCCATGCTGAGATCTCTAGCTGAGGTTAACAATTTCTTTGGACAATGTGAGACTTAGCTTTCTGATCAGAACACTAATGCCATTGTAGCTGCAACGGTGAAACTTCTTACGGAGAACTTGACTGGCAGATCTAGGAAAATAATATCTATTACTTAATCATGAAAATAAGAGCAATGTCCTGAAAATTAGAAGTGCCAGGGACCTGGAAAAATAAACATCCCACCGCCAGTTTCGAGTTATTGAATATTTTCATTAAAGAACAATGGAGGACAGGAACAGCAGTTGCTTTGAATTACATGCTATTTGGGATCAGCAACAGTGGATTAACAAGGTTTTACTATGTTTCAGATGTTTGTCAGTGATTGATTGTCAGCATTCATATCTACATATGCTTACCAGGCTTTAGGGGCACAAGGTCTTTGAGACAGAGGTTATGTCTTTTACTGATTCTGTACAAGGCCAGACCATGCTGGAGAGCCCTAATATGTTGGCAGGGTATGTTGACCATTGATAACAGTGTGCGGACTATTTAGCTCAGAATCCCAAGGCCAAGGTGGAAACAGCCTGGGAACAATGCCTGCAAAAGCTTTTTATGACTAAAAAACCCCAAGCCAGCACATAGCTTTCCCAATCACAGAGGCACTTGGCTCCAGCCTGTCATTAGAATGTGGGCACGGACCCAGCCCCGGGTCCCAGAAAGCAGCCCCCTTCCAGGCTCAGGAGCAGGCTGCCCCTGACAGAGCAGGAAGCCTTGGCCACGGGCCCCCTGGAAGCCGAGAAGCCTCCTGAGTGGCCCAGACGCCAGCTCCGGCCTGTAGAAGTCGGAGGAGTGATGGCTTTCAGGCTGGGGCCTGCAGAAGCAGAATTCCCCAATTCCCAGCCAAAGAACATAATCCTGAAGTTGAAAAACAAACGGCATTCATACAAACTGAGCCCAACAACTCCCTTTCTCCGTTGCAAAGGAAATAGTTGGGAGATGGTTGTGGACAAACAGTACACAGGGCCACACTCCTTCCTTCCTTCTTCTGGCAGAAGCTTGAGGAAACTCAGCTCGGAGTTAACAAGGTCAGAAGGTTCTGTCTGCCGGTCCCTCTGAGTGGCAGCACCCTCCATGGGGCTCCCTACACCATCATGACAGATTTCCTTTGGTTCTGAATTTTTGTTTAGCTTCTGGTTCTTTGACTGATGGAAGCAATTGGATTTCTTAACCAGAATTAAGTCGTTAAGTCCCTTATTGCACAAGGGAGGAAACGTTCTCAAGTAATTTTCATTCAGATGAAATGGGGGTAAACCGGTCTTGAAATAGAAGGAAAGAATTAAAATAGTAACTATTCCCAGGTATGTTTTTCTCCCGTAGGAAACAGTGGTTTAAAGTTTATGGAGCAGGTTAATGAGTTGGAGAACCTTGCCTGTTGGCCCATGTCCTAAAATAAGACTTTTTAAACACACTTCAAAAATATACAACACTTCTCATTAATGGCCGATAAAGAATTAGGTCTTGAATCAGGATGTAAAGGCAGAATGATTCATATAATAATATGTAGCAGAAATGAGGTTTTTCAGAAATGAAAATTTTCATTGATTACATGATTCCCAGAAGCACATGGATGTTTATTTTGCTTTGCTTTTTTTGGGTCCTTCTTTATTTTTCAAAAATTTCGTTAATAAATATATATTACTAGACTGGAGAAAACAGACTGACTGAATTTGAGAGTCGACAACTTGATGTGATATAAAGAGGACCTTTCAAGAAGTGGAGTTTCCTTCAAACATCTGTAGAAAGGGAAAAAACAATTTTTTTTGGCTTTGCTTGCCGGCGGGGTGATGGATTGGGGGACCTTTATGCTTGTTGTTTTATTCTAATTCTGTTTCTCCTTTATGGCTCCAAAGCAGAAACATTTGTTCCCTTTTCTAATATTAAGTTAATAGGAATTAAGTGAGCATCTACTGACTCATCGTCATTGGTTATTTTCTCTTGCTGTCAGTATTTATTCCGCTATATCTATTGTACCACCTAAACCAGCACATCACTTCCTTTTGTTCTGCGTGAGATGCTGGATCCTGGAAGCACCACCAATCTCTGTGTTATATGGCAACAAATGAGAGTGAGTTAGGCCAGCCATCACTTGAATAAATTCTTTAGCACTCGTAACAAATTTGAATTGTCTACTGCATGAATCTAACATTGATGTCCTCCTTTTCTTTTTTCCTTCACTTATTTCCCTTCCTCCCTCTCTCTCTCCCCTTTTCTCCCCTGATCTCCTTCTCTCTCCCTTCTTGTCTCCCTTCCCTTCTTCCTGCTCCTTCTGTCCCTCCCTCAATCTGTCCTTTCCTTCCTCCTTCCTTCCTTCCCTTTTTTTTTTTTAGTAAATATCCTAAACCGTGTTAGGTACCAGAGATATTAAAAAGTAATGATTAAGCGCAGCCCCTCCCTTCAGGGAGCTTACACTCCAACAGAGGAAAAAATCCTTTGGAGGGGGGCGGAAAAGAAGGGAGGGGGAGGGGTGAGAAAAAAATCCCTCAGGGGAAAGCAGAAATTTGTGGATTCTTCTGAGCTGTGGAAGGAAGGAAGGACAGAAAGAAAAGATATGATGGCTATACTTTTTTTTTAATTGAAGTATAGTTGATTTACAGTGTTGTGTTAGTTTCAGGTGTGCAGCAAAGCGATTGTTACATGTCTATATTTATTCTTTTTCAGATTATTTTCCTTTATAGGTTATTACAAAATATTGAGTGTAGCTCCCTGTGCTATACAGTAGGTCCTTGTTGTTTATCTATTTTATATATGGTAGTGTGTATATGTTAATCCCAAACTTCTAATTTATCCCTCCTCCCTCTTTTCCAAAGTATATAATAGCTATACTTTGGAGCAGCCGTATCCTTTCCAAAAGCAGTCTCATAGAATTATTGTTCTATGCAGAATATGTCTCCAGGTTTATGTCCCATTTGTTTATTTTTGCTTTTATTTCCTTTGCTTTAGGAGATGGATCCCAAAAAATATTGCTATGATTTATGTCAAAGAGTGTTCTGCTTATGTTTTCCTCTGGGAGTTTTATCGTTTCTCGTCTTACGTTTGGGTCTTTGATCCATTTTGAGTTTATTTATTTTTTATTTTTTATGAATTTATTTTATTTATTTATTTTTGGCTGCTTGGATCTTTGTTGCTGCACGTGGGCTTTCTCTAGTTGTGGCACGCGGAGGCTACTCTTCGTTGCAGTGCGCGGGCTTCTCGTTGCGGTGGTTTCTCGTTGCAGACCACAGGCTCTAGGTGCACAGGCTTCAGTAGTTGTGGCACACAGGCTCAGTAGTTGTGGCTCGTGGGCTCTAGAGCGCAGGCTCAGTAGTTGTGGCTCAAGGGCTTAGTTGCTCCGCGGCATGTGGGATCTTCCCGGACCAGGGCTTGAACCTGTGTCCTCTGCATTAGCAGGCGGATTCTCAACCACTGCGCTACCAGGGAAGCCCTGAGTTTATTTTTGTATATGGTGTTAGAGAATATTCTAGTTTCATTCTTTTACATGTAGCTGTCCAGTTTTCCCAGCACCACTTATTGAAGAGACTGTCTTTTCTCCATTGTATATCTTTGCCTCCTTTGTCATAGATTAATTGACCGTAAGTGTGTGAGTTTACTTCTGGACTCTCTATTCTGTTCCATTGATCTACGAGTCTGTTTTTGTGCCAGTACCATGCTGTTTTGATGACCGTAGCTTTGTAGTATAGTCTGAAGACAGGGCGTGTGATTCCTCCAGCTCTCTTCTTCTTTCTCAAGTTTGCTTTGACTATTTAGGGTCTTTTATGTTTCCATACAAATTTTTAAAAAATGCTTGTTCTAGTTCTGTGAAAAATGCCATTGGTATTTTGATAGGGATGGCATTGAATCTGTAGATTGCCTTGGGTAGTATGGTCGCTTTAACAGTATTCTTCCAATCCAAGAACACGGTATATCTTTGCATCTGTGTGTGTCATCTTCAGTTTCTTTCATCAGTGTCTCATACCTTTTGGAGTATAGGTCTTTTGCCTCATTAGGTAGGTTTATTCTTAGGTATGTTATTCTTTTTGATGTGATGGTAAGTGGGATCACTTCCTTAATTTCTCTTTCTTGATAGTTCACTGTTAGTGTATAGAAATGCAAACAGATTTCTGTATATTAATTCTCTATCCTGCAACTTTACCAAATTCACTGATGAGCTCTAGTGGTTTTCTGGTGGCAACTTTAGGGTTTTCTATGTATAGTATCATGTCGTCTGCAAACAGTGACAGTTTTACTTCTTCCTTTCCAGTTTGTATTGTTTTTATTTCTTTTTCTTGTCTGATTGCTATGGCTAGGACTTCCAGTACTATGTTGAATAAAAGTGGTGAGAGTGGGCATCATAGTCTTGTTCCTGATCTTAGAGGGAATGCTTTCAGCTTTTCACTGTTCAGTATGGTGTTAGCTGTGGGTTTGTCATTGACGGCCTTTCTTATGTTGTGGTATGTTCCCTCTGTGCCCCCTTTCTGGAGAGGTTTTATCATAAATGAATGTTGAACTTTGTCAAAAGCTTCTTCTGCATCTATTGAGATGAGCATGTATATTTTTTGGTTTTATTGAAGTATAGTTAATCTACAGTGTTGTATTAATTTCTTCTGTACAGCACAGAAATTCAGTGTTATATATATATTCTTTTTCATATACTTTTCCATTATGGTTTGCCACAGGATGTTGAATGTAGTTCCCTGTGCTATACAGTAGGACCTTGTTGTTTATCCATCCTGTGTATAATAGTTTGCCTCTGCTAATCCCAAACTCCCATTCCTCCCCGCCCCTCCCCCAGCCCCCTTGGCAACCACAAGTCTGTTCTCTATATCTGAGTCTGTTTTTGTGTCATAGATATGTTGATTTGTATTGTATTTTAGATTCTACAAATAAGTGATACCATATGGTATTTGTCTTCTCTTTCTGACTCCTCTTTAGTATGATAATCTCTAGGTCCATTCATGTTGCTGCAAATGGCAAAATTTCATTGTTTTTGATAGCTGAGTCATATTCCGTTGTGTGTGTGTGTGTGTGTGTGTGTGTGTGTATACACACACACCACATCTTCTTTAGCCATTCTTCTTTCGATGGACATTTAGGTTGTTTCCATGTCTTGCCTATTGTGAATAGTGCTGCTGTGAACATAGGGGTGCATGTACCTTTTGAATTATAGTTTTGTCCAAATACATGCCCAGGAGTGGGATTGCTGGATCATATGGCATTTGTATTTTTAGTTTTTTGAGAAGCCTACATACTATTTTCCACAGTGGCTGCACCAATTTACATTCCTGCCAACAGTGTAAAAGGGTTTCCTTTTCTCCACACCCTCTCCAGCACTGTTTGTAGACTTTTTAAGGATGGCCATTCTGACTGATGTGAGGTGGTTCCTCCTTGTAGTTTTGATTTGCATTTCTCTAATAATTAGCAATGTTGAGCATCTTTTCATGTGCCTATTGGCCATCTGTATGTCTCCTTTGGAGAATTGTCTCTTTAGGTCTTTTGCCCATTTTTGGGGTTGTTTGTTTTCTTGTTGTTGAGTTGTACGAGCTGTTTGTATACTTTGGAAATTAATGCCTTAAGTCACATTATTTGCAAATATTTGGAAATTAATGCCTTAAGTCACGTTATTTGCAAATATTTGCTCCCATTCCACGGGTTGTCTTTTCATTTTGTTTATGGTTTCCTTTGCTGTGCAAAAGCTTGTAAATTTGGTTAGGTCCGATTTGTTTCTTTTTGTTTTTATTTTTATTGCCTTGAGAGACTGACCTAAGAAAACATTGGTACAATTGATGTCAGAGAATGTTTTGTCTATGATCTCTTCTAGGAGTTTTATGGTGTCATATCTTATGTTTAAGTCTTTAAGCCATTTTGAGTTTATTGTTGTGCATGGTGTGAGGGTGTGTTCTAACTTCATTGATTTACATGTGGCTGTGCAACTTTCCCAGCACCACTTGCTGAAGAGACCTTTTCCCATTGTATATTCTTGCCTCCTTTGTTGAACATTAATTGACTGTAGGTGTGTGGGTTTATTTCTGCACTCTATTCTGATCCATTGATCCGTATGTCTGTTTTTGTGCCAGTACCACACTGTTTTGATTACTGTAGCTTTGTTGTATTGTCTGAAGTCTGGGAGGGTTATGCCTCTTGCTTTGTTCTTTTTCCTTAGGATTGCTTTGGCTATTCTGGGTCTTTTATGGCTTCATATAAATTTTAGGATTATTTGTTCTAGTTATGTAAAAAAAATGTCATGGGTAATTTGATAGGGATTGCATTAAATCCATAGATTGCTTTGAGTGGTATGGCCATTTTAAAAATATTAATTCTTGCAATCCAAGAGCATGGGATGTCTTTCCATTTCTTTGAATCATCTTTAATTTCCTTTATTAATGTTTTGTAGTTCTCAGCATATAAGTCTTTTACCTCCTTGGTGAGGTTTATTCCTAAGTATTTTATTTTTTGA
Source organism: Lipotes vexillifer (assembly GCF_000442215.2). Taxonomy (NCBI): domain Eukaryota; kingdom Metazoa; phylum Chordata; class Mammalia; order Artiodactyla; family Lipotidae; genus Lipotes; species Lipotes vexillifer. The sequence continues at coordinate 2,808,921 of NW_006782267.1, read as the reverse complement.
TGTGGTTTTATGTTTATTTATTTTTCATTTATTTGGCTGCACTGTGCAGCTTGTGGGATCTCAGTTCCCCCACCAGGGGTTGAACCCAGGCCACAGCACTGAAAGTGCTGAATCCTAACCACTAGACCACCAGGGAACTCCCTTGATGTCATTTTGAAAGGAATTGTTTGTTTACATTCCCTTTGTGATATTTCATTATTAGTGTAAAGAAATGCAACTCTTTTCTGTGCATTAATCTTGTATCCTGCTGCCTTGCTGAATTCGTTGATCAGTTCTAGTAGTTTTTGTGTGGAGTCTTTAGGGTTTTCTACATATAATATTCTGTCATCTGTGTATAATGACAATTTTACCTCTTCCCATCAATTTGAGTACATATTTCTGTGGTATCAGTTGTGATTTCTCCTCTTTCATTTCTTATTTTGTTTATTTGGGTCTTCTCTGTTTTCTTCTTGGTGGGCCGGTCAGTGGTTTGTCAATTTTGTTTACCCTTTCAAAGAACAAGCTCTTGGTTTTACTGACTTTTTTCTGTTGTTGTTTAAATCTCTGTTTTATTTATTTCCCCTGATCTTTATTATCTCCTTCTGCTGACTTTAGGTTTTGTTTGTTTGAGGTTTTTCTTATTTCCAGAAGAAGGCCTGTATCACTATGAACTTCCCTCTAGGAACTGCTCTTGCTGCATCTCATAGATTTTGTATGGTTGTGTTTTTATTGTCGTTTGCCTCTAGGTATTTTTAAATTTCTTTGGTTTCATCATTGACCCATTGGTTTTTTAGTAGCATGTTGTTTAGATGTAATTATTTTTCTTTCTCATTTCTTTTTCTGTGGTTGATTTCTAGTTTCATGCCACTGTGGTCAGGAAAGATGCCTGAAGTAATTTCTATACTCTTAAATTCGGTGAGGCTTGTTTTGGACCCTAGTATGTCGTCAATCCTAGAGAATATTCCATGTGCGCTTGAAATGTGTATTCTGCTGTTTTTGGATGTAATGTCCTGAAGGTAACAATTAAGTGTAACTGTTCTCTTGTGTTATTTAGGATCTCTGTTGCCTTGTTGATTTTCTGTCTCAAAGATATGTCCATTGATGTGAGTGGGGTGTTAAAGTCTCCTACAATTATTGTGTTCCTGTCAATTTCTCCTTTTATGTCTGTTAGTATTTGTTTTATGTATGGGAGTGCTCCTATATTGGGTGCATATATGTTAATGAGTATAATATCCTCTCTTTGTATTGATCCTTTTATCATTATATAGTGTCCTTCTTTATTTTTCTTTATAACCTTTGTTTTGAAGTCTATTCTGTCTGATATGAGTATTGTGACCCCTGCTTTCTTGTCATTTCCCTTTGCATGAAATATCTTTTTTCCACCTCTCACTTTATGTGTGTCCTTTGCCCTAAAGTGGGTCTCTTGTAGGCAGCATATTGGAGGCTCTTGTTTTTTTTCTATTCAGTCTGCCACTCTGTGTCTTTTGATTGGAGCCTTTAGTCCCTTGACATTTAAGGTAATTATTGGTAGGTATCTATTTATTGACATTTTAAACCTTGTTTTCCCGTTGATCTTATATTTCTTCTTTGTCCCTTTCTTTTTGTTTTTCCTTTTGTGGCTTGATGATTGTTTTTGTATTATGCTTGTGTTCTCTGCTTTTTGTTTTTTGTGAATCTGTTGTATGTTTTTGATTTATGGTTGCCCTGTTTTTTTTTTTTTT
>NW_006782267.1:2790645-2807211 GCF_000442215.2 Lipotes vexillifer | reverse complement strand
TTTTTTTCCTTGCGTTATGCGGGCCTCTCACTGTTGTGGCCTCTCCCATTTGCGGAGCACAGGCTCCGGACGCGCAGGCTCAGTGGCCATGGCTCACGGGCCCAGCCGCTCCGCGGCATGTGGGATCTTCCCGAAACGGGGCACGAACCCGCGTCTCCTGCATCGGCAGGCGGACTCTCAAGCACTGCGCCACCAGGGAAGCCCATGGTTGCCCTGTTTTTTAAGTATGTTAACCCCTCTGTCATATGGGCTCAAACACATTCTAGAAAAAAAATCTACCTTCTCTTACTTTCCTCCCCGACATTTTATGATTTGTTTTTTACATTTTATGATTTTGATGTCCTCTTTTGCATCTTCATCTTCATCCTTTTGCTATTCATTGTGGTTATCATTGCTTTCACAGAAATTTTTTTTTTAGCATCTTTATTGGGGTATAATTGCTTTACAGTGGTGTGTTAGTTTCTGCCTTATAACAAAGTGAATCAGTTATACATATACATATGTTCCCATATCTCTTTCACAGAAATTTTTTGATTTCTTTAAAAAAATCTGTGTACTGGCTTATTTAAGTGATTTACTTTCCAATTGTGATCTTCCCTTTCCTCTATATTCTTACTTCTTTTCTATTTAGAGAAGACCTTTTAATATTTCCTTTAGGATAGCTTTAGTACTGCTGTGTTCTTTTAGTTTTTGCTTGTGTGAGAAATTCTTTGTCTCTCCTTTCATTCTAAATGGTAATCTTTCTGGGTAGAGTATCCTAGGTTGCAGATTTTTTCCCTTTCAGGACTTTGAATATCTCTTGCCACTCCCTTCTGGCCTGCAACGTTTCTGTAGAGAAATCAGCTGATAGACTTATGGGGGTTCCCTTGTAATTAACTCTTTGTTTTTCTCTTGCTGCCTTTAGAATCCTCTCTAACTTTGGCCATTTCTATTATAATATGTCTTGGTGTAGGTCTGCTTGGGTTTATCTTGTTCAGAACCCTCTGTGCTTCCTGTATCTGGATATGTGTTTCCTTCTTTAGGTTTGGGAAGTTTTCAGCCATCATTTCTTCAAATACATTTTCAATCCTCTTTTCTCTTTCTTTTCCTTTTGGAACCCCTATAATGCATACATTGGCACACTTTCTATTATCCCATAGGTCTCTTATATTACTTTCATTTTTTTTTTCATTTGGCTTTCTGCTGTTGTTCTAATTGGGTGATTTCCATTATTTTATCTTCCAGATCACTTATTCATTCTGCTATTCATAGCCTTTATTTTTTATTTTAAAAATATTTATTCATTTGGCTGTGCTGGGTCTCAGTTGTGGCACACAGGATCTTCGTTGCCGTGTGCAGGATCTTCATTGCCATGTGCTGGATCTTTAGTTGTGGCATGCAGAATCTTTAGTTGCAGCATGAGGAATCTTTAGTTGTGGCACGTGGAATCTTTAGTTGCGGCATGTGGGATCTAGTTCCCTGACCAGGGATCGAACCCGGGCCCCCTGTCTTGGGAGCGTGGAGTCTTAACCGCTGGACCACCAGGGAAGTCCCTATTCATAGCCTTTATTTCAGCTTTCTTCTCTTCAAATGAATTCGCTAATTTTTCTTGGCTCCTCCTTATAGCTTCTAGTTCTTTTTACAGTAGTCTGCATTTATGTCAATAGCCTTTCTTAATTCCTTCAGTATTTTCATTATCTCCTTTTTGAACTCGATGTCTATTAGACTGAAGAGGTCTGTTTCATTGTTTGGTCTTTGAGGGGAATTCTCTTGATCTTTCATTTGGATGTGGTTCCTCTGCTTCTTCATTTTACTTATATTTCTCTTGCTCTATGAGTTTAGAAATAATTGTATACTGTGGTCTTGGAGGGCTATTTTTATGTGGGAATGTCCCTGTGTAGCCTGCGTGGATTTAATATCTTTTGGTGCGAGGGCTGTTTTTAGTATGGATGCCTGCCGCCTCTTTCCTCCGTGTATGCTGGCCATTAACCTCTTGATAGGAGGTGTGACTGGTGTTATGGATATTGAGTGGGGCCTCCTCTTTGCTCTGTGGTTGTCACTGCCCTGTCAGGGGCAGGGTCTGCTCCCTAGTTGTTGGAGTGGAAACCCCCAGGTCTGTTTCTGAGCTACATTTCTGATCTGCAGTGTGAGGCAGGTGGGATTGGAGGGCTCCCACTGGGAGAGGAGCCACTGAGTATTCCTCTGCTGGAGCTGTTCAGCTGTGAGTGTGCTCTGTTGTGTCACTTTTCACCCACTGTGCGGGCTCACAAAGTACCCTGTTGTTGGCATTGCCCTCGGCCCCACCTCAATCGTGGGTGTGCCGGCATTTGGCCCTGGTGTCTCTCAGGCACTGTTTGCACCAGGCCACCAGGAGAGATCCACTGAAGTCAGGTCTAAGGACTGCAGCAATCATGCACCTGGACCTGCTGTGGCAGCTATGAAGGCAGCTCAGACTCTGGCCCAGCCCAGCCCCCATGTGTACGCACCCGCAAAGCCCACAGCTGCTAAGGTCAGACCTGTCCCAGCCACAGGAGCATCCATTCGGATGTTCCACAGGTGCTGAATTTGCAAAGCCGTCAGTGGAGGTATAAATCAGTGGTTCACACAGCCCTGGAGAGATTTCACCTCCGCTTCCTAAGTTGCACAGCCCCTGGGGCTCAGCTGTAATTTCAGCCCCACCACTGCATGTGGGCAACCCACCAGTGTCTGCTCCCGGGCCTGCCAAGGAGGTGGCCGGGGCACGAGAGCCTGCCCAGGCGGGAGCCTCTCCTGGAGCCTGCAGAGGCAGGGATTGGCACGTGGCGAAAGGGGCTGCTATGATCGCCCCGCCCCTCCCTTTGCATGCCACTTAACAATGGCGCTCCGTTTCTCTGGCGGCCTGGGCTGCTTCTGAGAACACTCCCCACTGTGGTGCCCCACACTCCAGCCCCTTCAGGCTGTCTCCATGCAGCCAACAGCAAGTCCTCTTCCCAGGTCTGTCCTCTAAACCCCAAATTCCAGCACTCAGCCCCCACCCATACCAGAGGACACGCGTCTCAGGCTGGGGCGCGCAGGATGGTGGCATGGACCTTCTGTGTAGGTCTCTCTCTGTCCCGCCTGCTGCAAACCAGTTGTCGTGCTCTCTTGTAAGCCTCAGAAGCTCCTTTTCTGTCCCAGCTGATCTCCCCACTGGTGAGGGGGCTTCCCAGGGTGCGGGAACCTTTTCTCTCTTTTAGCTCCCTCCCAGGGGTGCAGATTCCATCCCACTTGCTCTCTTTTTTTTTTTTTCCTTTCTCACACCCGGGTATGTGGAGATCTTTCTTGTCCTTTCAGGTGCTTGAAGTCTTCTGCTTTTGTTCAGTAGGTGTTCTGTGAGAATCGTTCCATTTGTAGATATATTCTTGATGTATTTGTGGAAAGAGGTGAGTCCCACTTCCTGCTACTCTGCCGTCTTGATTTCTCTGCTGATCATATGGTTTTTATTCTTCAATTTGTTAATGTGGTGTATCACATTGATTGATTTATGGATATTGAAAATTCTTGCCTCCCTGGGATAAATCCCATTTGATCATGGTGTATGATCCCTTTAATGTCTTGTATTTGGTTTGCTAATATTTTGTTGAGGATTTTTACATCTATGTTTATCAGTGATATTGGCCTGTAATTACCTTTTTTGTGATACCTTTGTCTGGTTTTGGTATCAGGGTGATGCTGGCCTCATAGAATGAATTCAGAAGTGTTCCTTTCTCTTTACTTTTTTGGAATAGTCTGAGAAGGATAGGTGTTAACCCTTCTCTAAATGTTTGGTGGAACTCACCTGTGAAGCCATCTGGTCCTGCACTTTTGTTTGTTGGGAGTTTTAAGATCACTGATTCAGTTTCATTCACGTTAGCTGGTCTGTTCATATTTTCTATTTCTTCTTGGTTCAGTCTTGGGAGGTTGTACCTTTCTAAGAATTTGTCCATTTCTTCAAGGTTGTCCATTTTATTGGCGTATAGTTGTTCGTAGTAGTCTCTTAAGTTCCTTTGTATTTCAGTGGGGTCAGTTGTGACTTGTCCTTTTTCATTTCTGATGTGATAGATGTGGTCCATCACCCTTTTTTTCTTGATGACTCTGACTAAAGGTTTATCAATTTTGTTTATCTTTTCAAAGAACCAGCTTTTAGTTTTATTGATCTTTTCTCTTGTTTTTTTAGTCTCTATTCCATTTAGTTCTGCTCTGATCTTTATGATTTCTTTCCTTCTGCTAACTTTGGGTTTCGTTTGTTCTTCTTTCTCTAGTTCCTTTAGATGTAAGGTTAGATTGTTTATTTGAGATTTTCCTTGTTTCCTGAGGTAGGCTTGTATCACCATAAACTTCCTTCTTAGAAGTGCTACTGCTGCATTCCATAGGTTTTGGATCATCATGCTTTCATTTTCATTTGTCTCTAGGTATTTCTAAATGTCTTCTTTGATTTCTTCAGTGATACATTGGTTGTTTAGTAGCATATTGTTTAGCTTTGATGTGTTTGTGTTTTTTGCATTTTTTTCTTATAGTTGATTTCTAGTCTCATAGCACTGTTGGTCAGAAAAGATGGTTGATATGATTTCAGTTTTCTTAAATTTACTGAGGCTTGTTTTGTGGCCTTGCAGGTGATCTATCCTGGAGCATGTTCCTTGTGCACTTGAAAAAATGTGTATTCTGCTACTTTCGGATGAATGGAGAAGTGGCCTTCTTTAGGAGACGTCCTATGCATCCCAGTAGTGCACTCCCCTCTCATCACCCAAGCTATATGCTTTAGGGGTTCCCCCTGTGAGGGCTGATGAGTCCTTCTGTTGTGGTGGGCTATGTGGGTGACCTGGTAGGCTTGGGTAGCTCCTAATCCAGTTGGTTGCCAGACCCTGCCTTGTGTGGAGGCTGCCGGGTCATGAGGAAGCTGACTGTAGAAACCCAGGGGATTCCAGGGCTAGTGCTGGCTCACTGGTGGGTGAAGCCAGATCCTGGAGTTATTGCTGGACTACTTGCAGGCAGAGCTGAGTCCTGGAGTTTGGCTGCAGGGCCCAGGTGATCCCAGAGCTGGTGTCAGATCACTGGTGGCGAGGGGGCAGTTCCTGAGACAGTTGTGTACAGGGTCCAGGGTGTCCTGAAGCTTATGTTGGGCTGCTGGTAGGCAGGGACAGGTCTTAGCTGGTCCCTGGGCAGGGTCTGGCCTACGGTGGGCAGCTGGGTCTGTAGGCTGCAGCATTATAGTCTCTGCTGCATCTGGTATGTGCACCCTGGCGGGTGAGGCCGGTCTGGAGGCTAACGCAAGCTTCCTAGAGGGCAGAGCTGCTGCCTGCCCGTTGGTGGGTGGAGCTGGGTCCTGGCCCTCTGGCGGGCAGGGCTGTGTGTGTGTTTTTTTTTTTTACATCTTTATTGGAGTATAATTGCTTTACAAAGGTGTGTTAGTTTCTGCTTTATAACAAAGTGAATCAGTTATACATATACACGTGTTCCCATATCTCTTCCCTCTTGCATCTCCCTCCCTCCCGCCCTCCCTATCCCACCCCTCTAGGTGGTCACAAAGCACGGAGCTGATCTCCCTGTGCTATGCGGCTGCTTCCCACTAGCTATCTACCTTACGTTTGGTAGTGTATCTATGTCCATGTCTCTCTCTTGCTTTGTCACAGCTTACCCTTCCCCCTCTCCATATCCTCAAGTCCATTCTCTAGTAGGTCTGTGTCTTTATTCCTGTCTTACCCCTAGGTTCTTCAAGACATTCTTTTTTCTTAAATTCCATATATATGTGTTAGCATACGGTATTTGTCTTTCTCTTTCTGACTTACTTCACTCTGTATGACAGACTCTAGGTCCATCCACCTCATTACAAATAGCTCAATTTCGTTTCTTTTTATGGCTGAGTAATATTCCATTGTATATATTTGCCACATCTTGTTTATCCCTTCATCCGACGATGGACACTTAGGTTGCTTCCATCTCCGGGCTATTGTAAATAGAGCTGCAATGAACATTTTGGTACATGACTCTTTTTGAATTATGGTTTTCTCCGGGTATATGCCCAGTAGTGGGATTGCTGGGTCCTGTGTTTAAGGGCTATGTCTAGAGGCGGCTGTGGGCTCAGAAAGTCTTTAGGCAGCCTGTCTGCTGATGAGTGGGGCTGTGTCCCTACTCAGTTAGTTGCTTGGCCTGAGGTGTCATAGTGCTGGAGCCTACCAGCTGTTGGGTGCTACCAGGTCTTGGCACTAATGAGCTAGAGGGAGGATCCCACCATGGTGCCCTCTTGCACCAGTGTCCACATGGTAGAACCTCCCCAGAACGGCTGACACCAGGGTCTCTGTCCCCAGGGTTATCTACAGGCACCCCCCCCCCGCCCCCGCAACCTCTGCCTCTCCAGGAGACTCTCTAAGACCAGCAGGTGGGTCTGGCCCAGGCTCTTATCAAAATAGTGCTTTTGCCCTGGGTCCCGGTGCATTTGAGATTTTGTGTTCCCCCTTTAAGAGTGAAGTCTCTATTTCCTCCAGTTGTTTGGGACTCCTGAAATTAAGCCCTGCTGGCCTTCAGAGGCAAATGCTCTGGGGCCTCATCTTCCTGATGCAGGACCCCCAGGCTGGGGAGCCTGACATGGGGCTCAGAACTCTCACTCCTGGGGACTTCCCTGGTGGCGCAATGGTTAAGAATCCGCCTGCCAATGCTGGGGACACGGGTTCGAGCCCTGGTCCGGGAAGATCCCACATGCCGTGGAGCAACTAAGCCCACGCGCCACAACTACTGAGCCTGCGCTCTAGAACCTGTGCTCCACAACAAGAGAAGCCATCGCAATGACAAGCCCGCACACCGCAACGAAGAGTAGCCCCCGCTCGCCGCAACTAGAGAAAGCCCGTGCACAGCAACGAAGACCCAACACAGCCAATAAATAAACAAACAGACTCTCCTGTGGGAGAACCTCTGCACTATAATTATTCTCCAGTTTGTGGGTCACCCACCTGGGTGTATGGGACTTGATTATATCGTGAGTCTGTCCCTCCTAGCCATCTTGTTGTGGTTCCTTCTTTTTGTAGAAGTTCTTTTCTGGTAGTCTCCAGTCTGTTTTGTTGATGGTTGTTCTGCAAGTCGTTCTGATTTTGGTTTGCCCAGGAGAGGAGGTGAGCTCTGGATCTTCCTACTCCGCCATCTTGGCCAATTTCTGTATTTGCATTTTTCGAGGGCTCCAGTTCCAGGAAGAAGAGGGAGATGTTTATTCTTCTGACATCCCTGCCTCCCTCTCTGCCAGTGTAACTGACAGTGCACTGGGCAGGCCTGGGGGTGTTGAGCCAGTGAGCTGGACAATGCCTGCATATCAACAGACTCCTCACAAGTGACCCAGTGGCCTGGGAGCGGAGGAGGGAACAGAAAATTGGTAGGAAGGTGATGTGAGAAGGTTCCATGGACAGAAGGGGTGTCATCATGATATAGGATGGATGTCACTATTGACGTGTTCATTAGGTCACTGGTCCTCAAAGAGGAGTGACTGTGCCCCCATCCCCCCCCCACACACACACAGGGCGCATTTGGCAGTTGTCTGGAGACATAATTGGTTGTCACAACTGGGTCGGGGGTGCTTTTGGTATCTCGTGGTCAGAGGCCAGGGATGTTGCTATACCTCCTACAGTGCACGGGAGAGCCCCATAACAAGGAACTTTTCAACCCCAGATGTCCATGGTGCCAAGGCAGAGAACTCCTGCTTTAGAGACGGGACAGCTAGAGAAAGGACTGAACAGAGTCGAAACTGGGCATCAGAACACTTTGTCCACAGGGACTTCCCTGGCGGTCCAGGGGTTAAGACTTCAAGCTTCCACTGCAGGGCACATGGGTTCAATCCCTAGTTGGGGAACTAAGATCCCACATTGCTGCTCGGCACCCCCCCAAAAAGAGGACGACTTTGTCCACGGAACAAGTGAGATGAGGAAGAAAGAGTATATCCGGAAATATACTCAAAAGATACCTGCTTTCCCATCCTGTGTGTCCATGAGGGTAGAAGACTGTACTTGGCAATCTCATTAGACCCTCGGTCCAGAAGCACACAAAGTTCGTAATATCCTGCGTAAACCGAAAATGAAAACTTGACACCCAGACTGTAATTAGCGAGAATGAACAACTTGCTCATTTTTACCCAATTCACCAGGGCATTGTAACGCTCAGTCATCTCATTTCCTTCCAGAGCTGTAAAGGTGTCATGATTTCAGTCTCCCTGCAGTGGAATTTTTCTGCAACACGGAGCCTGGTCATTGCACTTTGGGGATGTTTTTGACGGCTGGGTCTGACAGCATGAAGGGAAATTGTTCACATTTGTGTCTCGGATGCTGTCTTGAGCTGTGTTGATTTTCCGCCAGTCAGAGCTGTCCCCGAGGATTTCCTGGTTTTAAGCGCAAAAACCTCGGGAACAGTGAGCTGCCTTTAAAGGTCAGCTGCCCCAGCATGTACGGTCACTCTCTGAAATCGTGCAGACGGCAGCCCAGAGCAGTGCTTCTGTGCTGATCCAGGAGTATCTCTTTGGCCTGGTTCCCTGCGGGGAGTGGGAGGCCTGTGGCATTTCTCTGGGCTGTCCTCCATGCCCGGGACGTCTCCCCGTGGCCATCTGTGAGAACGATTGGACTCTCATCTGTTGCTCAATAAATGTTTGCGTTGTTCAGGCACCTCCACCAAGAAAAGATGGATTGACTTGGAAATTTTAGAAATACGTGTATTTCGGGGCCTAGAAATGCAGTCCAGGAGGGAGCAGCTGGCCTTATGCTTTTGGCCCTGAGTCCAGCGGCCCTGCTTAATGAGAACTGCCTGTCTAGCAGGATCAAGGGCCCGGGCTCTGCAGGCTGGTTGGCCCCGTGAACTCTGGGGTTGAGGGTTCCCGCCCTGGCACTTCTGCTTCCAGTCAGTCATTTGGAAGTTGCAAACATCCTCCTACCAGCAACCTTCTCCATTTCAGGATGTCCTGAGTGCCAGGTCCGGAATGCGGGGAGAGAGCAAGTGGCAACCGATAACAGATGCTGCGATTTGGACGCCCTGCCCTCCTTTCTCTGTGTGTACCAAGTCCCCAGGGGCTGAAGGGCAGAGGCCTTGAGTGGGCTCATTGGTCCATGATGAGGGCTAGACATTTATTCTTGTTTGCGTCTCTTGCTGCTTCTGAACCTGGCCTCGTCCAGAGGGATTTGCCCCAAGGCCTGACATTGGGATTTAAACCAGGAATAGTCATCTCTGTCATCGTCTACAGTAACTTATCTACTGGAGTAACAGACTCCAAAATGCAGTAGGCCCAAGGAAAATGCATAGCCAACTCCCTTTGGATAGGTTTGCCCCCCATTTTCCAATTCCAGACCCTGTATTCCTCAACTAACCCTGTCTTGACTCCCACTTTCATTCTTCTGGGGGTGGGGTGGTGAACTGTTGGCTCCTAGGAAATGTTCCTTGCTTGGAAGTCTCCTTGGTCTGCTGTTAATACAGGTACCCCAGCTTTCTTTGGGTGAGTGCTCGTGTGCTATATCTTTTACCCTCTGTACTGGAGGAACTGTTGAGGCTGTGTCGCCTGCTCGCTCACCTTGTCTAGGTGATACCCCAGAGCTCATCTTATTTGCACCTGGATTGTCTTAGAGTGTGGGATGAGCTGAGCCATTAAGAATTATATAAGCACAACTTCAGGCTTCGAATTCAGGGGTGGGAGCCAGGCGGGAGATGATAAAAGACACTGACGGGCAGATCTACTCGCCCAATTTGGAGGGTTTCTTTTCTGTTGGATGACCTGAAGCCACTATGAAGACAGGATGGAATTTGCTAGCAGGTAGATTTTCTAGCTTTTATTTTGATATTATTTTTCATCCTGTAGGTATATGTGGTTTCTGCCAATATGAAGCACTTATCCATTGATTTATTTTTAACACAAGTCTTTTAAAGAGAAGAGCTGAAGTCACGCCGGTGGCGGGGGGGTGGGTTAAGAGAAAGTTGCAAGCAGAACACATTCATGAGACGTTGGAATTCTACGCTAAATATTTCTGCACATACTGTGTGGCACACGTTGAGCCAAGTCAATCCTGGTCTCAGACTTCAGTAATGTTACAGTCTAGTGGTGGCAAAGAAACAGAAGTGGTAAACAAAATTTACAGAAAGAAATGCTAAAGCTGTAATTATGAGCAGAGGCACAGAGTGCTTTGTGAATCACTTCTAGGGGAACTTGGCTGAGGCAGATGAGAACACTTTACAGGAAATGCTGGTTGAGAAATTATCAAAAATGTTAGCAGTAGGTAAGGAGGTGAGGGAAGGGTGGTCCCAGGAGAGGTCTGTGGCAGAGCAGAGCATCGCTATAGCAGCCAGTGTAGCCGGAGTGCGGGGAATAAGGCGAGAATGGTCCAAGATGATGCTCGGGGAATATTCAGGGAGAAGGCCATGGAGGGTCTCACAGGCACTGTGGAGGAGTTTCATGGAAAGTATCAAGACACGGAACACTCTGAAAAGGTTTAAGTCAGTGTGTGTGGGTCAGAAGCGGGGATAAGAACGATGGAAGCAGCACGTTGGGGTATGTGTGGTGTGATCCCACTTAGACATTACCTTGGCTGCTCTGGGGGATGAGTTGAAAGACAAGATGCAGTATGGATTACAGGTTAGCAGGTTATGTCAGCTGTAGAGTGAGATGTGAAAGCTTGGAGTTTCTGTGCAGGTGTAGGGAGGAGTCAGTTAGAGCTCTTTAAGAGAGAAAATCAACAGGACTCGGTGACAGACCGGACACGGAGGGTGAGGCAGACATCAAACATGAACCTTTCATTTTTGGTTCGTGAAACTGGCTGGAGACGGCAAGGTTGGGGGGAAGAGACCCCGAGTGCCTTTTTGGACACCTTGCATTTCAGGCGCCCTTTAGGCGTCCAGAAGCGATGACCAAGTAAGCGGGTCAATATATGGGGCTGAGCTCAGCAGGGAAATGAGAGCTGGAGATAGAGATTTGGGAGGCATCTGCCCAGAGTGGCGAAGGAGGAGACGGTGTGGATGGCGTTGTCTAGGGAGGGATTAAAAAAGAACCGAAGTGGGTTAACATCTCAAAAGCTGCTGTGTGCCGAGATGAGGCCAGGCATTCATGGGAGTATGTATTGACGCAGATGACATTGCTGACATCACTGACCACTGTTTGGTAGATGGAAGACACTGAATGCCTGATGCGAGTGAGTGGGGAGGTATGATGAGAAGCGAGGAAACAGAAGCAGAACATCTGAACTGCCCTTTGCGAAGCTTGACGGAAAAGAGGCGGGAGAGAGGGGGCAGAAGCTGAAGGGAGAATAGACTGGGGAAGGGGTGAGATAAGCTTTATTACCTGAAATATTTTACTAAACAACTTTTAATGACCATCATCAAAAATTGAGCTTTGAGGATAAACAGACCATGCTAAAGAACCAGTGTTCATTAAATCGTTTTTCTCTCTCTCCTTAATTGGTAATGGGTTTTTGGCCATGACAGACTTGCTTGTTAATTGCCATACTTCCTATTTAATCGTGCCTTTATAATTCTCTTCGAGAACATGGCTGAAAAAGATTCAGAGGGAGACCTGAATTCCTTTCCATAAATCACCCATATTAAGACAGGACAACGACAAGAGAGGTTCTTCCATAAGCCCTTGACCCCATTTTTATTTTACATTCTTGAAAGTGCATCCCACAGGGCAAGGGACCTTGCAAGTTCCACATGTCTCTTTTGATGCTCCTATTATAACCACAAGCAGCTCTCTTCTTCAACCTATTTTGCTTCTCTAATTTACAAAATAATAATTTGTAAAAGAGGGGAATGGGGGCTATTCTCTGCACTGTGTGACATGCCCTTCAGGTCGACTTTGAAAGGTGATTAATCCCAGCGAGTTCAGACTAAATATACGTCACAACTCTGACTAAAGGGAATATATTTTACACCTGTCACTTGTGCAAAGGGCTGATTTAAATCAAAATTATGAAGGAGGTAAAGCGAATCATTAGAACGGGCACACCCTACTCTGTCGAACGCATCTTTTAATAGCCCTTGAGTGGCCCTGTCTTAAGCACTCGGTAACGGATTCTCCATGAGTTCTGTGATGGCAGAACTGATGTAATTCAGTGTTGGAAAGGACTTGTGAGCTCAGAGGCCCAGAGCCATGGGAGGACATGGCTGAGTCCCCAGCGAGTGAGGGATAGTTAGACAATGCACTGGAGGTTTCAGGCCGCTGGTCCAGTACTGCATCTGCTGTGGCCCATCACAGCGTGGGACAAATGTGCCCCGTGCTAGTTTTTGTAAATAAAGTTTTATTGGAACAGAGCCACACCCATTCGTTTACACATCCTCTCTGGCTGTCTTCACTCTCCAGCTGCAGAGCTGAGTAGTTGTCAGACAGTATGGCCTGCAAACCCTAGAACAGTCCCTCTCTGACCTTGACAGAAAAGGGGCCGAGACCTGTGCTGCTAGGTAGCATTGGCTGCCAATCCTGGCAGCGCTTGAGAATGACTTCAAAGAAAAGCACGGGGTGCTGGGCCACACTCTGGATCTTCTCATCCCATCTTTCAGGACGGGATCCAGAAATTGGCATTTGTTTTTTTAAAAAAAAAAAAAAAAAAAAAAAAAAAAAGAGAGAGAGAGAGATTTTCATGCTCAGTCAGGTTAAGAGTCGCTGCATTATATCATGCTGCATTATATCATGCTGCACATGACCTTGAAAAGACACTTCAGGCTATAAGTGCGTGTTTATATGGGATATGAGCCTGGAGAATGCCCTCTAGAGTGGCACTTCACACACTGTCCGCTAGTAGCAGAATCCCCCGGAGGGCTGGTTGGAACTCTGATCGCTGGGTCCCAGCCCCGCAGATTCTGCCCAGTGGGTCTGGGGTTACACGTGCCAGAGAGCTGGCACGTGTAACAAGCGTGCAGGTGCCACTCACGCCACAGACCCATGACCGCAGTCTGCAGAGCGCCGACTTAGGTCAAAAAGGCTCGCATCTCTAATGAAAGTCAAGTGCTATTAGCCAGGGGAGGGGGCTGGCGATAGATTTATGGACCAACTGCTGGGATGGCTGCAGACCGTGCTGTGAAGACCAGCACCCGTCTGCTCAAATCCTGCTTGTCTTCCTCTCCACCCCATCCGGAAGCCTGGAAACCAAGCCATTCTTCTTCCAGTCTCCGCTCCTGTACAGGTTTTCTCTTACTGCGTCTTTACATTCTCCGGGGACTATTTTGTGTCCTGTAAAGTAACTGTATTTTGATTAGACAGAGGCCGGATTGGTGGAGGCAGGAAAGTTTCAAGCATAAAAGAAAATGGATATGTTGCGAAGGAGTATAAAAATGAGCAGAACTTGAATCAGTATTTGTGGAAATCGTGAATGTGAACACACACACTGGCAAAAAGGGCAACAGAGACAGGCAGAGACAGAGGGTTGTGGGAACCACAAAAATGATTTTATTTTCAACCAGAAAGCAACAGCAATGGAGAGTCTGGGCTGAGGGCCTGGCAGCATGACTCAAGTACCAGGGATTGAATTCGTTCGGGCGCAAGCAGCAGCATACAGAGACCTTTCATTTCCAAACTAGGTAGATCACATCCAAATCTTTGTGACACTTGTCAGTGGATTTCTATCTACACAGGCTTGGGATTGCTTTTCAGATTTTTCAAGCAATTTTATAAATTTTTTTTTTTTTTTAAAGGGAAGGAGCCACTGCAGTGAAGGTTTTGGTGCCCCCTTTCTTTTCTTTCTGATATACCAGGCATTGAATCAATTACAGGAAAAGTAAAAAAAAAAAAAAAAAAAAAACAACAACAACAAAAAAACTGTGAGGGTTCTGATTTAAAAAACCAAACCAAACCAAACCAAAATAAGAGTTTCTCATCTGCGGCACGATTGATATTTTGGGCCGGATAATTCTTTGTCGTAGCATCCTACAAAGCGTAGCACAGCCTCTGAAGCGGCAGCCCTGGTCTCTACCCGCTAGATGCCAGTAGCACTTCCCCCAAGTTGGGCCAACCAAAGACGACTCCAGGCACTACCATATCGCCCCTTGGTTCAGAAGCGCTATTTTAGAAACATTCTCCCGCCCCCATTACCGTCTCTGTATCCTTTTTAAACCAGATCATCAGGTTCCCAACACCGAAAGCACATGTATGCTCCCAGACATGTGGGTCTCTCTGCAGGCCCTGCATATGTGCCCGGAGCCGAAGTGGAGTGCCGCGTCCACTGGGGGGCGCTGGTTCGGTTCCTCAGGAAGTCTCTAGATCTCAGTACCATGATAAAATGCCTCTTTGTCCTCAGGCCTTTTCCTCTTCTGCAGCAGAAACTCTCATCACTATGTGCAGTCAGTTTTTGAAGTCATTTTCTTTGAAAGCTGGAAAGAAAATCTTCAGCCAAGCCCACTCTCATCTTCGTCCATCTAGATTCCTACTTGAATTATATGGCCAGCCACTTGTGACATGGGATCCAGGGTTCTTCATTTGTACCCACCAGAAAGAGAGAGGTACCATGTTTCTGAGTTCTGTTATGAGGACTGGCTACATAAACTGCAAGGCCCAGAGCAAAATGAAAATGCAGGCCCCCTTGTCCAAACATTGTTAAGCACTTCAAGATGGTCCTAGCACTGTCCACACGCACCCGTGACGTCGGACCCGGCAGCCTTGGTTGCCGCCGCGTCACTTTTGTGTATTAACGTAACTGGCATTGCCAGCTCTTTCTCCCCTATATTGCGGTGCCTCCTGTGAAGTAAGAACCTCAAAAACAAAATGCCGTGGTGCCCCCAGTCCGTTTAAAGAATTGTACTGCAGCAAATGTTTATAGCATATATTTTTCTGGCTTTCAAAGCAAATCCACATGGAAATCTTTCTACATCATTACAGTAATGAAAGTAAACACTGCGGCCTTTCATCATATACATATTTTCCTGTAAATATGACAACATGGAAATAGTAATTGCTATTATCCACAATGTTTTTAAGTTAGCAAAGGGTGAGACTTTGACAACAAAATGATACATAATCCCGCTTGTCCTTATAAAAATAGCCAAAACATAACCTAAATGGCTTTCAGTGAAAGGTGGAGTAGTAACTTCATATTGAAAAGCATTATAATCCACGGAAAATACTGTCCTCGTAAATGCTTTAGATTAACATCATAAGGCAAACTGGAGCATTTATTGTACCTGGAGACCATGATTTTAAGAACCTCAGAAGCTGAGTTTTAGACCCTTTAAAACCTGTTAGTGTACAAAGTGCATGAAAATATCCATTATTCAGCTACCAAAAAAGTATGTAAAACTTACTAAGCCAACCCTTTTGGTTTATTCAGGCAAGGCCAATGCACACTGTTTTTATATCGTACGAAGAAAAAAATCCCATTAAGTTTCCAGAGAATGATTAATGTTTTTTTTTTTTTTTCCATTGAGGCGTCCATCTTTTAGATGTGAAATTGTCCTAAGTCGCTAACAAAATATTCATCTGGGTATAAATAATATAGTAAATATATAGAATCTATCTGTTAAGAAAAAGGAGCGCATCTGCCAGTGAAGAGGCCGGAGCACCGGGCAAGCCACCCGTGAAGTCCAGACTCGTCATCACATAACACGATGCTGAAACAGTGGGTCTACGGACGAATTTCAAAGAAACGGTTGGTTGATTTGCTCAAAAACAAAATCAGTAAAAACAACGTCTAAGTCCCCCAGTCTGTTCAGCCAAAACGGCCAACCCCGTAGCCCAGATAAATATTTTAGCAAATGAAATGGTTGATAGATGTCACGCCCTTCGTCAAGGTAGAACCAATGCCAGATTCCTGGCCCAAGTCCAAGGACCGCTTAAAAAAGTCTTAATTCACGGACCGCTCCAACGTGTCAGGTCAGCATGCGAAGCATCCCATCTGACGTGGCGCTAGCAGGTTCTACTAGCAGGTTCCGGAGTGGGAATAGTGAGTTTGATTTCTCTTTTGCTTTTTCTCACAACTCTATGGTAAACTACACTAGAACACAGAGGGACTTCTACATCTTTCAAGATGTGTTTAATAAAAGTGTGTTTATTAATAACTTTTGAGGCACGTATGCTGGAGAACAGTACCTTATGCAATGTCCCTTGTCATTACCAACTCATATATATTAAGTGTTTCTCGGGTGACTTACAGTTGTTGGATGTGGTAGTGGCAGCTGGGACCACGTGTTGACGTCCTGGAGAGCAAAATCGATCCAAAGTGGTGGTGTTGCCATTTGTGACAGAAAATGTTTATTTCCTCAGCCCCAGAGACAAAAATTATTTGGGGGAGGGGGGACACCGGACAGCTATTAAACATAGTGAAGAAATTTCACAGGCCTAAAGCAACTATTAAAAGGAAATAGATTTCTGTCACGTCTCAGAATCCCACTTCCGAGGAAACGCAAATCAGCCTGAATTTCTGAATCATCAGTAGGACTCTGGGCGACTTTTTTCAACTGCAGTCTCATTCTTCATGTTCTCCCAGCATCCTTAATCCTGGGAAAAACAGGGCAATACGTGGCCAAAGGTTGCAGAACCTTTCTTTCCAGCATCATCCCACCAGCCATCGGAGGGTAATTACAGATTTCACTATGGCAGATTCCAAGCTCCCGAGTCGTCTTTCCATTCTCCCTCTCCCTCTCCCTCTCTCCATCCTACAC
>NW_006782267.1:2774325-2790635 GCF_000442215.2 Lipotes vexillifer | reverse complement strand
TTCCCTTTCACCCCCGCCCTCTCCCTCTCTCCAACCTACACGACCCAATAAATTTTTCTGACATCACAGTTAGAACACTTCAAGATAAACCAGAGTAAGAAAGCCTGTTTACTTCCCTACTAGATTCAAAACTATTTTTTATTTTGAAAATAGTTGCATACTGTTATGCAGTGTGGGGGTGACAGGACCTCCCATGGGATCCGTAGGACACGGGATGTGAGAAGGGTAGATAAGCACACCAGACGTTTTTCTCGAGCCCAGACACTGTGCTGAAATAAAGGTGGTCAAAAGCTGGTACGCTTACGGGCCTCCTAATGTGCAAAACCAGAGAATTCCTAAGAGTTGTAATCCTGGTAATGTCCCTTTTATAAATAATCTATAAATTTTCCTGTAAATCCAAGGGAAAAAAAAAGGTGAAGAAATTACTAAAGCCTGTACTTGATACAAAACACAGTGAAAGGGAGGAACCGCCCGTTTGCAGTCCTATCTTAGCCGATTTCTGGATACTTTTTGGTGACATTTAATCACATTCTGGAAGCCTGCGTTTTCTGTGTCCCCGAAATGGTGGCCACCACCCTTTTCATTCCCCGGAAGACAGCTCCGCGCGGCCACGTGCTCACGGCAGCTGCTCGGTGCAGTCTAGATGGTCCGGGATGGGAAGGCCGGTTATGATGGTCAGACATTTGTTCCACACAGTGAAGGTGGGGCACACAGGCTGCGAGAATGTGATGTCGAAAGTGTAGAGGTGGATGGAGTTCAAGGCATCGTAGAACGCGATGGAGCCGTTATCGTAATCCAGCAGGATGCCGACGCGCCGGAGGTGGGGGGCTGGCTCGATGGGGATCTCCTTGCTGTTGTGTCTCACCACCCAGGTATTGTGGCAGCGGCACAGCGCCCATGAAGCAGAGTTCTTGCCAATCCACTCATGCTTCGGGGCTGATTTGTAAGCGAGGCCAATGGCATACCTGCAGACACAAAACAGCAACGACAAAAACCATGAGCCATGTTGCACACCCGCGTGAAATCCTTTCTGCGGTCCTCAGGGGTCAGGAAAACGGGATCCTCTGTCGTCCCTGTTCATTCTTCAGTGAAAGCTGGCATGAACCCCGGACCCACGTTCCTCATCTTTTTCCCTTCCGAACATACAGTGGGCAGAAAGGGGCCACTGTATTGCCCCACATTCCCGTTTTCAGTTCAGACGTTACAAGAGAATTGGAACTTTGTGTTTTGCTGTCTTTTTTTTTTTTTTTTTTTTTTTTTTTTTTTTTTTTTTTTTTTTTTTTTTTTTTTTTTTTTTTTTTTTTACGTTCACGAAGACCCACGCGACGAATTCTCTAGACCAGTGCCGTCCCGTAGAACTTTCTGCAATGACGGACATGATCTGCTCTGTTCAGTATGGTAGCCACGAGCTGCATGTAGGCTATTGGGCACTTGAACTGTGGCTGGTGTGAGTGAGGAACTGAACTGGAAATTTATTCAATTTTAATGAAATTAAACTATTTAAAGAGCTACGAAATTGGACAGCACAACTCTAGACGTCTCCTTTTGACCTTCTTTGAATTTTTCAACTGACGCCTTGTCTGTCATTTTCCATGATTTCAAAAGGCAAGCATGGAGGATGATTTTCATTTAGGGGGATAAGTTCTTTGTCATCTCCCAGCCTCAGTTTGCTCATCTGTAACACAGGGACTGTCGTTGTGTCTCAGGGTTATTTTGAGGAGTTCAGGAAAGAATACGTGTACAACCCCAGGCACAAGGCCTGGCATATAATATCCACTAATTGTTATTAGTTTGGCCCAGTGACTAATAACTAACAGTTAATAGTTATTAGTTATTAATAACCACGACTAATAACTACCGGCATCAGACTTTGAACGTAGAATGATTCAAAAGGCCACAAACTTAAATAACACTCTCTAATGCCTTTCCTCACCAGAAGAGCCCCTTTGGTTCTATTTCCTACTATATTTTAAAAAAATCAATCTGACCGTCTCTGAGAAGATGGATATCCTACTTATTCTAAATTTCCTCTCACTGCTCAAAAAAAAAAAAAAAAAGTTAAGAATGCTTTCTACAGTGTTCTAAGCTGCTTAATCTGTTTTCATGCTGCTGAAGTTTGCCTCCATAATATTTGTAGTATTTCACAGTTATTGAGATAAGCAAACGCCATCGTTCTTAATAAACAGTGAGTGATTCAGAGTTCCATTCTTACAGGAGAAAACTCGTCTAGCTGGATATTGACATATGGTACCCTACCCGGTGCAGAGAGAAAAACTTCATTGGTCTTTGATTAAAAAAAAAAAAAAAAAAAAAAAAAGACATTCTTTCGAAAATCACGTGCTGGATGTAAAGTACAATCACTTAAAGAGTGGTGTGTTTAAAAAAGAAAATAAGATAACACACCATGACTGAATTCAAAGAGGATGGACTTGGTCATCTGTTCAGCCCAGGGTACCAGCCTGTGTGCCGTCAAACCGGCCTCTTCTCTTCCCTCTTGTCAACCCTGCTCTGCATCTCAGGGACAATCCTGGGGCTGCATTTCCCAGAGTCCTCCTTCCAATAAGAGTCTGCATCAGATTCAGCCACTGACACCCTTGCACAAGATCCAGAAGTGCTAACAGGAGGGGAAACACTGTTTTCCGGACAGTAGACAGCAGAGGTGAGGTCTGTGGAAGCTTCCAGGCAAACTCCTGGGTATAAGTTGTCTCTGGGCTGTGGGTAGCTTTCCAGCTTCATGGACCGGAGCGGTGGGCTCCCTGACCTGCGCTCCCAGCCCTTCCAGGGCCCCTGGAGGCCTCTGGCTCTCTTGCTCCTTGGTGTACCTAGAATGACTTGTTTTTCTCAGAACCCTAACAGACACTTGGGAAAGGTTTTCGTTTTGCAATTTTAAGTATCCTCCCTCAAGACGTTCTCTCTGTCCTGGCAGCTGCCATTTCCCCTTTCAGATAATGCGGCACTTGCCTTGGCATCGCAACATAGCTGCACGTCTGTACTGTACTGTTTCCTTCTTGTTGCTACACATTTTTTTGTTAAAGAACTTTGACGTTTCTTTTCCACATGAACCTTAACTGAACCCCCTACGAAGCAGCTGTGGCAGGTATGACTGACTTCATGTAGCAAGGGGGGAAAACCAAGAGGTTAAAATGAGGGGCAGGAGCTTCCCTGGTGGCGCAGTGGTCGAGAGTCCGCCTGCCGATGCAGGGGACGCGGGTTCGTGCCCCGGTCCGGGAGGATCCCACGTGCCGCGGAGCGGCTGGGCCCGTGAGCCATGATGGCCGCTGCGCCTGCGCGTCCGGAGCCTGTGCTCCGCGACGGGTGAGGCCACAGCAGTGAGAGGCCGGGAGAGGCCACAACAGTGAGAGGCCCGCGTACCGCAAAAAAAAAAAAAAAAAAAAAAAAACCGGGGCAAAGTCCAGACTCGCCTAACCCGGGGCCCAGTAATCTTTGCGTGAACCCACATTAGCACCACTTCCTAAGACACCAAGAACACATTAACAGCCTTAGACTAAGAAAATAACTCCGTGTAGAGTCCATTACGCAAAGGAAACCCCCATTATATTATCGTTAATCTGTAAAACTATGTACATCTTTCCACCGAGCTTGAAAGGTGCGGGCAGAAGGCAGTGTTCCATTAAGGTGCGCGGTGAGACTCGGAGAATTCAGAAGGTCTGAGAATTCTGTTTCTCTGCAGTGTTAACATGCCCCAGGGCATGGATCATAACGTACATGTTAATTTCAAGTCAGGACTATATGTCACGGGAAGCTATCTGTGTCATTAGCTGTTGCAAATCAAGGTATTACAGGCATTTGATTGTAAGCGTCACCCTTTGCTCCCAGGAAACGTTCAACTGCTTCCTACCTGAGAATTTTCTGCAGTGGACCCAAGTTTGTAAAGATCCGAAAGCCTGGCGATTAATTTGAGAACCTTTTCCCCTCCTCGGGAGTTGGTTTTTGACATCTGGTGTTTTCAAGGTAGTGCTAATCTATGTTTGTGTAAGAGAAGTGGTCTGGTGGAATTCCCCACACCATTCATCAATGGCAATGAGATCATAATGATCAGGTATCATTTATCATAAGTAATTATTAATGGGATTGCAATTATTTAGACACTGGATTCCATCCCAGATTAACAGAGCCCGTTAATTAACTGGACATGTTTGCTCTTTTGCACCTGCAAAAATTCACTGTGTTTTTCTTTGGGCTTTTATCTTGTCCCAGTGCAGCTACAAACTATAAATGCCAGTCTGGCCCAGAGTGGGGGAAGGATTTGTCCTCCACCCTCCAGCGGGATGTTGGAACAGGAATGTTCTGGGCAAAGAGAACCGTGCGGGTGGCAAGAGAAAAGAAACCTACTTGCTTGGCTAATATAGGGACCGTTGTTGGGAGAAATAAGACACCCAAGTCTATGATTTGACCTCTTGGATTTTGCACGACTTGTACCAACACTGTAAAGGACTTAGACACACTGCACTGTCTGCAGAGATTTGAATTGAAAGTTTGTTTTTTTGGCTTTTTTTTTTTTTAAATAAAGGAGTGATCTCAAAAGTAACACTGTTATAATACTCATCATCTTCAAGTTAGGCAGTTTTTTTTTTTTTTTTTTTTTTTTTTTAGGCACAGATTAAACTGTCAGGCGTTAAGTACACCACAGTTAGCCCTAAAGCGTATTTTTTTTTTCATTTCCTTTATGGTTTATTACAGGATACATATTTTAAAAATTTTCCTTGGGGCATAGCTGATTTACAGTGTTGTGTTAGTTTCAGGTGTACAGCAAAGTGAATCAGTTATCCATATACATATATCCACTCTTTTTTAGATTCTGTTCCCATATAGGTCACTACAGAGCATTGAGTAGAGTTCCCTGTGCTGTACAGCAGGTCCTTACTAGTTATCTGTTTTCTATAGTAGTGTGTATCTGTCAATCCCAATCTTTTCCTCCCCCCACCCTGTAACCATAGGTTTGTTTTCTACATCTGTGACTCTATTTCTGTTTGGTAAGTTCATTTGTATCATTTTCTTTTAGATTCCACATGAGTGATATCATATGATATTTGTCTTTCTTTGACTTGCTTCACTCAGTATGATCATCTCTAGGTCCATCCATGTTGCTGCAAACGGCATTGCTTCGCTCTTTTTTATGACTGAGTGATTATTACAGGATAGTGAATACAGTTCCCTGTGCTCTACAGTAGGACCTTGTTGTTTATCCATTCTCTATGTATTGGTTTGCATCTGCTAGTCCCAAGCTCCCAATCCATCCCTACCCCGCCCCTACTTGGCAACCACAAGTCTGTTCTCTACGTGAGTCTGTTTCTGCTTCTTAGAGAGTTTCATTGGTGTCATATTTTAGATTCCACATATAAGTGATATCACGTGGTATTTGTCTTTCTTTTCCTGACTTCCTTCACTTAGTATGTTCATCTCGAGGTCCAGCCATGTTGCTGCAAGTGGCATTATTTCGTTCTTTTTTTTTTTTTTTTTTTTTAATGGCTGAGTAACATTCCATCGTACATATGTACCGCATCTTCTTTATCCATTCCTCTGTCCATGTACATTTAGGCTGCTTCCATGTCTTGGCTGTTGTAAATAGTGCTGTTGGGAAGACAGGGGTGTCTGTATCTTTTCGAATTAGAGTTTTGTCTGGGTATATGCCCAGGAGTGGGATTGCAGGATCATATGGCAACTCTGTTTTTAGTTTTTGGAGGAACTTCCGTACTGTTCTCCATAGTGGCTGCACCAGTTTACATTCCCACCCATGGTGTAGGAGGGTTGCCTTTTCTCCACACCCTCTCCAGGATTTGTTATTTGTAGACTTTTTAACGATGGCCATTCTGACTGGTGTGAGGTGATACCTCGTTGCAGTTTTGGTTTGCGTTTCTCTAATAATTAGCCATGGTGAGCATCTTTTCATGTGCCTCTTGGCCATCTGCATGTCTTCTTTGGGGAAAGTCTGTTTAGGTCTTTTGCCCGTTTTTTGATTGGGTTGTTCGTTTCTGTTGTTGTTGAGTTGTATGAGCTGTTTTGTATATTTTGGAAATTAAGCCCTTGTCGGTCGCATTGTTTGTGAATATTTTCTCCCCGTCCGTAGGTCATCTTTTTGTTTTGTTTATGGTTTCCTTCAATGTGCAAAAGCTTGTAAGTTTGATTAGGTCCCATTTGTTTATTTTTGCTTTTATTCCTATTGCCTTGGGAGACTGACCTAAGAAACCATTGGTACGATTTGTGTCAGAGAACGTTTTGCCTATGTTCTCTTCTAGGAGTTTTATGGTGTCATGCCTTACGTTTAAGTCTTTAAGGCATTTTGAGTTTATTTTTGTGTACGGTAAGAGGGTGTGTTTTAAATTCATTGATTTACATGCGGCTGTCCAACTTTCCCAACACCTCTTGCTGAAGAGACTGCCTTTTTCCCACTGTATATTCTTGCCTCCTTTGTCGGAGATTAATTGACCGTAGGTGTGTGGGTTAATTTTGGGCTTCTCTATTCTGTTCCATTGATCCCTATGTCCGTTTTTGTGCCGATACCATGCTGTTTTGATTCGTGTAGCTTTGTGGGAGTATTGTCTGAAGTCTGGGAGGGTTATGCCTCCTGCCTAAAGCGTAATTATAATGTTTCAAAAATACAGCATGGTGGTTAGGAGCGGGGGTTAGCAAACTTACAACCCACGGGCCGAATCTGGCCCTCTGCTTGTTTTCATAACTGAAGTTGTACTGGCACCCAGCCACACCCATGCATGGATGTGTGGTCTGTGGCTGCTTTCCCACCCCCACAGTAGAGGCGAGCAGCTGAGAGAAAATCATCTGGCCTGCAAACCCAGAAATACTGGCTCTCTGGCCCTTTACAGACAACGTTTGTGGACCCTGGGTTAACAGCTTGTACCCTGATTATAGACTCCCCGACCCTGTCACTATGAGCTTTGTGCCCTGGGGCCTCGGTCATCTCATCTGTAAAATGGGATATTAGCACCTACCTTTGTGGGGCTGTTAGGATGAATAAACTGAGTTACCATCCCTAAAATGCTTAGACCAGTGCCTGGCGCATAGCTGTGCTAGATAAGGGCTGGCTAAATAAAAACCATAATTGCTCAGAAAGGGGGCGCGTTAAGTGGGCATTTGTGAGACAGATGGCCAGGGTGAGAGGTGCAGTCTATGGCTGTGGAATAGGCAAGGTCAGCTCTGTAAGGTGAACTTGGTAGGGTTATAACTAGTTCCCACGTAGACTGCCCTGACCTCCACCCCTTAGGCTCAGAGAACTCAATGGGCTCAAAACACTGGGCTGCATCTAAGGGACCCTGTGAAATGAGTCCTGGCCAAGGATCACTGCTTCACCCCCAGCCCCCAGATAGCTCTCAGCTCTCTGTACCGATGGGCCCCGTCGAGAATCACAAAACGTACAAGGTGACAGAGATTAGTTTAAGTGATGAAGAGCAGGAATTTAGAGTAGGAATTGGAGAACTTCTTCTTAAAGGGCCAGAGAGCTAATAATTTTGGCTTCATGGACCACAGGATTCTGTTTTCCCTTCTCAACTCTGCTGTGTGGCTCAAAGGCAGCCACAGACACTGCGGAAAAGGATGAGCCTGGCTGTGTTCCCGTAAATAGTTTAGTTTAGTTACAAAAACAGACAGTGGGCTGGGTTTGGCCCAAGGGCTGTAGTCTGCTGACCCATGCTTTAAGGCATGAAAGAGCAGTGTTAGCATACTAGCTAGCTCTCCCTGGGACCAGGGCTCAATTCTTGCTGTAAATAAGAAACGGATGGCGTTAAAACGAGTACTTTTTCTTATTGGCCGGGAATGGTAGCTTAGATGATTGCTTGGTATATTTCCACTCCCTCCTCTCAACTCCACGTGAAGAAAATGTACTTCCCTGCACCACTAGCCTTGGGCTTGGCCATGTGACTGGCTTTGGCCAATGAGAAGTTAGCAGACATGATGCAGTCAGCGCTTTGAAATGGGCTTGCGCCCCTGGGCTCCGTGAGAAGGACGTGGCCTGGGTAGCCCACGTGTCCAAAGAGGATGAAGAAACCCAGAGAACAGACCTAGGTCCAACCTCCAGCTTAAAGCAAGGCCCAGTTAAGATTAGCCTTGAGCAGCTAACCCGCAGATGTGGGTGTCGGTGAGCAATAGTAAATTATTGTTGGTCGAAGCCACTGAATTTTGGGGTGTTTGTTTGTTATGTAGCATTACTGTAGCAACAGCTGACTGATCAAGGTTTTCTGCGTATTATTCTTCAAGATGGACCCTGGTATGTGTTGATGCTCTGACAAAGTCCAGAATAAGATGTGCCTTTTTGTAACGGTAGGACAACATCCATCAACAGGTGAATGGATAAAGAAGACGTGGTGCGCGCGCGCGCGCACACACACACACACACACACACACGAATACTACTCAGCCATGAAAAAGAATGAAATAATGCCATTTGCAGCAACACGGATGGACCTAGAGATTATCATACTAAAGTGAAGCAAGTCAAACAAAGACAAATACCATATGATATCACTTATGTATCTAAAATATGACAGAAAAGAACTAACTGACAAAACAGAAACAGACTCACAGACGTAGAAAACAAACTCTCGGTTACCAAAGGGGACAGGGGAGGGGGATAAATTAGGAGTTTGGGATTCGCAGACACACAAACTACTATGTGTCAAAGAGATGGGGGACAAGGTCCTGCTGTGTGGCGCAGGGATCTATGTTCAACACCTTGTAATAATCTGGGATGGAGGAGAATGTGAAAGAAGAGATTTAGATAAAATTGCCTACCATGTGCTTCCACTTATGACCACTTCCCAGTAGTGCCGGCCACTGTCAATGAACACGTTTCCAGCTACGCCATAGCTGCCTTGGCTGGTGAAGCGTTCAGGCGTGTGGCTCTTTTTGGATGATGACTCATCACGTTCTACTGTCAAGTTATCGTGGGACACCTTTAGCTTGCGATGTGCAGATTTGGGGTCCAGTTTAAATGGTTGGCCTGGAAACGGTTACAAAACAGAAAGCGGAAGATGAAGACAACTGTTGATTTTAACACGAGCAAGAATGTATTTTCGGAATCACCTTTAAAAAGTACAGGAAAATGGTAACAAGCATGTCCCTGCCGTCATGGGCTCGCAGTCAGTCAGTCCTACGATGCGGATGCAGGGGTGCTACGCTCACAATTCGACAACAGCTCGGGCGAGGATCCAGCAGAACATGTGGCGTAAGCTATCCTGGGGGAATCCCAGCTGCACACCAGCGGCACAGGTACACACTGGCTGAACAGCATCCGGGAAGGGAGGAGAAAATGAAGGCTTCATCTTCAACCATTCCCATGTTCAGTCAGCTTAGAATGGGTCCATGCTCAATAGACTTCAGACCAGAAACCAAACAAATCAAGACTGCGGGTTTTCATGTACAGAATAATCTACAGGCTTATGTTACTTTGAGATTGTTCCACATTAAAGCGTTCCTCTCACGAGCTCACAATGACCATGAAGTTGTCTATTTTTCAGCCCACAAGATCAGGCAAACAACGTGATGGTGACACCTGGGTTTTGCCTCGTGGGTTCATTTGTATATATAAGAAGGTCCTCTCTCTTTCACATTTGTGTTTTGAAAGTTGAACCGTTATAAAATCTTGGGAGAACCGCACCTGAACATCTTGTTGTTAACTGTTACTTCTTTGAGAATTCACCACTGGTGTGGAGGCCACCCTGTCATTCAACACGACGTCGGTACAAGGCACTTAAAGGCAGGAAATGAGGCACGACGTGATGCCAACACCCTGATGTTCAAACTCCACAGCCACTGGTGCAGCTGGGAGGCTGCTTCCGCGCAGTGCACGGGTCTCAGACAGTCACAGGAAAAAGTCTGGTAAATCTGACTGTGGCAATACACGATGGCTGAGAAACTGGGGCAGCGAGCCTGGAGCAGTGTGTGTGACATCGCATGCAGGTAGGCCAAAGGATTTCTAGTCGCTGCCTGGATACAGACATGACATCAGCACTTCTAAAATCCTTTCTTTTAGATCGGGGACCAGCATACTTTTTCTGCAAGAGGCCAGATAGATAGATAGGAAATATTTTCAGCTATGTTGGCCATGTGGTTTCTTCTGGGGCTACTGAACACTACTTGTCCTCGCATGGAGACAGCCAGAGGCGTAGGTAAACAGATGGGCGCGGCTCTGTGCCAGTAAAAGTTTATTTACAAAAACAGGCAGCTGAATCTGGCCCACGGGCTGTACTTTGCTGACCCATTTTAGATTTCTGTTCATATCAAAGAAAAGCTTAAAGGGGAGCTGAGAAAATCCTCAAGTGCTCAGCAGGCAGTGGGTATTCTCAAAGGCTGTAAGACCTGCTGGATTCCACGTGTAGTTTAAATTTTGCCTCGGCTTGTTAAAAAAAAAAAAAAAAAAAAAAAAAAAATTGTCCTCAGGAATGATCACACCAGCAACTATTAGGGATAAAGTATGAACTAAGACAAGAAGAGTCTGAAGATAGTTTGGCTTAACAGGTGTGATAAGCCAGAATGGAAAAGAGTATGAAGAATATATGTGTGTATAACTGAGTCACTTTGCTGTACAGCAGAAACGAACACAACACTGTAAATCAACTATACTTGAATAAAATTGGAAAAAAAGAAAAAAGGTGGAAGCTGGAACGTGCGTAAAAATAGTTGGACCCTCACGGGCGGATTAGGAAGGCATTCCATAAAGGCACGCACCCATCACTGACCGTGAAGGCCGTGTTCTGCTTGCCCTTCTTCCAGTGAGGAAGACCCGAACATTACAGCCACTGAACAGACTGGCCTTTGCTTCAGCTCCCAGCTTCACCGACACATGCATGGAGCAGGTCATGCCATCTGATGTCAGGCCCAACCCCCTGCCTTCTCGGAACAAATTCCACTTGCGCCTCGGATGTGTTTCTCAAGGAAACTATGGCCCGGCTCTGTCTAGGTTCAAGGCTTTCGCTTTGATGAGGGCAAATGAGCGCAGGGAACAAATTCATCACTGACTTGGCTAAACAATTCAGTGCACTGCAGGACTTGTACACCTAAGACTTTAACAAACTGTAGCCCGCAGGCCAGATTCAGCCCACTGCCTGTGTCTGTCAATAAAGTTTTGATGAAGCACGGCCATGCCGTGCTTTTTGCACGACAGAGTTGAATACCTGTGACCAAGACCATCTGACCTGCACAGCCCCAAATGGTTACTATCTGGCACATTACAGAAAAAGTTTACCGACCTCTTGTACGTAAGTTAATAACATCTGGTCAATGATTGCATGTCTGGACGTAGCAGATGACATTACCTGTCTACATGAAATGAATACATTATGTTTGGTAAAACCGGTGAGTTACAAACAAGATGTCTCTTAGATCTACTCTATAGAATTAACCTCAGGGTGTGTATATATTCATTTTTTTTCTTAGTTACTCTCTGAGGACGTTTTCTTCTTTACCAGCAGAAACACGGAGAGGAGAAATTAGCTTATGTTTAAGAGTTATGTATCTTAAACACGTATACCTGGAATAAAGCTACTTGACTACTGAAATCAAGGATTTGGCTTAAATGAGGGTTCCTCTTAAAAAGTAGTTCCTGTTGACTGGCTGGCAACCGTAGAACGCGCTGTGATACTGACACACTCCAGGTGACTTTCTGTTGGGAGGTCTTACGCAAAGAAATACCGTATTGTACAGCATAATATTTCTAGCTCAAAAAGATGTTAAGAAAGATGAGCATAAAATAAAACACAGGTGGGCAGAGAGAGGGGGAGATGACAGTGTTACAAGATGCACGTACCGCCTGGCTCGCCCTGTGTTGTAGGGGCCATCCTGAGGATTGTGGGACGTTTCCCGTCATCCCTGGCCTCTAACCACTAGACACCAGTAACATCCATCCCAGCTGTGACAACCAAAAATGACTCCAGACATGGTTCAGTGTCCCTCGGGGGACCAGAATCACCTCTGGTTGAGAACCACAGACCTGGACAGCTAACCTGGAGTAAGAGAATTCCCGAAGAAAGAGTGAGTAATTTGCTCTTCCGCTATGGAAAGGAATACTGTCTGCCAGTCACAGCGCCCCGACTCTGTGTCAGGCTTGGAACCGAGAGGAATCTGATGCAAAACCCACGATCGCACACTGGCTCTTTGCTTGCTTTCTGAGGCTGTCCGCGATACCCGCGACCGAGAAAAGGAAAAGAAGGGGCGCCAGAGGCAGCTGAAAGGAGAGCAGATGAGAGACGACAGCTCTGCTGAGCTGGCGGCACGTACTGTTTGTCTTCAACTTCCCAGGCTCACTGCTGCGGCTGCCCGCCTGGTTGATGGCCTTGACAATGAAGATGTACTTGGTGCCGCTCTGCAGACCGTGGACGGTGTAGTGGTTCTGCTTGATGTTGGGCACGATCATCCAGCTATCGGCCGAGTTACACAGACCTGCAAAGCCAAGCAGACGTGATGGGTTCTTTGGTGCAAGCATGGGGTAGATCTGCATAATGTTAAGGTCGCAGCATTTTCGGTTATTTGAACCGCAAGTGGAGAGCTTTGTCACTTCTTAGGGACGCCACCAGTCATCTCAAGTGCTCTGTCTCCTGCCCATAACTCGGATGGCAACCTGTAGTTATTATTATATGTTCCTGCTGTGTGCTCTAAGTGGAAAGACCGACTAAGATGATTATATTGCAAATCCTGTTCAGTGCGGCTAGGAGCAGCGAGGATTGTCCCGCCCAGGATCTTAAGCACCGTCTAGGTGCATGATGTGTGACTAGGTACCGTGGGATGAAAAGCAAGCAAGTAACCACGGATCCCTCCCCCAGTTCTCACGATGATGACCGTTCAGTGTTTGATCTCATCCATTTTGAAACTCACAGAAGGTGAGGGGAGAGACCCGGGTCACGTATGAGAAACTGACTTCACTAACGTAGGTGCAGTAGGTCTGCATTTCTCGCCTCTCCTTCTCTGCCCTGCCCGGGATCCACGTCTAGGTGACTTGGCAGTTGCTCCTTCTAAAGACACGGGGTACATTCTCTTATCTCGTAGCTTTGGATTTGGCCACGTGACCTGCTTTGGCCCCTAGAATGAGGCTGAAACGATAACGTGCCAGCGGCCCGAGGAGGCACTACAAGGCCCTGAGGGTTTGTTGCCCCCTCGTGCCACTGCCACAGGGAGGACGTGCCCGATAATCTGCTCCTCTCATCGACTGCCCAGCCGATCTGGGAGTGAGGCCAGCAGAGACTGGCCAGCACCAGGGCAACTTGTGACAGGGGACCGAGGAGAAGGCTCATGGGGATTGTTTGTGACCCAGTACTCTCCTGGTCATACTTCAGTGAGTCAGGACATGTGTCCCTAAGAGAACCCTGGAGTGGCAGCACCCGAGGGCAGCTCAGGGCCCAGGGTGGCTCCGAGAAAAGCATCCACAGGGATTGTGACCAGCTGCATCCCTAGCATGGCTGGTTCCAAAGAGCAGGCCTGCTCCCCTGGCTGCATCCTGCAGGGTGTGGCTTGAGGGGCAGGCTGCGGATTTAGGAGGCTTTGGAAGAACATGCAGGAAAGAGGAAGCCGTCTTGTTTTTCAGCTGGCTGGCGCTGAAAACATTTCTTTGGTACTGGGCCCGACTCGCCTCTCCGCCCGCCAATCTCCAGGCTAATGGAACCTGTTCCCAGCCCCCCGGTGACTGGGCTGTCGTGGCGTTTCCGGACTCTGGTGAATGTCCTTCACCAATTCTCCGCAGAGGGCTGGGGCCCTCCACTTCCTGAGGGGCGCTCAACTTGCCTCCCCTCCTTCCCTTTCAGGGGATTTGCAAGTCAGTGGGTTAGTTCTTTTGATCTTGAGGCAACTTACACCTTAACCATACGCCCAAGAAGCAGTCCCTTCATCTTTCTTCGGTCTTACCTCTTTGAGACTTTACTAATAAAACATTTCTGTAGAAAGAAGCTCAAAAACGCATATCCCTACTAACCCACAAATACCTGCACAGCATTTCAAGATGTTCACGGCCCCATGACAGCTGTTTCTGAATCCTACTAAATACCGTCTCCGACTTTTCAGGTCAACATTGTTCACGGTAGTCTCACAGTTGAGACGAACGTGAAAATATTTTGTCAATTGTGAAAATTCACCTCCTACGATTTGTATCTTGGGTGCACAGTATTTGCAGGTGCACTTCAGTGAGTCTTAAAATAAGCACACACAAACATAGTCATATACATGAAAAATCCTGTGAATTTTCTCTCACCTCTTTTCACTTCCATCTGTAAACATTTAAACCAGGAGGACTGCAACACTTGACAGAGCCGCCATAAAGCAAGGAAGTGACGTGAGACTCACAGAAGGGGTTGAGTGTGGTGCGCTTGTTTTCGGAGACATAACAGAGCAACCAAGGCACCATCCCCCCAGCCCCAATTTCCCCCTAATTCTCCGACCAGTTCTCACTTGTATTAGACCCAGGTGAACACCCACAAATAGCTCAGTAACATGGGACTACTCTCCCAATTACATATCTCTTTTGATACTTTCTCACCTTCCCTTTTCCTTGAACACAGCAGCGACAAGCTCAATGCTTCCAGACAGTGCCGCAACCAAATAGTAGATTTTGATCCACCCAAAACTGGATCTCAGCTCTGGGCCCCAAGAAGCCTGTAACTCACTTTATTACTGGCATTTTTTTGAATTTTATTTTATTTTTTTATACAGCAGGTTCTGAATAGTTATCTATTTCATACGTATTAGTGTATCCACGTCAATCCCAATCTCCCGACTCATTCCACCCTCCCCCGACTCATTCCCCCCCCCCCCCCCCCCACCACCTCCCGCGCGTTTCCCCCCCTTGGTGTCCATACGTTGGTTCTCTACACCTCTGTCTCTATTTCTGCCCCGCAAACCGGTTCACCTGTACCATTTTTCTAGACGCCACATGTAAGCGTTAATATATGACATTAGTTATTCTCTTTCTGACTTGCTTCACTCGGTATGACAGTCTCTAGGTCCATCCACGTCTCTGCAAATGACTCAGTTTTGTTCCTTTTCATGGCTGAGTAATATTCCATTGTATATATGTACCACAACTTCCTGATCCGTTCGTCTGTCGATGGGCATTTAGGTTGCTTCCAGGACCTGGCTATCGGAAATAGTGCTGCAATGAACATTGGGGTGCATGTTTCTTTTCGAGTTATGGCTTTCTCTGGGTATATGTCCAGTAGTGGGATTGCTGGGTCATTCTATTTTTAGTTTTTTTAAGGAACCTCCATACTGTTCACCATAGTGGCTGTGTCAGTTTACATTCTCACCAACAGTGCAAGAGGGTTCCCTTTTCTCCACACCCTCTCCAGCATTTGTTGTTTGTAGATTTTCTGATGATGCCCATTCTAACTGGTGTGAGGTGATACCTCATCGTCGTTTTGACTTGCATTTCTCTAATAATTAGTGACGTTGAGCTGCGTTTCATGTGCCTCCTGGCCATCTGTGTGTCTTTGGAGAATAAGGTCTGTGTAGGTCTTGTGCCCATTTCTTGACTGGGTTGTTTATTTTTTTTGACACTGAGCTGAAAGAGCTGTTTATATATATTTTAGAGATTAATCCTTTGTCCGTTGATTCGTCTGCAAATATTTTCTCCCATTCTGAGGGTTGTCTTTTTGTCTTGTTTATGGTTTCCTTTGCTGTACAAAAGCTTTGAAGTTTCAGTAGGCCCCATTTGTTTATTTTTGTTTGTATCTCCATTACTCTAGGAGGTGGGTCAAGAAAGACCTTACTGTGATTTATGTCACAGAGTGTTCTGCCTGTGTTTTCCTCTAAGAGTTTTATTGTGTCTGGTCTTATATTTAGGTCTTAAATCCTTTTTGAGTTTGCTTTGTGTGCGGTGTTACGGAGCGTTCTACTTTCATTCTTTTACATGTAGCTCTCTAGTTTTCCCAGCACCACTTATTGAAGAGACTGTCTTTTCTCCATTGTATATTCCTGCCTCCTTTATCAAAGATAAGGTGGCCACATGTGTGTGGGTTTACCTCTGGGCTTTCCCTCCTGTCGCACTGATCTATGTTTCTGTTTTTGTGCCAGTATCATACTGTCCTGATTACTATAGCTCTATAGTATAGTCTCAAGTCAGGGAGCCTGGTTGTTCAAGCTCCGTTTTCTCCCCTCAAAATTGCTTTGGGGGCTTCCCTGGTGGCGCAGTGGTTGAGAGTCCGCCTACCGATGCAGGGGACGCGGGTTCGTGCCCCGGTCCGGGAGGATCCCACGTGCCGCGGAGCGGCTGGGCCCCTGAGCCATGGCCGCTGAGCCTGCGCGTCCGGAGCCTGTGCTCCTCAACGGGAGAGGCCACAGCAGTGAGAGGCCCGCGTACC
>NW_006782267.1:2751474-2773768 GCF_000442215.2 Lipotes vexillifer | reverse complement strand
TGAGAGGCCCGCGTACCACAAAAAAAAAAAAAAAAAATTGCTTTGGCTATTTGGGGTCTTTGGTGTCTCCATATAAATTTTAAGATTTTTGGTCCTAGTTCTGTTAAAAAAAAAAAAAAAAAAAAAAGCCATTGGTAATTTGACAGGTATTTCACGGAATCTGTAGATTGCTTTGGGAAGTATAGTCATTTTCACAGTATTGATTCTTGCAATCCAAGAGCAGATGGTATATCTCTCCATCTGTTTGTGTCATCTTTGCTTTCTTTCATCAGTGTCCTGTAGTTTTCT
Organism: Lipotes vexillifer; assembly: GCF_000442215.2. Taxonomy (NCBI): domain Eukaryota; kingdom Metazoa; phylum Chordata; class Mammalia; order Artiodactyla; family Lipotidae; genus Lipotes; species Lipotes vexillifer. The sequence goes on along the minus strand of NW_006782267.1, from coordinate 2,773,480 downwards.
GAGTACAGGTCTTTTACCTCCTTTGGTAGGTTTCTTCCTAGGTATTTAATTCTTTTTGTTGCAGTGGTGAATGGGACTGTTTCCTTAATTTCTCTTTCTGATCTTTCGTTGGTGGTGTATAGGAATGCCAGAGAGAGAGTTCTGTGCATTAATTTTGGGTCCTGCAACCGTACGAAATTCACTGATTAGCTCTAGTAGTTTTCTGGTGGCATCTTTAGGATTCTCTGTGTATAGTGTCGTGTCACCTGCAAACAGTGACAGCTTTACTTCTTCTTTTCCGATGTGGATCCCTTTTCTTTCCTTTTCTTCTCTGACTGCTGTGGCTAAAACTTCCAAAACTAAGTTGAATAAGAGTGGTGAGAGTGGACAGACTTGTCTTGTTCTCTTTGATTTAGTAACCTAGTGTTTAGCCTCCATGTGTCTTGTCTGTGGTTGTTATGGTTTTTTCCCTGTAATTTATCTCTAATCCCACAGTGTTGTGGCTGGAAAAGATGCTGGATATGATTTCAATTTTCTTAAATTTACCGAGGCTTGATTTGTGACCCAAGGTATGATCTGTCCTGGAGGAATGTTCCATGTGCACTTCAGAATAAAGTGTATTCTGCCACTTTTGGGTGAAATGTTCTAAAAATATCAATTAAATCTAGCTGGTCTATTGTGTCATTTAGGGCTTGTGTTTGCTTGTTAATTTTCTGTCTGGATGATTTGTCCATTGGTGTGAGGTGTTAAGGGTCCCCCACTATCACTATGTTACCGTCGATCTCCTCTGTTGGCGGCTGCCTTACGTATTGAGGTGCTGCTATGTTGGGTGCATTTATAATTGTTACATCTCCTTCTTGGGTCGATCGCTTGATCATTATGTAGTATCCTTTCTTGTCTCTTGTAACATTCTTTTCTTTTAAAGTCTATTTTCTCTGATACGAGAATTGCTACTCCAGCTTTCTTTTGATTGCCATTTGCATGGCATATCTTTTTCCATCCCCTCACTTTCAGTCTGTATGTGTCCCTAGGTCTGAAGTGGGTCTCTTGTAGGCAGCATATATAAATATGGGTCTTGTTTTTGTATCCATTCAGTGAGCCTGTGTCTTTTGGTTGGAGCATTTAATCCATCCACGTTGAAGGTAATTATCGACATGTATGTTCCTATGACCATTCTTTTAATTGTTTTGGGTTTGTTTTTGTGGGTCCTTTTTTTCTCTTGTGTTTCCCACTTAGAGAAGCTCCCTTGGCATTTGTTGTAGAGCTGGTTTGGTGGAGCTGAATTCTCTTAGCTTTTGCTTGTCTGTAAAGCTTTTGATTTCTCCACTGAATCTGAATGAGATCCTTGCCGGGTAGAGTAATCTTGGTTGCAGGTTCTTCCCTTTCATCACTTTAAGTGTATCATGCCAGTCCCTTCTGGCTTGCAGAGTTTCTGCTGAGAAATCAGCTGTTCACCTCATGGGAGTTCCCTTGTATGTTACTTGTCATTTTTCCCTTGCTGCTTTCAGTAATTTTTCTTTGTCTTTAATTTTTGCCACTTTGGTTACTATGTGTCTCGGCGTGTTTCTCCTTGGGTTTATCCTGCCTGGGACTCTCTGTGCTTCCTGGACTTGGGGGGCTATTTATTTCCTTTCCCATGTTAGGGAAGTTTTTTGGCTCTAACCTCTTCAAGTATTCCCTCTGGTCCCTTCTCTCTCTCTCTACTCCTTCTGGGACCCCTCTAATGGGAATGTTGGTGTGTGTAATGTTGTCCCAGAGGTCTCTTAGGCAGGCTTCATTTCTTTTCATTCCTTTTTCTTTATTCTGTTCCGCAGCAGTGAATTCCACCATTCTGTCTTCCAGGTCACTCATCCGCTCTCCTGCCTCATTTATTCTGCTACTGATTCCCTCTAGTGAAGTTTTCATTTCAGTTATTGTATTGTTCATCTCTGTTTGTTTGTTCTTTAATTCTTCTAGGTCTTTGTGAAACACTTCTTGCATCTTCACTATCTTTGCCTCCATTCTTTTTCTGGGAGGTTGCCACTCTCCACTTCACTTCATTTAGTTGTTTTTCTGGGGTTTTATCTTGTTCCCTCATCTGGTGCACGGCCGTCTGCCTTTTCATCTTGGCTATCTTTCTGTGAATGTGGTTTTCGTTCCACAGGCTGCAGGATTGTGGTTCTCTTCCTGCTTCTGCTGTCTGTCTGCCCTCTGGTGGATGAGGCTATCTAAGAGGCTTGTGCAAGCTTCCTGATGGGAGGGACTGGTGGGGGGGGTAGAGCGGGCTGTTGCTCTGGTGGGCAGAGAGCAGTCAAACTTTCATCTGCTTGTCTGCTGATGGGTGGGGCTGAGTTCACTCCCTGTTCGTTGTTTGGCCTGAGGTGACCCAGCACTGGAGGCCACAGGCTGTTTGGTGGGGCTAAGGGCAGACTCTGGGAGGGCTCACGCCAAGGAGCACTTCCCCGAACCTCTGCTGCCAGGGTCCCTGTCCCTGCGGTGAGCCACAGCCCCTCCCCGCCTCTGCAGGAGGCCCTCCAACACCAGCAGGTGGGTCTGGTTCAGTCTCCTATGGGGTCACTGCTCCCTCCCCCTGGGTCCGGATGTGCACACTACCTTGCGTGTGCCCTCCGGGAGTGGAGTCTCTGTTGTTTCCCCAGTCCTGCAATCAAATACAGCTAGCCTTCAAAGTCCGATTCTCTGGGAATTCCTCCTCCCATTGTCAGACCCCTAGGTTGGGAAACCTGACATGGGGCTCAGAAACTTCACTCCGGGGGGTGGACTTCTGTGGTATAACTGTTCTCCAGTCTGGGAGCCACCCACCCAGGGGTTATGGGATTTGATTTTATTGTGATTGCAGCCCTCCCACTGCCTCACTCTAGCTTCTCCTTTGTCTTATGGATGTGGAGTATCTTTCTTTTCCGGTGAGTTCCAGTGTCTCCCTGTTGATGACTGTCCAGCAGTTAGTTGTGATTCAGGTGCTCTCGCAAGAGGGAGTGACCACACGTCCTCCCACCCTGCCATCTTCTCACCCAACCCAAATGTCTTTAAAACAAGCTTGGCGCGTGTGTATGGATGGAGTGGGTGGGATATATATGTTGTCAGGCAAGTCTTAACCCCAAACTTAATTTTGTTCCAATTTCTCTTTTCCCCCTTGCTTTATCCAGTATGGTTTTTCCATCCCTTAACGATCCCTCAGAATTACGTCACAACTTCCCAGTTACTTTCAACCTCAATGCCCATGGCACCTGTTCCCCTTTCCCCAGCAGAGGCTGGGCCTGTGCCCTGGGGAGCTACAGTGGGCCAGATGCTTTCCCACTCTCTCTTCTCTTGGTCCCACTCTAAGCCCTCGAAATCGAGACGAGGGGCCTCGTGTGTCTGTCGGACATCTTTTTCTTCTCCCACTTGTAAGCGGTAGATTCTCCACGCACTGCAGGGAGCTGCTCCTTTGAGTCAGGGTTTCTCTGCTACCTCATGCCAACTTCAGGATCCCCTCTGGCGTAGGCCGTCTCTGTGCAGTATGGCGTGCGTGCTCGCTCCCATGCTGGATCCTCTCATCTCCAGCCTCACTAAAGCGTGCTGTTTCTTACCCTCCTTGGCACTGACCTCCCCCAAGTGAAGCCTCTTCTTCATTGCCTGGCTGTCCAGTGGTTAAGACTCCGTGCTTCTACCGCAGGGGGCGCGGGTTCGATCCCTGGTCAGGGAGCTTTTACTCCCAGCGGTGCCTCCCTGGGCAGATCCTGAGCAAACCCCGGTCCCGTCGGCACGGACGGAGACGCAGATTCTCCTGCAGCCCAAATCCCAGCGAGTACGCTGGAGACTGAACTCCTGTCGCACGGAAGCTGGCCCTTCTAGTCCAAAGCGGAAGCCCTGGCAGCGCGTGTAACTCACTTTAGATATTTAATAAGAGCATTACACTAGTAATAAAGCAACAGACACAGAAAACAAACTTACAGTTACCAGAGGGGAAGGGACAAATTAGGAGTTTGGGATGAACATACGCACACTACTCTACTCTACTCTATATGAAACAGATACTCAACAAGCTCCTACTGTATAGCACAGGGAACTCTTCTCAATATCACAGGTTCTGTGATAACCTATAAGGGAAAAGAATCTGAAAAAATGTACGTATGTGTAACTGAATCACTGTGCTGTGTACACCTGAAACTAACACAACATTGTAAATCAATCAACTGTACTCCAATAAAAAACTAAAAAACAAACAGAACAAAACGATGAGCTTTTCCACTGCCCAGGACAATCCACTCATATTCCTAGACCTTTGTCAACAGCAGAGTCCGGCACAAATGCAAAACAGTAACAGCATATTCAGCAGAAACAAATGAGAATCCTATCAGTGTCACTGTGTTTACACTGTTCCTATTTAACGGCATATGTTACGGCGAAACGAGTATTGTGGTCAAAGAAAGCACATGTAAAAATGTTTCAATAAACTTTACATCACTGTACAACCCCAAAGCTGGGTTTAATGCGGTGGCGGAATGCGTTCAGCAACATCCTAAAGCAGATGTCTGAAACTGCTGCAAACTCCAACTTGGCTTTACAATCCGAAGTCTCAACCCAACAGAAAAAGATTTCATATGTTTCAGAAAACTTTTCCAAACCAAAAGAGGGACGCTGGCCATCCTGATTAGTTTGTGAACAGGTCACTAATCATTTTACTTGGATATTAAAAGAACAAAACGTTTGTGGAGTAGTAAAGTTTGATTGGATATCTATCTATCTATCTATCTATCTATCTATCTATCTATCTATCTATCTTTTGACCCTGGGGGACAACCTGCTTTGATGAATGCTCACTCTAACTATTATTATTATGGCCAGGGTCGTAACTAACTGAGGAGAGGCTGATTACAAACGTCAAGAAAGCAACGTCGACCGTTCTCTTTCGGGGGTGCAGTTAGTGGGATGCCTCGGAGTACACCATTATTGCATTGCTACTGTTGGTCTAGCGCCAGCGCCACTTCACTTCTTGCACGTGGTGCCAAGCGCCAGCCTTCTCTGCCTTGATACCCAGCCCACTGTGTTGAGACCGCCGACCAGCTTTTATTCATTTCATCAATCACTTTAGGAAACATCCACACAGCTGTCCTGACTGAAACCTCTCCTCTCGATTCGGGTCCGACCATCTTGGAGGGGGCGCCAACATTCACCTTCCCCAATTCGGCTTGAAGTATTCAAACAACAGTGCAACTTGGAAGATGATCAGTTCATAATACAATAATCGAGTTTTGTGATTTTGTACTTTTTCTCTCTCATTCACAAGGGGTGAGAAGCATCTCCCTACGTAACGCCGCTCCTTACAAGATCCCAATTACGTTTGCGACTTCAGAGCCTTGTACAGCAACTGCCTGTCAGTCATCTTGCAGTAAAACATTATGTATAAAACATTATGCAACACGGACACCCTTCAGAGAGGCCGCACACCAGCTTCTAACAAACAAACAAACAAACACCCTTTGTTTCTGTGAACAGACTGGACGTAAGTGAACTTGCTTTTTCTTCTTCTCGATCCACACAGTGTATGTTTCATAACGTTCACGAATGTTTTCAAAATGACTAAAACCAAGTAAATACAGATAATTACTTTGCCGTGAAGGCTTGAAGACACGGATCTTTCGACTTTTGCCAAGAATAAAAATAATTAATAGGCTGCTGGGAGGAGGCTCCAGCTGGAGATTTTCAATGATGCATTAAAAGTAGTTTTGGAAAAAACTGTAAAATCGAATACGTATCTGTTTCTCAACAAGCAGTTGGTTAACATCTGTAGTCGTAAGCCTGTTCATAAAAATGAAAAATAAAAAATCAACTGTCATTAAGAGTGTATGAATTTGATTAGAGAGAGTCTTTTTCCTAGATTAAAAAGCTCCATAGATAGTATCGAATTCTCCTTCACTAAAGTCACTTGAGGGCAATTAACTAGAATTTATCATGACAAGTGCAGGAACTGTGACCTAGGGACAGTAAAAGAAAGACTGCCTAGCGGCACATGGAGCTACAGCCAGCTTTGGAGAATTCTTTTCTCCTTCTTTCCAGTAGCGTTTGTACTCTTAGATCTTATCATTCAACAGAACATCTGCAAAGGATAGTCCTTTCAAACGGTAGGACAGAAGAACAAACTTCACACGAAGACCGTGTAAAATGCCGTTGTGTAGATAATCCGGGCACGTTGCACGACTGACCTTCATGACACGACAAAAAATATAATGACGGGCGACTCTAGGCTAGATTTTTGTAGGAACAGTAACTTTGGATAGCTATGTGCTAACAATGGCAAACACAGGGCTAAGGCCTTGACTTTTAATGTCTCAGCCATGTGAAGTTAAAACATTACCTCTACCTCTTCTTACAGATGAAGAAACAGAGGATGTTCAGTAACTTGCCCCAAGTTATAGAGCTAGTGAGGTCCAAAGCTGGGATTCAAGTCCAGATCTCCCTCAATCACTACAACGCTGCGTAACAGTTAAGAAAAAAATTATCTATGGCCAAAAAGCACATGAAAAGATGCTCAACCTCACTAACTACCAGAGAATTGCAAATCAAAACCACAATGAGGTGTCACCTCACACTGATGAGAATGGCCGTCATCAAAAAATCTACAAGTAACAAATGCTGGAGAGGGTGTGGAGAAAAGGGGACCCTCCTGCACTGCTGGTGGGAATGTAAATTGGTGCAGCCACTATGGAGAACAGTATGGCGGTTCCTTAAAAAACGAAAAATAAAACGACCATACGACCCAGCCATCCCACTCCTGGGCGCAGATCAGGAGAACATCGTAACTTGAAGAAAAACGTGCACCCCAATGTTCACTGCAGCACTGTTTACAACAGCACGGACAGGGGAGCAACCTAAATGTCCATCAAGAGAGGAATGAATAAAGAAGATGTGGTACATATACACAATGCAGCAGTACTCAACCATAACAAAAGAATGAAATAATGCCACTTGCAGCAACATGGATGGACCCAGAGATGATCAAACTAAGTGAAGTAAGTCAAAGAGAAAGACAAAGTAGCCTATGATATCATTTCTATGTGGAGTCTAAAAAGGATGAGACAAATGAACGTACGTACAAAACAGAAACAGACTCACAGACTTCAAAAACAAACTTACGGTTACCAAAGGGGAGAGGTCAGGAGACGGGTAGATCAGGAGTTTGGGATTAACATCTACACACTACTATATATACAACAGATAACCCACAAGGGTACCTACTGTACAGCACAGGGAACTCTAGTCACTGTTCTCTAAAAGCCTATATGAGAAAAGAATCTGTAAAGTAACGGATATACGTGTCTGTATAACTGATTCACTTTGCTGTACGCCTGAATCTAACGCTGCATTGTAAATCAACTCTAGTCCAATATAAAATAAAGATTAAATTACGAAAGGAAAGAAAAAATAATCTGAGAATGTTTACGTCTCAGTTACCTTTCCTCTAGATTTATTCTTGCATTGTTGCAATTTGACCCTGCTTTAGTAGACACTAAAGAGACAAACAAATGCTGATACTAACAAGCTGACTAGAGTACCCCGGTTAGATGAACATGTGCAGTTTCACTGGTTTCCATCTGTCCTGGGAGGACAGGCCTTTTCAGCATCTACGTTTTAAATAAGGCAGATCTTGCACTGTATAGCACAGAGAACTCTACTCAGTATTCTGTAACAACCACCTACATGGGAAAAGAATCTGAAAAAGAATGGATATAAGTATAACGGAATCGCTTTGCCGTACACCTGCAACTGACACAACGTTGTAGATCAACTATACTCCAATATAAAATAAAAATTAAAAATACTAGCTAAACAAGGAGCTACAGTATAGCACAGGGAACTATATTATTTTCCATTATCGGTTCTTACAAGATAATCTGAAACAATAACTGAAACTTTGCGGTACACCTGCAACTAACACAATATTGTAAATCAACCACACTTCCATTAAAAAAAAAATCATAAGAACAACAACAACAAAAGGCAGGTCTGTAATCTTCGTTAAGCCACGTGCATTTATTTCCTTGTGGCAACTGCTTTCTGGGAACAAATCCCCTTCTCTGGAATCACCCAACGTAAAGCTCTAATTTCGGTAGTATTGTTGTCGTTGGATTTCTACAGGTGTGGCCTTTTCTCATCTATTCCATTCTCGTGTCTTCTTTTCCATGCCAACAGCACGGAAGTCAAGGTAGTCACAGTTTAGTCACCTGGGAAACCCTAAGTTTCAAGCAACAGGGATCTTCCTTTCATTTTGGGGATCGAATGAAGTGCTGATACAGAGCTAAGGCTCTCCAGTAGACGGTCCTCTGGCCCCACTCCCTTCCTTCTTGCTGTATCCACACATTTTGTTTGCTATATAACCTTGCAGGCCTCTCACTGTGACTCCAGGCTCACTCGTGGGAATGGGTTTGGCCAGTGGCATGTCAGCTAACGTGACAATGACTGACAGAGGCTTGAAAAGCATGTGGGCAACTGGGCCCAGCCACCTGCCTTCACCTCTGCAGTCCCCTGGAGAATCATGCTTGGGCTAGATTGCAGGAGAGAGCTGTCCAGCAGTGGAGATGCCCCAGTTACCAGCCTGAGCTGCGAGGGAGCCTAACCAAGATCAGCAGGTTAGCTGACCCCCAGCTGACTCCAGATGCACCAACAGTAAGAACTAGACCTGTACGGGGTTGAGTCCTGGTTCTGTTTCTCTATCCTCATTTCTCACCGTCTCCCCTTCCTCACTCAACTCTAGCCAGGCGTAATTAGACGCGATCTCCCACTGCACCCTGCCACCTTCTGTCTCTATAGGTTTGCTAAACATGGCTGGCTGGTATGCCTTTACTGTACTGATTGATAGGTACCCACTCTCTTTCAAGACTTGGTGATCACTTGCCCCAAGACCTTTTGGGTGTACCATTTCTGCCCCCTCTATGCCTTCTACCCTCTCTATGCCTTCTACCTACTCAGGCAGCTTGCCAAAGCTGTTCTCAACGTTTCAGTGATTTTCCCTTTCGCTCCAAAATTACACATTCTTGGAAGATTTTAATAAAGGCTAAGTAAGATTTTAAGAAAAGCTTCCAAGGCAGGCTGATTAAGGAGTGAAAGGTCAGAGGGGTCAGCAGGGGAAGCTGGGAAAAGGAGATATAAGGAGGGGGGGGGGGCCATTTGTCGGTATGAGTCACTTATACTTTAGCCCCTTAGAGGTGTGGGTCTTTCTGCATCATCACTCTTTTAATCACTCCTAAATCAAATTTCTACTTGCAGCATCATGTGCGTCAGAATTACTTGTGCTAGGAAAGAACAGTGTAGTTACAGAAAGGTTTATATAATGAAAGCTAGGTTGGTGTGGATTTATTCAAAACATTTCTTTGTTGAAAAGTGACTGCTATTCTATCCTATTCTACTTTGGCACGTTCTATTTTTCTTTTGCTAAAGAAGCTTTCCGACTTGCCCCCCTAAAATTACACTGCTTCTCGTCCTTTGCCATGTACTTAATTCAATTTAAATAACTGCTGGGCGAGAGGGAGTGCTTCCTCTGTTAACATCTCTCTGACCAGCTACTTGCTGCTAGTCTAGATCATCACATTGTCTCCGATACGGAATATCTCGTGGGCCCCAGTGAGAGAGGGGTTCTCTCTGTGTTTCAGATAAGGTCTAAAATTCTTCCTAGGTGGGGGCCAATTGTTAATGTTTCAGAAGATGGCCCCGCTCGCCTCTGAATGAGACCAGGTGTGTGTTTGGCATTCTTCGGCTATTCATTTTATTAAATCCTTTAAAAAAAAATGTGAAATAGATTCCGGCGACAAGAGGGCAGAGGGGGAGGACTTGAGCTCACCTCCTCTCATGAAAGCACCCAAGTCACAACTGCTGAACAACCACTGACAAAAAAGACTAGGACCTACCAAAAAAGAAAGATACTCTGCATCCAAAGACAGAAGAAGCCACAACAAGACAGTAGGAGGGGTGCTTTTGCGATAATAATCAAATCCCATGCCCGCCAGATGGGTGACCCGGAAAATGGGAAATAATTATATTGCAGAGGTTCTCTTACAGAAGTAAGCGTTCTGAGCCCCACTTCAGGCTCCCCAGCCTGCGGGTCTGGCATCAGGAGGAGGAGCCCCCAGAGCATCTGGCTTTGAAGACCAGTAGGGCTTGAGTGCAGGAGCCCCACAGGACACGTGGAAACAGAGACTCCACTCTTGGAGGGCGCACATAAGGTTCCCTGTGAACTGGGACCCAGGGTGAAGCAGCGACTCCACAGGAGCCTGGGTCAGACCCACCTGTGGGTCTCGGAGGGTCTCCTAGGGAGTTGGGGGTTGGCTGGGCCTCACTGTAGGGGCAAGGGCCAGAGGCCCCAGGAACTATTCATCGGCGTGAGCTCTCCTGGAGATCGCCATTTTGGCACCGAGACCTTGCCCTTCCCCCCCCCCCCCCCCCCCCCCAGGAACTATTCATCGGCGTGAGCTCTCCTGGAGATCGCCATTTTGGCACCGAGACCTTGCCCTTCCCCCCCCCCCGCCCCCCCACCACTGCCTGGGTCCAGTGCTGGTATACCTCAGGCCAAACAATGAATAGGGTGGGAACACAGCCCCACCCAGCAGCAGACTGTCTGCCTAAAGTCGTCCTGAGCACAAAGTCTCCTCTAAATGCACCTCTTGGCATGGCCCTGCCCACCAGGGGGCAGGCAACAGTCCCTCCCACCAGGAAGCCTGCACAAGCCTCTGGACCAGTCTCACCCACCAGGGGCCAGACACCAGAAGAAAGAGGGAACTACAAACATGCAGCCCGAGAAACAGAGACCACAAACACAGACAGTTACACAAAATGAGACAGCGGAGAAATATATTCCAGACAAAGGAACAAGATAAAACCCCAGAAGAACAACTAAGTGAACTGGAGATAGGTAATCTACCTGAAAAAGAATTCAGAGTAATGAATTAAAACAGAAAAAGCAATGCAAACACAACACTAAAGACAGTCGTCAAATCACAAGAGAAGCAAACGAAAAGGAAGGGAAGAAAAAAGACTTACGAAAACAAATCCAAAACAATGAACCAGATGGCAGTAAGAACATACATCGTGATAATTACCTGAAATGTAAAAGGATTAAATACTCCGACCAAAAGACGTAAACTGGCTGAATGGATACAAAAATAAATCCCGTATATATGCTGTCTACAAGAGACCCGGTTCAGACCTAGGGACACATACAGACTGAAAGTGAGAAGATGGAAAAAGGTATTCTGTGCAAACGGAAATCAAAAGAAAGCTGGAGTAGCAATACTCATGTCAGACAAAATAAGACTTTAAAATCAAGACTGTTACAAGAGACAAAGACACTATATATATATATATATATATATATATATATATATATATATACACACACACAGTGATCAAAGGATCAAGCCATGAAGAGGATAAAACAATTGTAAATGTATATGCACCCAACAAAGGAGCACCTCAGTATATAAGGCAAATGCTAACAGCCATAAAAGGAGAAATCAACAGTAACACAGTAATAGTGGGGGACTTTAACACCCCACTTACATCAATGGACAGATCATCCAGACAGAAAAATCAATAAAGAAACACAGGAGGCCTTAAATGACACATGAGACCAGATGAACTTCACTGATACTTATAGAACATTCCATCTGAAAGCAGCAGAATACACATTCTTCTCAAAGGCACATATAACATTCTCCAGGAGAGATCACAATGCTGAGTCACAAAGCGAGCCTCGGTAAATTTAAGAAAATTGAACTCGTATCAAGCATCTTCTCCGACTGCAACGCTATTAGATTAGAAATCAACTACAAAACAAAACAAAACAAAACAAAACAACTGTAAAAAACAACTGTAAAAAACACAAACACGTGGAGATGAAACAATATGCTGCTAACCAACCAACGGATCACTGAAGAAATCAAAGAAGAAATGAAAAAATACCTAGAGACAAAGGAAAACAAAAGCCTGATGATCCAAGACCTACGGGACGCAGCAAAAGCAATTGTAAGAGGGACGCTTATAGCAATACTATCTTACCTCAGGAAACAAGAAAAATCCCAAATAAACAACTTAACCTTATGCCTAAAGCAACTAGAGAAAGAAGAAAAGACAAAACCCAAAGTGAGTAGAAGGAAAGAAACCCTAAAGATCAGAGCAGAAAGAAATGAAACAGAGACAAAGAATACGTAAACAAAATTGATAAATCTTTAGCCAGACTCCTCAAGAAAAAAAGGGAGAGGGCTCTAATCCATAAAATTAGAAATGAAACAGGCACCACAGAAATACAAAGGATCATAAGAGACTACTACAAGCAACTCTATGCCAATAAAATGGACAATCTAGAAGAAAAGGACAAATTCGCAGAAAGGTACCATCTCCCAAGACTGAACCAAGCAGAAATAGAAACTGTGAACAGACCAATCACAAGTACTGAAATTGAAAATGTGACTTAAAAACTCCCAACAAACAAAAGTCCAAGAGCAGATGGCTTCACAGGCGAATTCTACCAAGCATTTAGAGATGAGCTAACACCTATCCTTCTGAAACTATTCCAAAAAAAAAAACCGCAGCGGAGGGAACACCCCCAAACTCATTCCACGAGGCCACCATCACCCTGATACCAAGACCAAACAAAGACAGCACAAAAAAAGAAAATTACAGGCCAATATCCCTGATGAATATAGATGCAAAATTCCTCAACGTAATACTAGCAAACCGAACGCGACAATACAGTAAAAGGATCATACACCATGATCAAGTGGGATTCATCCCAGGGATGCAAGGATTCTTCAATATCCGCAAATCAACCAATGTGATACACCACCTTCACAAACTGAAGAATAAAAACCATAAGATCATCTCAATAGACGCAGAAGAAGCTTCTGACAAAATTCAACATTCATTTATGATAAAAACTCTCCAGAAGGTGAGCACAGAGCCTCAACATAATAAAGACCATATATGACAAACCCACAGCTAACATGATACTCAACAGTGAAAAGCCGAAAGCGTTTCCTCTAAGATCAGGAACAAGACAAGGATGCCCACTCCCACCACTTTTCTTCAACATAGCTTTGGAAGTCCTAGCCATGGCAGTCAGAGAAGAAAAAGAAATAAAAGGAATCCCAACTGGAAAAGAAGTAAAACTGCCACTGTTTACAGAGGACAAGATACTACACATAGAAAGTCCTAAAGATGCTACCAGAAAACTACTCGAGCTCACCAATGAATCTGGTAAAGTTGCAGCTTACAGAATTAATACACAGAAATCTCTTGCATTTCTGTATGTTAACGATGACAGGTCAGAAAGAGAAATTAAGGAAACGATCCCATTTACCATCACGTCAAAAAGAATAAAATTCCTAAGAATAAACCTACCCAAGGAGCCAAAATACCTGTACTCGAAAACTATAAGATGCTGGTGAAAGAAACTGAAGACGACACACACAGAGGGAAAGGAATTGGAAAAAAAAATCAATATTGTTCTTGAATTGGAAGAATCAATATTGTCAAAATGAGTATACTACCTAAGGCAAGCTACAGATTCAGTGCAATCCCTATTAAATTACCAATGGCATTTTTCACAGAAGTAGAGCAAAAAAATTTTTAATTTGTATGGAAACACAGAAAAAACCCGAATAGCCAAAGCAATCCTGAGAAAGGAAAACAGAGCTAGAGGAATCAGGCTCCTTGACTACAAAGCTACAGTCATCAAGACAGTATGGCACTGGCAGAGAAACAGAAATACAGATCAGTGGGACAGGATAGAAAGTCCAGAAATAAACCCATGCACCTCTGGTCAACTAATCTACGTCAAAGGAGGCAAGGATATACAATGGAGAAGAGACAGCCTCTTCAATAAGTGTTGCAGGGAAAACTGGACAGCCACATGTTGAAGAATGAAACGAGCACATTCTCTAACACCATACACAAAAATCAACTCAAGATGGATTAAAGACCTAAATGTAAGACCAGATACTGTAAAACTCTCGGAGGAAAATACAGGCAGAACAATCTTTGCATAAATTGCAACAATATCTTTTTGGATCCACCTCCTGGAGAAATGAAAATAAAAACAAAAATAAACAAATGGGACCTAATGAAACTTGAAAGCTTTTGCACAGCAAAGGAAACCATAAACAAAACAAAAGGACAACCCACAGAATGGGAGAAAATATTTGCAAACGAAGCAACTGACAAAGGATTAATCTCCAAAATATACAAAAGCAGCTCATGCAGCTCAATATCAAAAAAACCAACAACCCAGTGAACAAATGGGCAGAAGATCTAAAGAGACACTTCTCCAAAGAAGACATAGAGATGGCCAAAAAGCACATGAAGAGATGCTCAACATCACTAATTATTAGAGAAATGCAAATCAAAACGACCATGAGGTATCAGCTCACACGGCTCAGAATGGCCATCATTGAAAAGTCTACAAACCATAAATGCTGGAGAGGGTGTGAAGAGAAGGGAACCCTCCTAGCCTATTGGTGGGAATGTAAGTTGGTACAACCATTATGGAGAACAGCATGGAGGTTCCTGAAAAGAACTTAAAATAGAACTATACCACATGATCCAGCAATCCCACTCCTGGGCATATACCCAGAGAAAACCATAATTTGAAAAGACACATGCACCCCAGTGTTCACTGCAGCACCATTTACAATAGCCAAGGCGTGGAAGCAACCTAAATATGTCCATCGACAGAGGACTGAATAATGAAGATGTGGTACATGTGCACAGTGGAATAGTACTCAGACATAAAAACGAACGAAATAATGCCATTTGCAGCAACATGGATGGACCTCGAGATGCTCACACTAAGCAAAGTCAGTCAGAAAGAGAAAGACAAATACCATGTGATATCACTTGTATGTGGAATCTAAACTATGCCACAAATGAACTTCTCTAAGAATCAGAAACAGACTGACACAGAGAACAGACTTGTGGTTGCCAAGTGGGGGCGGGGGCAGGGTAGGGATGGAGTGGGAGTTTGGGACTAGCAGATGCAAACTAGTACATACAGAATGGATGAACAACAAGGTCCTATTGTATAGCACAGGGAAATGTATTCACTATCCTGTAATAACTAGTCATAAAAAAGAACGAAATAATGCCATTTGCAACAACATGGATGGACCTAGAGATTATCATACTAAGTGACGTAAGTCAGAAAGACAAGTACCCTGTGATATCACTTCTACGTGGAATCTAAAAAAAAGATACAAATGAACTTGTGTACAAAACAGAAAGAGACTCACAGACTTCAAAAACAAACTTACGGTTACCAAAGGGGAGAGGTCGGGGGAGGGATAGATTAGGAGTTTGGGGTTAACATCTACACACTACTATATATACAACAGATAAGCAACAAGGGCCTACTGTACAGCACAGGGACCTCTAGTCACTATTCTCTAATAACCTACACGAGAAAAGAATCTGTAAAGTAATGGATATACGTATCTGTATAACTGAATCACTTTGCTCTACACCCGAAACTAACACAACACTGTAAATCAACTACACTCTAATACGAAATAAAAACTAAAACAAAAAATAAAGTGACGTAGACCCAAGGTTAGTAACAACAAAAAAATTCTGAAGTAACACTCAGAAAAGAAAACTAAATGTATGATATAATGACAAAACCATATATAACTCCCACCCAGAAAGTGCCGTTAACCCCATTGATCTCCCCATGTTTTTCCAGTGGTGCTACTGCCCTCCCATCCAAGAGGCAACCGTCAACCCGACTTTTATTTATAGTTTTTACACCTGTGTCTACATCTCTAAACACAAGAGCTTTTGATCTTTAACTTACGTACAAACAGACTCCTAGTGCATTCATCCTTTTGTTTCCCGATTCCTTTAACAATATGTTTGTAAGAGTCGTCCATGTGGTTTGCTAGAGATCAATAATTTTCAACGCCATCTGGCCTGTTATTTTCCCTAGCACAGTACGAGTGAGTGCTACCATCTTCTTGGTTAGGAAAGACAAACCGATAAATACTGTGTACTCTTTCCGTCCTCGTCTTCCCTTGATATTTAAATTCAGAAACGCAATCGACCTGAGAACAGTCACCAAACAGAGAAGTCAAGAGGGCGTGCGATACTCACTCACAACATTGGCTTGTCCGGTGAATATGGTGTACTGGAGCTCGTAGGAAACCACACTGAATTCGTCATCGGAGGTCCAGTGAACGGTGATGGTGTCATAGGAAGCCGTGCAGAGCTCTTCTCTAATTGTGGGAGGGTTGGGAGCTGTGGGGAGCAAGACGGTCATCAGCAGAGAAGCAGACACCTCTGGGATACATTTCAAAGGAGATGTTTGACAGTCAAAGCAGGCCTTTTAAAACGTATCCATCAGAACTACTATCCGAGAGAGGGTGATGCCAATCCAAAGGACATTTGCTTGGCTCGTTATATCACTGTGATTTTTTTCCCAGGTAGTGTGGCTTCAGCCAGCCAGTATCTTCTCTCTGTTTATCATGAAAGCATGTTCAGAAGGGTAAGCAAACAAACTCTCTTATTCGTGAAAGAAAACATGTTAAACAAAAAGTCGACAAGATGAACTCTTTGTCATTTCATCCCCATTGTGGGGATGGCAAACTTCTTCGGTAAAGAGCTAGATGGTAAATATTTTAGGCTTTGTGGGTCCTCTGGTCTCTGTTGCAACTACTCAACTCTGCCTTTGTACCGTGAAAGCGGCCAGAGACAGACTGTACTCAAGTAGACCTGGCCAGGTTCCAGTAGAACTTGATTTACAAAAACAAGTGAGGACCAGATTTGGCATGTGACCCAAAGTTAGCCAACCTCTGAGCTACAAGATGCCACGTATTTTTATATTCAGGCACCCAACTGAAAAAATACTGATGTTTGTTATCCCATAACATATCAGTCAGATAAGTGCTTGAAAATTTTCTTTCATTACATGTTTTGAGGCCTTATCAAAATGTATTAGTGTGATTCTGTTTTCTTCTCATTTTTCAGTTGATAGGTGATATGTCCAATTAAGAACATGACTGCCGATCAATCATATCTAGGAAGTACATTTTCCTTCCTCAAGAAAAACAGGATGCCTTGGCGTTTGGTTAACTTATCGCTGGGGAAGGCTGCTGTTTTACGTCTTGAACACATTCTGGAGTGGAGAAGTCTAAATCCTACCCAAATGATGATTTTAAGTTGACTTCTGCTGGACTGATTTCAATAACTGCTTTTATGAGACGAGTTTGTGAGCAAGAAAAAGCCTAGGCAGTGAGTGCTTTGCACCGGCAATAATATTTTAGAGCAGGAGCTGGCAAGCTATGGCTATGGGCCAAATCTGGCCCACGGCCTGTTTTTGTAAATAAAGTTTTACTGGAACACAGCCAGGCTCATTCATTTATGGACTGTCTCTGGCTGCCTTCGTGCAATAGCAGAATTGAGTAGTTGCAACCATATGTCCTGCAAAGACTAAAATATTTACCATCTGGCCCTTTACAGTCGAGAGTTTGCCGAGCCCTGGTTTAAAGCGTCGATCCAGGCCTTTTTTTCCATTCTTCTGTACACCGGAACCTAACTTCAAAACGAGAAAACATATCTGCATCCGACAGATGAGCAACGTTTGCTTACACTATCAGAGAACTCTTTCCTGCTTCAAACTCTGATTAGGATGGATTAGTCCTCAAGAAACCCCAAGAGGGAGGAAAGTTTATGAAAATGGTAAAATTTAAAACTTGAATTGTTTTAGTACTCTGCACTTTACCACTTGACGATACATGCAGGACACATATCGTATGAAGCAAGTCACTTTTACATCCGTGGCATAAAGTCAGTTAGCCCAGCTCAGTCTGTTGATTACTGAATTCCGCAAACATTATTGCGGCAGCCACTGCATCACGGTGTGCATTAAGGGATACTACTCAGCCATAAAATGAAATAATGCCATGTGCCATGGACTTAGAGATTACCATATTAAGTGAAGTAAGTCAGGCAAAGACAAGTACCGTATGATACCACTTACATGTGGAATCTGAAATGTGACACAGATGAACTTATCTATGAAACAGAAACAGACTCACAGACACAAGAGAACAGACTTGTGGTGGCCAAGGGGGAGGGGGAGGTACGGGAGGGATGGCGTGGGAGTCTGGGACGAGCAGATGCAAACTATTATATACAGAATGGATAAACAGCAAGGTGCTACTGTATAGTACAGGGAACATATTCAATATCCTGTGACAAACCATAATGGAAAAGAATATGAAAAGGAATATATTGGGTTGGCTAAAAAGTTCATTTGGGTTTTGCCGGAAGCTTGTGTATGCTATATGTATATATGTCTAACTGAGTCACTGTGCTGCACACCTGAAACTAACACAACATTGTAAATCACCTGTACTTCAACAAAGTAAATTAAAAAAAAAGAGATAACTTGCAAAAGAAAGTTGTGCATCAAGATAGAAGGGCTCTACAGAGCCTTAAAGCATTCTTTCTGGAAAATGACTTCATACATCTGTCTCCTGAAGCATCCACATGCAAGATTTAGTGTCATCAGAAACAGAAATAGAGGTCAGTGGAACAGGAGAGAAAGCCCAGAGAGAAACCCACGCACGTATGGTCACCTTATCTTTGAAAAAGGACGCAAGAATATACAACGGAGAAAAGACAGCCTCTTCAGGAAGTGGTGCTGGGAAAAACGGGACAGCTACGTGTGAAAGAATGAAATTAGAACACTCCCTAACACCATACACAAAAAGAAACTCAAGATGGATTAAAGACCTAAATGTAAGGCCAGGCACTATATAAAACTCTTAGAGGAAAACATAGGCAGAACACTCTGTGTCATAAATCGCAGCAAGATCCTTTTGGACCCACCTCCTAGAGAAATGGAATTGAAAACAAAAATAAACAACTGGGACCTAATGAAATTTAAAAGCTTTTGCACAGCAAAGGAAACCATAAACAAGACGAAAAGACAACCCTCAGAATGGGAGAAAATATTTGCACAAGAAGCCAAGAATTAATGTCCACAATATACAAGCAGCTCATGCAGCTCAATATCAAAAGAACAAACAACCCAATCCCAAACTAGGCAGAAGACCTAAATAGACATTTCTCCAAAGAAGATATACAGCTTGCCAGCAAACACATGAAAGGATGCTCAGCATTGCTACTCATCAGAGAAGTGCAAACCAAAACTACAATGAGGTGGGCTTCCCTGGGGGCGCAGTGGTTGGGAGTCCGCCTGCCGGTGCAGGGCACATGGGTTCGTGCCCCGGTCCGGGAAGATCCCACGTGCCGCGGAGCGGCTGGGCCCGTGAGCCATGGCCGCTGAGCCTGCGCGTCTGGAGCCTGTGCTCCGCAACGGGAGAGGCCGCAATAGTGAGAGGCCCGCGTGCCGCCAAAAAACAAAAACAAAAACAAACAAACAAAAAACTCCAATGAGGTTATCACCTCACACGGGTCAGAACGGCCATCATCAAAAAATCGACAAACAAACAATAAATGCTGGAGAGGGTGTGGAGAAAAGGGAGCCCTCTTGCACTGTTGGTGGGAATGTAAATTGATACAGCCACTGTGGAGAACAGTATGGAGGTTCCTTAAAGAACTAAAAAGGGAATTACCATACGACCCAGCAATCCCACTACTGGGCGTATACCCTGAGAAAACCATAATTCAAAAAGAGTCAGGCACCACAATGTTCACTGCAGCTCTATTTACAATAGCCAGGACACGGAAGCAACCTAAGTGTCCATCGACAGATGAATGGATAAAGAAGATGTGGCACATATACACAATGGAGTATTATTCAGCCCTAAAAAGAAACGAAATTGAAGTTATTTGTAGTGAGGTGGATGGACCTAGAGTCAGTCTGTCATACAGAGTGAAGGAAGTCAGAAGGAGAAAATCAAATACCGTGTGCTAACACATATATATGGAACCTAAGGGGGAAAAAAAAAGGTTCTGAAAAACCTAGGGGCAGGACAGGAAATAAAGATGCAGACGTAGAGAATGGGCTTGAGGACACGGGGAGGGGGAAGGGTAAGCTGGGACGAAGTGAGAGAGTGGCATGGACACATATACACTACCAAATGTAAAACAGATAGCTAGTGGGAAGCAGCCGCATAGCACAGGGAGGTCAGCTCGGTGCTTTGTGACCTCCTAGAGGGGTGGGATAGGAAGGGTGGGAGACGCGAGAGGGAGGGGATATGGAGACATATGTATACGTATAGCTGATTCACTTTGTCATACAGCAGAAACTAACACAACATTGTAAAGCAATTATACTCCAATAAAGATGTTAAAAAAAAAAAAAAAAAAAAAGAACAGATAGAAAGCTTGGAAATAGACCCATGATACGTAGAACTTGACGTACAAAAAAGGCAGCACCACAGAGGCGGCAAAGCCATCTTCGTGAGGAAAGAATAGATTGCTTAGAAATTATGTTGATAAAACTGGTTCAAAATAGGAAGAAAAATTCAGTTAAATCCCTACCTTACACTAAATACAAAGGTAAACTACAGATAGCTTAAAGATATAAACGGAAAAGTAAAACAGGGAGGCCGATGGAAGAAGCAGGAGAATATCTTTGTGACTCAGGACGGGGAAAGGTTTCTTTAACAAGATCCAAAAATACAAAACTTAAATCACTAAGATGTATACTTTAAATATCTTACAATTTTATTTGTCGATTATACCTTAATAAAGCTGAAAATTTTTTAAAAAATGAAAAAAATGGTAGAATTTATTAGTGAAAAAAAAAAAGATTTAGTGCCATGTGCTGTGACTTGGATGAATAAGTGATACCGATCGAGAGACGCCTTCCACGGAGGAGGCCCAGCTGCACCATAAAACATGCTTATTACTGTCCGTGTGGTCCCCGTTAGTGTGGGATCACCCTGCATGGGTCAGCGGAGAAATATTTACTCTCCCATCATCTAAACAGTTCACTGAATTATTTCTCCATCAACCAACGTAGAAAGATTTGGTTCTTTCTGCATTGCAATACATGATTAAATAGAAAGGACACTGTGTTTGAAATAGGCAGGTAGCTGGGAGACACGTGGCCGGGGCTGTAATCAGGGAGGGAATGTCACCCCTCTGGGTTATTCTCTTGACATACCATTTAGAGGCATGTCAGAGGTGAAAAAAAAAAAAAAATCTTGCTTTCACAGCCAGGCAGACTAACCCTGTTTTGATTATAAACCCAATGGGTTTGTCCTGAAAAGTCAATATCCAGCTTACAGTAAACGAGAACAGCAGCACGCTGCCAGTTTCAATATTCATGCAGTTGGTATACCAGAACTGTTATTTTCTTGCCTCTGTCATAAACAGGACATAAGAAATGGTGGGCTAATACTCCACAAACACTCCATTTCCTGCTTACGAATGTCTGATAAACTATTTGGACTCGGCAGTATCAGCCGAGCATTGTATGTTATGGCCAGGATCGATGTTATGTCTAGAAATGGTCCAAATTTGTATCAGAGGGTGACAGCTAAGAAGGCGTCATAGCAGGTACCCCATATGGTCTTTAGTTTGGCATAAACAGCCATCGGGATGATATATGGCGTACACTCTGCAAGTCAGTGCAAACTACTCTCACAGTTTCCCCTGCAGTCAGTACTCTGGCATTCACATAGAGATTAGAATGGGCATATACGTTACTGAAATGCTATTAAACAATTGTGGGGAAGTGGGAAGGACATTCTTGACAATAAGACACCGATTTCGTGCAGAATGGCCACGTGCCCGGCCAAACATTTTTCGGTCTTCTCTGCCCTTGGGCGTGACCTTATGGCATGGATCTAGCCCACAAGACACGAGTGGAAGTTTGCTAGATGGATCTTCTGAGCCAGCTTTTGGTTTTCCTCATAAACAGACTTGGCTGACAGAGCTTTTGGTCATCATGTCCCGTCTGTCCCTCTCTTTCTGTCTGCAACTTGGGCATAATGCTTGGAGGTGGAGTAGTTTTGCAGTCACGTGGCAAGACAATGACGGTGGCAGAGCACAAAAAGAGAAAGAGCCTGGGGTCCGACGTCATCGCTGAACC
>NW_006782267.1:2743839-2751412 GCF_000442215.2 Lipotes vexillifer | reverse complement strand
TGAACCGCTGCCCAGCCCTGGACGGCAACAGAAACCTCTGTTCTCCTGTTTCTGTGATAGGAACACTGTCTGATGGGTTTAGTCACCGCTAACTGGATTTTCTGTTGCTGTGACCACACTCATTCCCAAATGATATAAGAAAACAGGAGATTTTTAATAGGATGCCATCATAAAAAGCATCTCAGCCCGAGAATGGCTCACCTGCATGGTCCAACACAGTAGCCACGAGCTCCGTGTGGCCCTCTACCTTTCACTTTAATTAAAGCGAAACAAAAGTGAAAACTCACTAACCACATTTCAGGTTTTCAACACAGCCCCACGTGGCTAGCAGGTACCCTACTGGACAGTGCAGAGTGTTTCTATCATCCTAGAAAGTTCTGTGGCATGGTGTTAGTTGAGGTAAATCTCAGAGTGAAAAGCTACATTCATGAACAGTTGAAATCGAGTTTGGTTTCTTACTGGACGTGCTTTTTGAGTCAACTTATTTCGTCCTTCATAGGCATCGTATGCTGTGAAAGAATCACCTAAGGTAAGAAGATGTTTCTGGGGCGACTCGCCTCCCTTGCAAATGCACAAAGGCTAAAACCGGCACCTCGGGTCCAGGCAAAGAAAAACACTGATCTGGGTACAGTGCTCCTTGAACACAGAAATCCTTTGCTTTCTAGCCACAGACTGTAAAAATAAACATCACCCAATGCTCCGTCTCTCCTGCTTCCCCTTTCCCAACTGCTCTCCCACAAACACACATACACAATGAGGGTGGAGACACTGGTGCCGCGCTAAGTTAGGGATGTGGTCTCTTGAAGGTGGCACATTCTAAATTCAGTGCACAGCTGGCTTCACCGTAGACGCGGAGCTTCACTGAATTCCCCGCGGCACCCGCGGCTCTGGATAACACAAATAAAGTCATCTAAACAGTCCACATTCTATGAGCGAATGTGGTCAGTTCTTGCCTTAGCGGTCGACGGCTAAGAAAAATTTGGAAGCATGGTTAGGAAAAGGAGTAGCCAGAGGTTTCTTTTATTATGGCTGCTTTTGTTTTTTAGTTGCCCTCACCACGTGGTGCAACCCCACCCCCACCCCCACCCCCCAAAAAATTGCCTATCAGAAAGCACAGAAGTGAAACATGGCACCAGGAATACAAGTGTGATTTTTGGGACATCTGCCATGGTGACCTTTGCCAAGATGAAATTGAGTCTTTTACTAGAAAGTATGGAGGTCTTTGGAGTCTGTACAGACCTGAGCTAAATCCTAATTCTGCCTCTCCCTAGCTATCTGACCTCCAGCAAGATGGATGACCTCTGTCGTTTGCAAAATGAGGAGGATTATAATACTTTACCTCAATTCGATGTTGGAAAGATTAAACAAACACAAAGAGCCAGAGAAGGGCTTCCCTGGTGGCGCAGCGGTTGAGAGTCCGCCTGCCGATGCAGGGGACACGGGTTCGTGCCCCGGTCCGGGAGGATCCCACATGCCGCGGAGCGGTTGGGCCCCTGAGCCATGGCCGCTGAGCCTGCGCGTCCGGAGCCTGTGCTCCGCAACAGGAGAGGCCACAACAGCGAGAGGCCCGCGTACCGCAAAAAAAAAAAAAAAAAAAAAAAAAAAAAAAAAGAGCCAGAGCAGGGTAGATACCCCATTAGAGTTAGCTGCTAAGTTTTTCTCTGCCAAAGCACTGTGAGAGTCATCTGCCTTGCTGACATGAAATGGAAAACAGCCACGCTGTCTCATGTACCTCTCTGATGGCCAACAGAGGGATCATGTGTGGTACCCACACGCCGAGAGTGCGGGAAATGGTGGTAGATATGCTTTCAGTGACCGAGATTCTCTTTTTGCCTCTGTCCCCAGTTTAGTCTTGGACTGTATTATTTTGCTTGGAAAACAAACAAATAAACCAGAGGAATACCAAAAATGTTTTACAGGGATATTAGATTTCATTCCTAATGAAATATCACTGAACGTACCCAGTATTAAAGGAAACACAAAAGACAATACCTGTAAGGTAATCCAGACATTCTAGCAATTTCTTCTCTCGGGAAAAATCTAAGGCAAAGGTGTCAAATGTATCGTTGAGGTTGATTTCAGGAATTAGCACCTGGGATGATGCCGTTGCCATGGAGACTCTATAATTGAAACAAAACAACTTTTTAGAAATGTCAAGCTGGCTTTTACCATCACTGCATAGGAGTGAAAAAAATAAAAGGAAAAGAAATATCATTAAGAAATCGTGTTTTTTAAAATTAATTAATTTAGTTTTGGCTGTGTTGGGTCTTCATTGCCGCGCGCGGGCTTTCTCTAGTTGCGGCGAGCGGGGGCTACTCTTCGTTGCGGTGCGCGGGCCTCTCACTGTGATGGCTTCTCTCGCTGCGGAGCACGGGCTCTAGGCGCGCAGGCTCAGCGGCCATGGCCCACGGGCCCAGCCGCTCCGCGGCATGTGGGATCCTCCTGGACCGGGGCACGAACCCACGTCCCCTGCATCGGCAGGCGGACTCTCAACCACTGCGCCACCAGGGAAGCCCACCATTGCTGTTTTTACACGTGAGCCTCAAGAAAAATCTCGGAATGGCACAACAGGCAACACAATGCAAATGAGTATAAGCTACGAGAGGAGGCAGAGGAACTGGGAAAACAGCAGAATGGCTTCCTCCCTTCCTTTCTACTATCGGGAAAAAATTCCCCATGGAGGCGAAAGAATATTCACATTTCACGTTGCTGTATATTTAACTCTCTGGCCCCCGCACATCTAACCCCAGCGAGAAGCACATAGCTCCAGGCATTTCTTCACACATCTGTCTGGGAAACTTTGTTCTTTTCACACTCAACCCTGCTCCACTTCAAAGAAGAGTCTCCCAAATTTCAAGCTGCATAAAAGGCAAAGTGAAGATTAAAAAAGAATGTTTCCAGATATTGGATGAGTTTAATCAATGACTAGCCTCTCCCTAAAATAAACATTAAAAAAGGAGTTTTTGTCAGGCTCGTTCTCATTCTCCTTGTCTTCATGTTCTTGCACCATATTCCCAGCAGATGCCATGGGAAATATACATGAGCTTCCTAACAAATTCCCCTGATGGGTCCACCATTTCCCCTCTTCATTAAGGTTGCTAGGTAGCCTTCTCGTTTGTAATCTATAAAGCAAGCTATTGGTAGGTATCGGTCTCCTGCAGTGGACCGTCACGTTGATTGGGAAAGTTATTATTAATAGCAGAACATTTTGACTAATTAACAATGCAAGTGATTCTTCTAAGAACAAGAAAATTATGGGATGATGTAAACCACTTCTGAGCACATCAAACTACGCTAGACTCATAGTCTTGATTTTGGTATTTCAGGAAGTTCAATAAACACCACCGAGGACCTACTATGTGCAGGATACTGTGTAGGGTACTGGGAATTTTTGAGCAAAGAAACAACCTTTAAATGATTTAGCCATAACCTTGTTACTTATTTTCTAGTGAAGGGCATTGATGCTCATTTATACAAGACCACAGAGCTAGCTGGCAGCAGCCAGGAAGACAATTCGAGGTCTGTACTCTTCCATTTAATTTAGAAAAATTTCAACCTGGTCACACTAAAAGATAGATCTCCTCTTCCATCTCCTAATGGCTCTTAAAGTTTTGGATTTTATAAAGAAATATATCTTGGCTATAAAAATTACATCTGTGGGCACATCTATACAACGGAATATTTTTCAGCCATAAAAAGGAATGAAAGACTGATATATGCTACGACATGGATGAACCCTGAAAGTATTATGATAAGTGAAAGAAGCCAGACACAAAAGGCCACATATTGTATGATGCACTTGGATGAAATGTCCAGAATAGGCAAAACTCCACAGCGACAGAAGGTAGATGAGTGGTTGCCAGGGGCTGGGGGCAGGGGACAATGGGGAGTGATTACATAATGGGTGTGGGGTTTTCTTTTGGGGTGATGAAAATAATTCGGAACATGACAGAGGCAGGAATTGTACAACACTGAATGTACTAAATGCCAATGAATCGGTCACTTTAAAATGGTTAATTTTATGTTACACAAATTTCACTTCAGTAAAAAAAGTTACACCTGTGAAATGCTCGAAATCCTTAAAGTTTCTATAATTGTACTTCTGGTGCATATTCAGTGCTATATAGGGAGGGAAGTAGAGAAGATAATCAACAATGTAATAATTGCAATGATACTGAGATCCATACATGAAAGTTTGAAGAGGAATAAACTCTGGAAAGAAAAGTTTCAAGTGTTTGAATGAGGACAGAGAATCTAAATTCACCACCTGATCCTTTCACCAGGAAACAGCGACCAGCAGAGTTGTGTGATTTTATTGGCTAATTACTGCACCCAAGAGAATTGGACTAATTATTATGACAAACAACTGCTAATTCAGACCGATGGATAAAGGGATGGTTGCTAGGCACTTTTCACAGACGGTCAAACTGGACTTAAAAAACGCCTTCCTTATGACCTATAATCACAAAAACTCCTTCAAACTCAGAGAGGTCTTGGGATTATAGTCACCAAATATTCAACGAATACTGACTAAGCCCTTCAAATATGTCATTTACTGAAGAGCCCAATATATCTGCATCAGTGCAGGAAGTTTCAAAGAAATGCTACAGTGCCAATTTGAACTCCTGGGATAAAAATTTCAAAGTGAAACCCCAGTTATTTCTGTTTCATGATGTCCAACAGGGAGAACTGCACCAAGCTATCATGAAACAAGCACCGAACTTTCTATTGTGTTTCTCTGCTGTTCCCGCGTGGCGTAGATCTTGTGCTCACCAGGTTGGGAGATCTCGAATGCTCTGAACAGATAATCTCAAGCTGGTACTTCCCCTGTCCAGTGGCACAAGCTTCTGTTCAGGTTCATCCAAAATAGATTTCATTCCCAAGTTTCTCCTGGTTCTGCGGTCCACAAACAATTAACTAAACCATGCTTTAGTCAAGGGACACTGTTGACAATGCCTGACATCTTGATGGTGGGAACTCTGCCGAGTGGGAACAGAGAGGCTGAAAGTTCCTAAGCCTGGGAGGCAAAGTCTGACAGCAAGACTCTTTGGAGATGACTGCAGCTTTTAACACCTACACATTTTTTCTGATGGAAGGAAAGATATTTATCTTTGGCTACAATTTCAAATTCTTAATTGGACTGACAGGCGAGCGGAGATCTGCCAAATTCAACATTTTAGGCTATGTTTTTCTTCCCCAAATCCTTGTTGCCCATCTCTTGGCCTTTCAGATAAATTGCCAAAATCCACCAGGGCCATCAGCACATGCCACTTTCTCAATTCTGTGCTTTTAGAGTCATGTGTGTGTGTGTGTGTGTGTGTGTGTGTGCGCGCGTGCGCGCGCGTGCGTGTGTGCGTGCGTGTACACGGGAATATGCGGACACATGCTTGTGGCTGTGTGTGTGTGTCAAGCTCTTAACATACTGGAGCAAATAACGGCATTGTGTCCTACCCTGACACTTAATAGGGTGGGCTGCACGCTATTTCCCCTTTCTATTTTGACTTCGATGCCCCTAATCTCCATGACACTCAGTTGCTAGCAGCCACATGGGGCCAGTTTTCTGGAAGGAAGACATGTCTAGAGCTAGAGGGCTTCCAAGACTTCTGCCAAACAGTCAACACCAGGGGAAGATGCTCTACCCTTCCCGCTTATTCCCCCATGCCCGACCGCCTGACAGTGGCACTTAAATGGGTCTCTCTCGGGCAGGTGGGCTACGACGCACATCACCATGGTAAAACCCGGTGAGTTCACGCAGTAACAAAGTGTGGTTTACTTTAGTCAGCTCAGGAATTCCCAAATGCGTTTGACCCTGGAACCTTGTTGTTTTAACACCAATTAACACCCTGTAGAACACATTTCAAAAATCACTCATCAGACGCACTCAAATTCTTATAATCAAGTGCCATCTTTCCAGCTGATAACTGGAGTTCGGTTTTGTATTCTGGGGAACTCTGTTGGATCCTTGAATTGCCTATGGCAGTGAGGGACAGAGGAGTCACCCAGTGAGGTCTGAGTCCCTCCTAGGAACTCTGAAAAACGGGTACTGTTCAGAGGGAGTTTTCTTCTTATCATCCTCTTGATACAGATAATTTGCTGCTAATAATGATTTTAATTTTAGATGTCTCATAAGGAGTAGACCAACTTTCTTATACTTGGATTGAGTGAAGAGTTTTGCTTATTTAACATCATTTTAGAAAAGTGCACATAGAATCACACCAAGAACGATATATTAGCGAGGCTTGAGAATATAGTATGTTATACAATGCATTTGCATCCATTTAGTGAGTGGGAAGGAAGGAAATTAGCATTTACTGTAAGTTCACCTTGAGACAGGAACTCAGCTAATATCTTTACTACATTATTTCATTTTATCCCTACAGCGACCATACTAGGTAGGAATAATCGGCCCTGTTTTATAGATTTGCTCACACATTCATTCAGATCAGGCAGTTTGCTACGTGCTGGGGCCATAATGGTGGAAACAAGGTGGCTAGGGGTCCTGCCCGCTGGGAGCACATGAGCAAAAGGAGACTCACAAGGATTAGGGAGCAACCCCAGTGCTACCCGTAATTACTCCTGAGCAAATTAGCATAGAGCCAAGCGCTTGATTCCAAAGCGTATGCATCTCCTACAGTGTAAAACTTGAGGCTCTCTCTCCGCTTGGGGTTTTCTGATGTTTCTGAATTGAAAAACTTGTTGTGGCCTGATTCAGCTTGTAG
Source organism: Lipotes vexillifer (assembly GCF_000442215.2). Classification (NCBI taxonomy): domain Eukaryota; kingdom Metazoa; phylum Chordata; class Mammalia; order Artiodactyla; family Lipotidae; genus Lipotes; species Lipotes vexillifer. The sequence continues at coordinate 2,744,693 of NW_006782267.1, read as the reverse complement.
GCGAACATATCCACTTTAAGTGGTTTAACGATGCAGAAAAATCACATCCAACTCTCATTTTAGGAAGGTCTGCAGGATTAAAAGTTTGTTCTGGGCATTCCACCCTCGAATAGAAGAATAAAGATGGTTTAGAAATACACAGGCGCCAAAGCCCAAGGCAGACACAGCAGTAAACACGACTGTGAAGTCACGTTCTAGAGAAGAATGTTAAGTAATATGAAAACATAAATCCAACAAACATTATGGACTATCTACAATACTTAAGGCCTGTTTATAGGAGTCGCCAGCAGTGTTATCGCAACTACTGATAGAGGTAGCTAGTATGAGTCCAGTTTTCTAAGTCAAAAATAGCTCTTGGGGACTTCCCTGCTGGTCCAGTGGTTAAGAATCCGTCTTGCGATGCAGGGGACGCCGGTTCAATCCCTGGTAGGGGAACTAAGATCCCACATGCCGCGGGGCAACTAAGCCCGCACGCCACAACTACAGAGCCCGCACTCTGGAGCCCGTGCGCCACAACTAGAGAGGAGCCTGCGCGCTGCAATGAAGAGCCCACGCATCACAACGAAGGATCCTGCGTGGGACTTCCCTGGTGGCGTGGTGGTTAAGAATCCGCCTGCCAATGCAGGGGACACGGGTTCGAGCCCTGGTCAGGGAAGACTGCACATGCCGTGGAGCAGCTAAGCCCGTGCGCCACAACTACTGAGCCTGCATGCCACAACTACTGAAGCCCACGTGCCTAGAGCCCATGCTCCACAACGAGAAGCCACCGCAATGAGAAGCCCGCGCACCGCAACGAAGAGTAGCCCCCGCTCGCGGCAACAAAAGACCCAACACAGCCAAAGATAAATAATATA